>NW_022196901.1:7385020-7481839 GCF_008632895.1 Mastomys coucha | reverse complement strand
CTAAAAGGTGAAACAGAAATATTTGGACAAGTTTGCCAAGGATTAAAGTTAACTATGCTGAGAAGGCAGAAGTAGCCAACCTTTAAGAGATTAATAGTCTCATAGAAAGAGAAAGTGTCCCATACATGGAAAAGGTTAAAGGTTAAATGTCACAGAATTTGACTTGTGTCCAACAATCCTCTATTATTTACATCTTACGGCAGCATCTGATGTATAACTCTGCTTTGGCTAAAACAAAGTGATTGAAATAAATATGCTGTGCTAATAGACATCAAAAGCAAGCGGCTCAAAAGGAAGCAGCACATATACTTTAAAGGCAGGAAGAAACACCACACTTGGGCTAGTCTTCACCATGAGAAGACTGCAGCAATATGACATTTATCAGAAAAAATATGTGTGAAAATGTTGCCTGGTGAATATTCATTTTTTGCATTTCATATTTCCCAAATCACCAACATCATTTACTGAACACTGCAACTTATGTTATATTTATAATGTAGTATTTCAGGCTCTTGACTACTCTAAAATACAAAGAGCTTTTAAGTTATTTTAATATTTCAAAATAAAATTTATAAGAAATGTACATATAATGCTAATTTACTTTTTATTCCCTCTTTTAAGAGATGCATATTTTCACATTCTTGTGATTAAGTCTTAGTTAAGCATTTGTATTACTGTGATTAAACACCAATATGTAAGTAATGTCAACAAGAAATGGTTTATAGCACCTGTACTTCCATATTACAGTTCATTATCAAATGAAGTCAGGGCAGGAACTCAAAATATAGCAGAAACCTGAAAATAGTGGCTGGCACAGAGGCCATAGAGAAGTGTCGCTTAGTTGGCTGAAACTCAGGGCTTGCTCAGACTTATCTCAATGCCTATTGATCATGGCTTTACAATGAATGATTTCAGACTTCTAAGCAATCTTCTAGGCTAGCTTCAGAAATAGAAATACAATATTCAATAACTGTCAGTGAATAGTTTAAATTGTAGTGAATTAAAACCAAAGGTCTGAAGCTAATATAAAGGTAATTTTTTTACATTATTGAATTAACTCAGCAAAAATGTCACAAGAGATTCATTTTGAATGAGTTACATTGTCATTTTAATTTGAATGTTTTTCATTGCTTTTATTTATATCCATATCTGATCTCAGTGGTTTTTAGAGATGGCCTTGAAAAACAGGACACTGTTACCCTATCCTCACCTATTCTTATGTACTACCAACTTAATGCACAAACTGTGGCATAAACAATTAAAAATAAAAAAAGTTCCCCATAATGTGCTAGCTATAGACATCAGGCCATCAGCAAAGAAAAAATATCATCAAGTAATAAAACCATGATGAATAACATTTTTTTCTCATTTGCATTGCAAAACATACATGAACTTAAAATAAGATGAAAACAAACATTACAGATCTAAAAGAGTGTAACAGTACTAAAAAGCTTGTTCGTATTTCCTTGAGATTGCATTTCCTCCTATGCTTGAACACATTTTTGGACTAATTTCAAGATGCAATGTAGTTACATATTTTCTGTAAGCACTGAATTGTTATTTGAAAGCCTTATCCTGTCCCTTCATATATGATAAAACTCTGCCTTGATTTAATCAGGAATCAGATGTGCCAAAACCTAAATTCTTGCTTGCAGAGAGACTGCCAGACTTGTAACCCCAGTCAGCAGTGAGTTGTATACTGATATGAGCAAGTTACTGGAACTTTTGCTCATTTTCCTTTTTGGTAAAGGAGAATATCAATGAAGCCCACACCACAGGGGCACAGAGCTTTTAAGAAAGGAAGAAGAAGCTCTATGAACAGTGTTTCGTTTCAAGTACTACTTGCTAAGTACTAGCTCTCACAAGAGAACTACTTCCATGCTAGGCCACTACTCTAATATGTGTGATGTACACTACTGTGGTAACTCAAAGTTTTTCTCATACCATTATTGTGATCCATTATTTTAACCAACAGCAGATGATCCTCCTTAATTATCTTTATATGTTCCAAAAATAGGGTTGAATAATTTAATGAATAATAGAATAAAATTAATGTTCATAGGTTTTCAAAACTATATATTAATATAACACAAGTGTCTACTCTCTTTGATTGAGAAATCCTAAGCCCAAACTTAATTTTCTTTCTTTCTTTTTTTTTTAGCACTTTAAAACTTTTATTAGATGTTTTCTTTATTTATCTTGCAAATTTTATCCCCTCTGGAAATTCCCCAATTCCATCCCTCTCTCCCTGCTCACTACCCACCTGCTCCCGCTTCCATGTCCTGGCATACTCCTACCTACACTGGGGCATCCAGCCTTCATGAGACCAAGGGCCTCTCCTCTCATTGATGTCCCGCAAGGCCATCCTCTGCTACATATGCAGCTGGAGACATGGATCCCTCCATGTGTACTCTTTTGTTGGTGGTTTAGACCCTGGGAGCTCTAGGGATACTGGTTGGTTCATATTGTTGTTCCTTCAACTCCTTCATCTCCTTGGATTCTTTCTCTAGCTCTTCCATTGGGGATATTGTGCTCAGTCCAATGGATGGCTGTGACCATCCACTTCTGTATTAGTCAGGTACAGGCAGAGCTTCTCATGAGACAGCTATATCTGGCTTCTGTCAGTAAGCACTTGTTGGCATCCACAGTAGTGTCTGGGTTTGGTAACTGTATATGGGATGGATCCCTAGGTAGGAGAGTCACTTGATGGCCTTTCCTTCAGTTTCTGCCCCAGACATTGTCTCTGTACTTCCTATTATCATTATTTTGAGTCCCCTTATAAGAAGGACCAAAATAGCCGCACTCTGGTCTTCCTTCTTCTTGAGTTTCATGTGGTCTGTGAATTGTATCTTGGATATTCTGAGCTTCTGGGCTAATATCCACTTAACAGTGAGTACATACTATGTGTAATCTTTTGTGATTGGGTTACCTCACTCAGGATATTTTCCAGTTCCATCCATTTGCCTAAGAATTTCATGAATTCATCATTTTCAATAGCCGAGTAGTCCCCCATTGTATAAATGTACCACATTTTCTGTATTATTCCTCTGTTGAGGGACATTTGGGTTCTTTCCAGCTTCTGGCCATTATAAATGGGCTGCTATTAACATAGTGGAGCATGTGTATATGCCGAGGAGTGGTATAGCTGGATCCTCAGGTATTACTATGTCCAGATTTCTGAGGAACCACCAAACTGATTTCCAGAGTGGTTGCACCAGCTTGCAATCCCACCAACAATGGAAGAGTGTTCCTCTTTCTCAACATCTTGCCAGAATCTCCTTGATTTGGATTCTTCTACATGCTAAGCACCAGTTGAACTAGCACCATTTGTTGAAAATGCTGTCGTTTTTCACCTGGATGGTTTTAGCTCCTTTGTCAAAGATCAAGTGACCATATGTGTGTGGGTTCATTTCTGGGTCTCTAATTCTGTTCTGTTGATCTACCTATCTTTCTCTGTACCAATATCATGCAGTAGTATTTAATTGTGATTGCTCTGTAGTCCTGCTTGAGGTCAGGGATGATGATTCCCCAGAAGTTATTTTATTACTGAGAATAGTTTCTGCTATCCTTGGTTTTTTGTTATTCCAGATGAATTTGGAAATTGTTCTTTCTAACACTATGAAGAATTAATTTGGAATTTTGATAAGGATTGCATTGAATCTGTAGATTGCTTTAGGCAATATGGCCATTTTTACTATATCCATGAGCATGGAAGAGCTCCGCATCTTCTGAGATCTTCTTTGATTTCTTTCTTCAGATACTTGAAGTTCTTGCTACACAGATTTTTCACTTGCTTAGTTAGAGTCACATCAAGATATTTTATATTATTTGTGACTATTGGGTAACGTGTTATTTCCCTAATTTCACTCTCAGCCTGTTTATCCTTTGACTAGAGGAAGGCCACTGATTTGTTTGAGTTAATTTTGTATCCAGCCACTTTGCTAAAGTTGTTTATCAGGTTTAGGGGTTCTCTGGTGGAATTTTTGGTGTCATATAATATGCTATCATATCATCTGCAAATAGTAATATTTTGACTTCTTTGTTTCTGTTTTATATCACTTTGACCTCCTTTTGTTGTCTAATTGGGCTAGGACTTCAAGTACTAAATTGAACAGGTAAGGGAGAGAGTGGACAACTTTGTCTAGTCCCTGACTGTAGTAGGATTGCTTCAAGTTTGTCTCCATTTAGTTTGATGTTGGTTACTGGTTTGCTGTATACTACTTTTATTATGTTTGCGTATGTGACTTGAATTCCTGATATTTCCAAGACTTTTATCATGAAGGGATGTTGGATTTTGTCAAATGCTTTCTCAGCATCTAATGAAATAATCATGTGGTTTTTTTTCTTTGAGTTTTTCTTTATATAGTGGATTACATTGATAGATTTGCATATGTTGAACCATGTCTACATCCCTGAAATGAAGCCTACTTGATCATAATGGATGATAGTTTTGATGTGTTTTTATAAGAGAACATTAAATGTTAGTTCCTTGAAGATAAAGGCTGTTTCTTATTCACATATGCACATGTTACACATATAGAATGTCTCCGAAAAGTTCTTCATGATGAAATTTGCTTATTGAATCAACTATTTTGAGTTATAGCACTTCACTAGAGTGAATATAGGAGACTGTAAATCTAGGTCAGTGGATACTACAGTACCATGCATAGGAATCCCATGAAGAGCTTAATAATATATCTCCTTTTCTCTATGATGTTCTTTTTCTATATGACATAGACACTTAATACAGTTAGGAATGAATTAGCAGTGTAAAATAAAAACAATTAAGGTAAAGAAGAGGAAAATAGATAACAGAAATTTTGGTTACAAAAACAAAAGTAGCAACTAAGAAAAGAAAAAGTTGTATCTATTTAACTTTTTCTATAATTATATAGTACTATAATTGTATAATACTAAAATCAATTTTCATGTACTTTTATTGTAATTAAACATAAAGACAGTAAAGATTAAGCAAAATAAAGTGCAGAATATATATTCATTTAACCAGCCATTAGCAATTTGATTTTTGAAATATTTATCTTAATTTAAAATGTCATTATAAAATAAGCTAAATTCTTTTTGGAAGAGGATAGCTCCATTTTAATTCATAAAAGTTGTTTTATTTTCTTTCAGATTGTGACAAAACATTCTTACCAAAGAAAGCAATGTACATGAAAGAAAAAGATTCTTTAGCTGATAATTCTAGATTATGGTCCATGTCAGTAACAAAGTCATAATAGCAGAGAAATTAAAGTATTGCTCCATAACCCTAGTCTAAAACAGAGAAAATGGATGGATGTGTTCTCCCAGTGTTTAACTGATTCTCCTTTTTAATTACTCCCAGTTTATTCAGTCTAAAAATGCTCCCTATAAACCAGGCAGTGGTGGCTCACGCCTTTAATCCCAGCACTTGGGAGGCAGAGGCAGGCAGATTTCTGAATTCGATCCAGGCCAGCCTGGTCTACAGAGTGAGTTCCAGAATAGCCAGGGCTACACAGAGAAACACTGTCTCAAAACAAAACAAAACAAAACAAAAACAAAAACAAACCAACAAACAAAAAGAATGCTCCCTATTTTCAAGTTAAGTGCTCTCTGATCCCCATTAAACAATTAAGAAAATTCCTAACAGTCATGCCCACAGACCAACCTTATTGAGGAAATTCCTCATTGAGACTATCTTTCGAGGTGATTTTATAATGTTTCAAGCTGACAGTTAAAACTAACCATTGCAGAAGTATTCTCTTTCTCTCCCTAGATGAACCTAAACCAAGTCAATATTTAAACAAACCAAAGGAGAATAAAGACAGTAGTAACTCACAACAAAGGTCTTGCTATGGTCCACAAACTCTCAAAGACTCATTCAAGTTCATATTTTATATAACTGGACTATAGCCCATCACAAGCTGCTTAGACATTCACGCAAGACTTTCTTTCAAAAGGTATACCTTCTATCATTTGCTAGTTTAAAACATATTCGAGTTCTTTGTAAAATTTGGATATTAGAGCTTGGGGACTCTTATGGAAGAACAGGAGGAAGGAGTGGGGCCAGGGATGAGATAGGGACTCCACAGGAAGACCAACAGAGTCAACTAATGTGGATTCTTCAGGCTCTCAAAGGTTTGAACCACCAATCAAAGAACATTCATGAGCTGGAACTACTAGGCCTCCCTGCACCTATGTAGCAGATGTGCAGCATAGTCTTCATGTGGGCCCAGAACAACTAGAACAGGAACTGTCTCAAAAGCTATTGGCTGTACTTGAGATGTGTCCTTCTAGCTGTGTGGCCTTGTCTGGTCTCAGTGGAAGAGGAACTAGCCTCACATAGACTGGAAGTGCCAGGGTTGGAGGACTCCACCCACTCAGAGGAAAGGGGAAGGAGTGACCAGGAGGGAGGCAGTGAGCAGGTTGTAAAGTGATTAAGTAAAAAAATAAAATAAATTAAAAAAAACTCTCAAAACAAACATATATTACTTGAGCACTTTGATTTTGTGATAGTTATTTGCAGACTCTGTAGTAGCATAGAGTCTGTAGGTTTGTGCTTCACTCTGATGGCTGGTATGAGAAATCTTCATGAGTTTACCACAGGTAATCTATGAGGAAACCCTTCAATTAGCTACTACCAAGTGAAACCTGGGACTTGGGAGTTGAAATACTTGATTAAAGAACATGAGTAACTAACTGTTGTCTTTTGAATAAATGCTTCACACTGCTTCTCATTCTACAGATGTTTTTATTCTTCATGGTAGCATATCTTAAGAATTTTGCTGTTTTTTTCAATGTTTGTTAATATACAACATTAATAAATTATGTCACCTAATTTTATTTCCCAAAGTAAATTTTGTGAATTTTGATTGAAAGCTTTGATTTTTTACAAATTACTAAAATATATACTACCAAAGAGTAAATGTGTAATAAACATTTAACCTGATTATGGTTAATAATGAATAATGTTTCCTATTAATTGTGGTTTCTTTCATCTATTGGTTGTTTCTTGCCTATGTTTTTCCCCTTACAATGCTGACCCAGATGAATCTTTAGTTTGTGTACCGAAGATATAGATGAGAACAACAAATAGTTGCCCTAGAATAATAATCAGATTTTATGTTAATTTCAAAATGAGAATCTTATTAAAGAGACAAATTGATCTCTTTCTAGTAAGATCCAGAGGCCTTTGAAGTTCTGTGTATGTAACTGTAACACATTCTTGCTTGCTAGAGGGTTTGATTCAGAAAAAGAAACATAAGTTAGCAGCATCCTGAATGCTTTCCTAATATGATGCATTGCTGTGCCTCCTTTGAGATCCCCAAAAGACCAATAAGAGCCGACTCCAAAGCAATCGCTCTAGAATCTCTAGATTCTAAGATCGAGCTTGGGTCACACCACGTACTCTGATGTAGCAGAGCAGGGGGGAGGAGCCCCTAGTTCTTAGTGGGACAAGGTTTTATAGGAAATGGAAGGCAAGTGAGGGAGGTTCTAGTATGGCACACATGACTGAAGGCGCCATTACGGAATTTTTGTTGCCCTTTAACATAATTGGCTGCTTTTGGGAGTTAAACCATACACTTAACTTCTGTCTTCCTCCTGATTGGTGGTTGGGAGGAAATTGAATGCCAGGGGAATTAACCTGGAAACTGGTGCTAGGTACTGGCTTGTTAGTTAACTCAAGTTAAACCTTGAGTCAGGTTCTCTAAGACAGAGTCTGAACCCAAGATCTGGTCTCTCACTGACAATTACTTTTTGCTTTGTGTTTTTTCTTATCTGTACACGATTAGCTCTTCATTATGATAAACTCTTAAATTTGTAATTTTATCATTCATGGTATATAAGTAAGAAAGTTGGTGCCTATAATGAATCAGCAGTTTTGTCCAGTGCCCACAACTGGAATATACAGATATAACAAACTTTTTAACGTCATACTTCAGCACTCTCAAGGCATCTGTGACTATCGGTACTGATTAACCTAGCAGAAGCTACAGTCACCTTGGGAAGATACCTCCAGGCAGCTATTGGGAATACTTTTGATTAGGTTAGCCTCTGTCCACACCTATGGGTGATTATCTTGGTTAGGTTAATTGAAGTGGAGGACCCACCCTAACAGTGTCCTGTAGCATACCTCTTGCTTGGATCTTGGACTGAAAAAAAGGAAAGTTAATTGAGTCTGAGCTTTCCTCGTACTCTACTCCACACAGCTTCTGCTATTGTGATTTTCTTTTCACCATGGTGGAGCTTAATCCTGAACTGTAACTTAAAATCAATTCATTCTTTAATAGACTTTTTTTGTCAAGGATTTTATTACGACAGTGAGACAAGTAAGGAATACAAGACCACAATAGCCAATACCCAGGTTCCAGATATGATAAGCGCTTAAACTGTCTAGCTGCTGATGTTTTTTCTTTCTTGATAAGAAAATGGGATCAAATGAAGTGCTTCAGAGAACCAATGAAGCTTCTTTAATTAACTGTGAGCTCTATAGCAGCTTTTCCACATGGAATCCATTCAAAGTTGACATCTTTCTATATATCTTGAAAGCCCAGTTGGGTGACAACAATTGTTGAAACAATACAATTTCAAGAATACACAGTAAAAGTGAGAAAAATAAAAGTTATTCTTATGCTGCATGAATTCTTCATATTTATACTTTGTGCAATCAAAATAATGTGTTAATATATATTTTAGAAAGACAAGAACTCAAGCATATTGTGTTAGGGAAAATATCTCAGATAATTTAAGTCATTGATTAGATGTTGATCTTTGCACAATGACTCAAGTGGTTGTCACTTACCTTTGCAATTGCAAGAGTATGCAAATGTAATTCAGATATTTTTCTACATTTATAAATTCAAAACAAGTAATCATACATATTTAAGGATATTTATGGTATATGATAAAGTAAATTTAGTTATCAACAATAAATATAATAATTTAGTGTATTAGTTATCTCTATGGTTGTGGAGAGCTGCGGAGGAGCGCCACACCTCAAAGATGGCACTGGCCTCCGCCCCCGCCAGCCCGAAGGCGATCGCTCACGAAGTGAACAAGCCCTTTCTGGGTTATGGGCTGAGTCAACTGGCTTGTTTCCGCTGTGTGAGCCTGTAAGATTGTGCCACGTGGCTTTACTTGAGTGGCTGACCATACAGTATTTAACCTGTGGGTTGGCTCTCCTCGGGGTCAGAAGATTGTCAAAGGTTCCTGAGTAAACTGCATGAGAAGAGCTCGAGTGTGTGCCGCATCATTCTTGCTGGTTCGAGGGTGATCGCGACATATGGTGAAATAGAGAAAGAAAAGAGGAAAGACAAAATTACAATGGATCTGGAGATATAAATTACCAAATATGTACGTGCTTGCTTTTATTTTGGTTTAACTCATGAATTTTTGAGTGTATTATATTTTTGTGATAACAAAAATTAACTCAATGCTAAGTATAAGCAGAAAGTGTATTCTTTAATCTTATAGGTATATAAAAGTACATTCAAAGAGGATAACGCATACAGAAATGCAATTGTATATATATAATATATAATATATAGATATATTATATATTATAGCCTACAGCACCCGGTATTCCCAGGTGGTCTCCCATCCAAGTACTAACCAGGCCCGCCCCCTGCTTAGTTTCTGAGATCAGACGAGATCCAGCACATTCAGGGTGATGTGGTCATAGACACAATTGTATATTATTAGTCTAGTATATCATGATGGTTTTATGTCCATTGTGAACCACTGACTTAACGTATGTCTGGCCAAATATGGGTGGTTACTCTTACAGAGAATTTCTTCCTACATGTATCCCGACAGTTGCCCATAAGTTTTTGAACAAGACTAACCAAGAATCTAAAAGAATATATATTTCATTCATTTATCTCCAGAGACTCAGGCAGCGTTAATAGTAAAATAGCACTTGATGTTTAAAAAATGAAATAATGATGGCTATTTTGGTTGTTTGTCAATGTGTTTATTTTTTCTGAGTTGATTCCCTGAGTATATCATTATATCATATTTTCAACATATTATTGTGGCTTGCTCATTTGGTCTGAAAATTAAAATATAAATGTCACCTGTACTCCTAAAGTCATGTAGAATATAAATATTCTTACTCTTCCATAGAAAAAGAAACAACTTGTGGCTTAGTATGTCAAAACTATGATTTAGAACATTAGCCAGGTACTAGGCTCAGCCAACCTGGCAAAATCAGCACAGTGATAACAAGAAGTTACTCCCCTCATTCTACTTGTCAGAGTTTATTATTGAACATATCAGTCTACACTTAACATGATTATTGAATGAACTCCAGGTAAGTATCCAAACAACTGAGAGAACATGGTACAAGGCAATGGCTCCATGCAAAACATTGCTTAGAATATATCAGCTATAGGTGCTGCTCATTCAAATATGACATCATAGTTGCCTAATGAAAGAAGTATGTATATTTATATCAGTAGTAGGTCATGACTATGAGGGTTTATAAATAAAAATTACAGTTCTGATAAAGTTGGGTAGATTTCAACACCAATTTTCTCTACCAGAACTTAGTGTCAACTCTATTTTGAACACTTTGCACAATAAATTTCAATTTTGTTCCACTAATCAAAGATCCTGCTTTACTCTTATAATCAGAGAGATGGTAATTGCTGGAAAATTTATCAAGGCTGCCCTCAGGCACATAGGAAAGCCTTGCTTTTCTGTAATCATCATTTATTAATTCCTTAACTTCAAATTTCATCAGATTATCAACATCTTAATAAATACCTTGAAAAGTTGGCCAGGCAGAACATCACATAAAGTAAATGCCACTGGCAAATAATTGTGGTTTATGTTTCTTTCCAATTATTGATTTTCTTCTTTATACTCAAAACTTTTTCCACCTGTTCCTGGGACCTGACCTTTGCCAGCTAATCATACTTTCCACTTGTGCTGATGTTTTATAGATGGTAAGGCTCCAGGTTCTCTACCATCCCAGTTAACACATTTTGACAGAAGTCTTTTTACCTCTTAAACAAACACATGCGCGCGCACACACACACACACACACACACACACACACACGCACACACAATTAATGAGAGAGTCTTAGTTATGGTTTTATTGCTGTGAAAAAGATACCATGACTCTGGCAACTCTTATAATAGAAAACATTTAATTAAGGCTGCTTATAGTACAGAAGTTTAGTCCATTATAATCATGGCAGAAAAGCATGTTGGCATGCAGGCAGATAAGAGGTTGGAGAAGGAGGAGAAGACTTTGGCCCTGTGAAGGTTCTGTGCCCCAGTGTAGGGGAATGCCAGGGCCAATAAGTGGGAGAGGGTGGGGTGGCAAGCAGGGGGAGGGGGGAGGCAACAGGGGTTTGTTCTTCTTTTTTTGTTTTTGTTTTTGTTTTTTTTGAGGGGAAACTGGGAAAGGAGAAATTTACATGTAAATAAAGAAAATATCTTAAAAAAAAATGAAAGAGGTTGGAGAAGGAACTGAGAGTTCTACATCTTGATCCTCAGGCAGCAGGAAAAGAATGGAAATACACTTCTTCTAACAAGGCCGTACATACTCCAACAAGGCTGCACCTCCTAACAGTGCCATTTTCTGAGCTTATTGGGGCCATTTTAATTCAAATTATCACATTCCATGCTCCCTGGTCCCAATAGGCTGATAGTTATATCATAATGCAAGATACATTTAGTACAAATTCAAAAGCCTCCATAGGCTAACAGTTTTGACCCTGTGAAAATTCAAAGTTTCTTATGAGACTCTTGGCTATCTCCTAACTGTAATCACCTATAAAATTAGAATCATAAAGTACATCACATACCTACAATATATAGTGGCACAGGATATACATTACCATTCAAAAAAGGAACTTAATGGGAATGTACTGGATCAAAGGGCGATAGAATACCAGCTGGGCAAACTTCCAACTCTGCATCTCCATGACTAACGTCGAAGTGATCTTCAGATCTCCAATGGCTTTCAGCTTTGTTGACTGCAATGTACATCTTTCTCTTTGGCTGTTTCCACTTCTTGTTAGCTTGCCTTTTTGGCAGATATCTTGTGGCTCTCTCACCTTCACAGCTTCACACAATGGCCTCTCTAGGCGTTAATGTATGGACATCCCTGACATATGTATGGCCTCAGCAGCTTTCCTTACCCACTGAGGGAGACTCCATAAGCCCATTGTTATATCCTTGACTCTAAAGGCAGAACCACATGGCTGAAGCTGCCAAGTTCTGCTGCTTGCTGGCACTAGAGCATGGCCCCTTGATCAATTCTACCTTCTGTTTTATAGCTCTCTGTTGCGGATGGTTTCCTTCACTGCCTAAATTGGGGTGCTCTGTAGACCAGACTAGCCTCAAAGGCAGAGATAAACTTGCCTCTGTCTCCTGGGTGCTGTGATTAAAGGTGTGTACCACCAAAACATGGCCTAAATTTATATTTAATTTTTTTTGGACAAGTTGTAAGCTTAGCTGGGTGGCATTTTGCTGTGACGTCACCACTCCTTTTATTCCATTGAACATCAAGTTTTTTAGTCTGTTTATCTCACAAAATTTCCACTTCCTGTTGCCCCCTTTCCCACTACAGTGTACATTTTGTATTTTTCCATACTCAGCTTACTACCTTTTCTTATAAATCTCTATAAGAATGAACACTAATAAACACACAACAGAGTCGACTTTTTGAGGTTTCCCCTGCCAATATCATTAATCCAAAACTCTTCAATTTAGTCTCAGGCAGCTTTTAGGACAAATGCAAGAAACAGTTATATTCTTTGCTAAAATATCACAAGGAACTGCCCCACCTAGGGATCCATCCCATCTGCTGACACCAAACTCAGACACTGATTTATTGCTGATGTCAAGAAAAGCTTACTTATAGGAGCACAATGTAGCTGTTCCTGTTCCCTAGAGGCTCTGCCAGAGCCTGGCCAACACAGATGTGAATGTACACAGCCAAACATTGGACTGAACTGGGGGACTCCAATGGGGAAGTTAGGGCAAGGACTATAGGAGCTGAACAGGATTGCAACCTCATAGGAAGAACAACAATATTAGCCAACCAGAACCTCAAAATCTTCCAGGGACTAAACCACTAACCAAAGAGTACACAGCAGGTACCTATGGCTCCAGCTGGATATGTAGTAGAGGATTGCCTTATCTGGCATCACTGGGGGAGCCCCTTGATCCTGTGGAGGCTTGATGACCCAGGATAGGGGAACACTAGGCTGCGGATGCAGGAATGGGTGGGTGGTTGGGGGAGCACCCTCTTAGATGCAGGGGGAGAAAGAAGGGAATGGGGGCTTGTGGATGGGAAACTAGGAAGGGGAATAACATTTGAAATCTAAATAAATAAAGTAAGCAATAAAAAATGAAAATATTAAAAAACAAAAACATTCTCTAGCCCAATAAAAATATTCTTCTTCTCTAAAACCATATAAGCCGGGCTCCCTATGAGGCTGCAATCCTGTTCAGCTCCTACAGGTTAGTTCAAATAACCTTCAGCTGCATTGTCACCCATGTTCTTACTAGTACGGTCCATTGAGCCCTACATAAAGCTTTATTTCAAATAAAAGAATGCCCAGACATTTCACAGCAATACCCCAGTCCTTGGTAACAACTTCTCTTTTAGTTACGGTTTTATTACTATGCAGAGACACTGTGACCAAGGCAACATTTATAGAATTTTAAACATTCAAGCAGATCATGGTGTAAGGTAATTTTTAATGGCATTTAGCAGTTGGTGTGCTCTTCCCTAGAGAAGACTATTCATTCATCCCACTTTTGCCTATAATCCTTTGCCTAGAGTTGAGGCCCATTACCTTTACCCCATCCAGGCTATCATGTCTGTTAATGTTGTGCTTGCTCAGGTTATCCATTACCAAATAACCCACTCAAAAATATACACATATAAAAATATTATGTAGAAAGATCTGGTTATGTTTATATTTTCACGCACACACACAGACACACACACACTTAAAAAGAAAAGAAATCATGAATTAAAAGAGAGCAAAGAAAGGTACATAGTAGACTTAGAAGTAGGGGAAATGATGTAACTATAATCTCAAAAAATACTTAAAGTTTTAGAAAATTCTTTAGATTGTAAGAGAATTAAGACAAATCTAAATTTATTCTATAATGTGAAATAATTCCACTTTTGTTTCTCTGGAGAGTCAATTCTGAAGCTGAATTAGTCAGTCGCTGAATATAACTCCTGGTCCGATGTGGAAGAAATCATAGTAATAAAACAGAGGGAAGGAGAATTGCTGAGGCAGAATCTGGTCTGATCTCTCTATAGGGCAATGCTAGCTTCAGAGGCAAAAGAATTAAAAAACAAATAAGTGGTAACAACACTCATGTTGATGTTTTTAAACTGTAAAGTAAAAGCCATTAGGAGAAGGCTATCAGCTGAGTCATTTAACAGAAGAGAAGGAAGCAATTGCCTGAGTCCCATGGTAACAATATTTCATATGCAGGAGTGCCAGTGAAAGAGCTTTTGTCTTGTTTTGTTTTATGCTTCACAATACCACGCTCCATTTCTAGCCTCTTTGGAAATAGAAATGGTTTACCCCAGGGTCCGTAGATCTTTCTCTTAGAGCTCAATTTCAAGATGATCAGTGATTGCAGGCCAGGAAGTCTGAGACTCGCACACTTAAGTCAAAGCACAGAAGAGTTTGTAGCTCTGTAATTCATATGCAAATTAAGATTTCTTTTCCATTAAGTTATTTGATTCTCCTGATGATTGAAAAGTTACAGTATCTATCAAATTTGTACTTAGACATGCATTTATGGTTTTTCAATTATGCTCTTAAATTGATTTTAAGTAAATACTTTCATTGGAATTATAGAAGAGAGTAGATTTGAAACAGAGTAACAGGGCAGAATAATTCACTTCTTGTTTTTTATCATGTCTTACAACATTTGAACAATGAGACAATTTAAAGTCCACTATTTACTCACTGCCTGTTATTGAGGGGCTATTATTTAATACTTCACATCTAAAAATCACTTCACCACACATTTCACTCATATTTCATGAAACCTTGGCATGCTTATTCATTTTTAAAAACATAACCTGCTGCCAATACTTCAATATCTGTTAAAGAGATGATGAAGCATTAGAAGTTAAAATAAAGAAAAGAAGTTTAAAAAGGAACCAAAGGATTAAAGAAATCAAGAAATGTATGGTAGTACCATATCAGTTCATGAACACAGGGACTCTCTGTCCTGTGAAAGTAAGAAAGTAACATGCCAAAATACAAAGCAAAGCATGAATTTACATGGTTATTGCATAATAGGACCTGCACTAAGTATTTTATACAAGTTTATTCTGGGATCAGCCCTTCAGAATAGATCTAGAAGACATTTGTTTCCAGCAGGCATATTTATCTTCTGCCTCCTATAATCTTTCTATCACCTCTTCTGGGTGCTTCCCTGAGTGTTGGGTTAGGTTCCACATGTATCAGTTGGGGTTGGATGTCTCACAGACAGTGGTTAAACCCTCTACAACCCTATGTACCTCTACTCATGTAACTTCCATACAGCATACTCTATGGTAAATCATCACAAAGAAAAATACCAAGTAGCACTAAAATAAATTTGGACATTAGTCATTATTAATTTCAACAGGAGAGCTAATTTACATACTTAAAAATGAATTCTCCTTTTTTTATTTTTCAGTTAGTCTATGTAGCTGTTAACTTTGTATTATTAATCACAAATAATTTGTTAAATATGATATAATTGTATTCATAAATAATGCTGTTAACTTTATAATACTTATATTTAGCTCATTACTTGATAAACAAATACATACATCAAATTAGTTTGTTTTCATTTAATATTATTTTCTGATATACAAAATTGCTCAGATCATTTGTTACAACCTTGTTTTGAAATATAAACATATTGGATAATAGGTTTCAATTTGAGTATACCTAATTCCTTATAAATTCTACTCTTTGGTTATATGATTTCATTCAATTTTTTTTCTTACAGATTTACAAAATATAAAGACTACCATCATTTACATACCATTTACAGTTACCATACTATGCAATAGCATTCCAAACTTCTTGCTACTAATTATAACTTAGACAGAGTAATCAACTTCCAACACAACATCCTCTCTTCCACTTTTCCCTGGTAGCCTCCATTCTTTATCATTTAACATTCCTCATGTGATCATAATCATGTGGTACTATTCTTCTGTTTAAGGATTTTTCACAGAACATAATGTCCTCTCTCTACCCATGTTGCCATCAATAACAGAATTTTGTTGTTTTGTTAATCCTGAATAGCATTTCATAAAATATATGGATATTTATTTAGTCAAGATTTTATATGTATCATAACTCAAATATAATATTATATATTTATAAATATTTAAATTGACATATACTTATAAAAACTCATAGATATATGAGCATCAAAGTCATGGTTAAATCAAAATCCACTATTTTACTGATAGTCTTATTAAAGAACCACATAAATGACACCTGTAATGACTATCAATTAAAACCAGGATTAAATTACTGCCCCTAAGAACAAAGACCCAAGCAAATAAATGTTCCTTTAGCTTGTAATTGTGTATGATAGTTATAACTGGAGAAGGGACTACATTTCTGGCATGCACTGACATTTGAAGTATGATAGGAATTTGAGATAAAAAGACATTGGTCCTTTAATTACCTTACTTATTCTAAAATATGCTTATGTTTCATTTCATAATTGATTTATAATAATCATTTGAATAACAATATTATGTTCATAGGAAAAAAAACCCTACAAATCAGGTAAGGAACTTGAGAGATTTCCAGAGGTAGAACAGAAAAAGGTTGTTGTTTTTTTTTTTTCCCCCTGAACAGCTAGTGCCTGACTAAGGATCTATCACAGTCAGTCTCTGAGGAAGCTATAAGGCCAGTGACTATTGTCCATGCACTCAATGATGTTTATCACACTCTTTACAAGTCTCAAAAAATATTACTTAAGCTCAGTCTTTGGGCCTAGAATTCTGTTAAGGACTAATCCATTGTATAGGACACACAGAAGAACCGACTTTTCAAGGGGCTTAGGTTCCAGTTCTGTTGTGTAAATGAAGCTAAGGAAAATACTAATTTGCCTTTTGTCTCCTTGCTTGGAAGAATGATTCATTGTAATGTTGTTTAATTTGATGTTCCTATACTGAATGCCTTAACTTTTTTGAACTGTTCTGGGCATAACACCTGAATTTTTAAATGTGGAAAAGATCTACAGTGTTAGAATTTCTGGTATCAGTTCATAAATAAAATAAATGATATCTCAAAAGAGTGCCTGGTCACATCTTGCCTCTTACCTGCATCTGACCTCCTTTCAAGACTTGAACTTTCATTTGTGTTTTGCCTTGTAATTGTCACATTCATTGTTTCCTTGTATTTCCACATGCCCTAGTTTCATCACTCCATCACCTCCCAATAGCATGATGCTGAAGACTGAATTTTACTATGTAAATGTCACATCTGCCTCGACCAGCAAGAAAGACACAACCTGAGCTCTTCCTTTTAGCAGTTTATTCAGGAAAGTTCTAACAGTCTTCTCCCTCCTGCTTCTCCCTCCTGCTTCTCATGCCTGCTTCTCCTGCCTTCTGGCTTCTGCTGCTCTTGCCTCTCTGGAGCCATTACTTAAGTCCCACCTTCCTGCCATCTAAGCCCCGCCTTCCAGCCCACCCTCAGCCATTGAGTACTCCCAAGCTTAGCCAATCCCAATGTGCTACATAGTAAAAGAGGATAGGTCACCAGATGCTGAAGCAACTAATGGCAGCAAGCTTAGCCAAATGACAGCTTGATTATGAGACCACTCGCTCTGGGGCACAGCTGAAAACGGCTCTCCACATGTAAACATTTTCAAGACACTGAAGATTTGAAGTATTTTGTAATATAGCTCACTTTTCAAAACTGCATATAGTTGAAGATGTATTTGTTTACTAGTTTCTAGGACTCTACTTTTTCCTAATAATATTTTTATATAATTTTCTCATAACAAGTTATTTCTTAGAATTATGTAAACACAGGCATTACTAACATCATGACTGTAGAAGATTACAGTCCTTTCCATGATTTACTTTAGTTATTATTGTTGTATTTCTTTGTCTAGATTTGTCATTGTCTTCTATATCTTCCTAGGGTGCTTCTTTCCACTTCATATCTCCTTTTTTGTCTCAAGTCTTCTCTTTAATCACTTAATGTGACCTTTTTCATTAACCAACATAATATGTAGCCTCACTACAGACCCTGAGTTATAAAGGCCAATTAGGAATGGATAGAATCTACTAAAAATATGAACAAAAGTCAACATTGTGATCTATATCAATACATCCATGTTTCAGAAAAAAATAAGTTGGCTTGATAGGAAGTACAAGATATGAGAAGAAATGCAGAAGGGTAATAGGTGTAAAATATATTGGAAGAAAAATATTTTCAATAAAATAGGGGGAAAATCCAATCTTCAAATATTTCTAGGATCCCTCCACTGTAGAAAGCAGTGATCTTTATGTGGATGTGCCTATACTTTCACATGGACAACATACTATACTATGACTCTAAATACAGCTTTGCAGAAAAATATTTTATATATGTACGTGATAATTACCTTGTCCAAGTATATAGTCAAAATGCAACACCTACAGTGTATCTTTATGTTCATGTACCATTCTAGCTATCATGTAAACTGCTTTGCACTTTCTGTTAAATTAGTCTGAATAAATAATGAAATATTACATCTCTAAAAAAAATGATGCTGTACACATATAAGAGTGTTGGATTTGGCTCATCATTCTGTAAGATACCTTTATGATTCTGGGTTTTTAGTAAGGTAACATAATATGTTGGAATGTCAAAACTGCTTTTTTTTTTTTCAAATTTCAGAAAGAAACAACTACCTCAAGTTAGATCAGTCATTGGTTGGCCACTCCCACAAGCTCTGAGCCACCATTTCCCCAGTGCTTCTTGCAGGCAGGACAGGTTGTAGGTCATAGACTTTGTGTCTGAGTTGGTGTCCTATTCCCACCACCCAGAGCCTAACCTGGTCACAGAAGAAGGCCAGTTCAGACTCCATATCGTTTATTACTAGAAGTCCTTGCTATGGTCACCCTCATATGTTCCAAGAAGTTTCCACTCCATGAAGTTTCCATATTACTCATAAATGCTTACATATTTCAGTCATCTCTCCCACTACTCTCTGCCTCCATCCCTTCCTCCCCATCTTAAACCTCATTTACTCATCACTACCTGCCCTGAGTTCAATCACTAAATCGATTGTATTTCTTCTTCCTATAGATATTCGCCCACCCCTGCTCCCAGACCTCTCCTCTTTACCTTTTTTGGGTCTGTGGATTGAAGTGTGAATATTCTTCACTTAATAACTAATATCCACTTGTAAGTACATATCATGTTTGTCTTTATGTGTCTTTGTTTCCTTGCTCAGGATATTTTTCCTAGTTCAATCAATTTGCCTGCAAATTTCATGATGTCATTTTCTCTAACCCCTGTATAATAATCCACTATGTGAATGTATCACACTTTCTTCATCCATTTTTCAGCTGAGGGACATATAGATTGTTTCCAGTTTCTGGTATTATGAATAAAGTTATGAACATAGTTTAACAAATGTCCTGGTGGCATGATAGGGTATCTTTGGGGTATGTGACCAAAAGTATTCATATAGCTGGGTCTTGACAGATATCAATTACCCATTTTCTGGGGAGTCGCCATAGTGCTTGACAGTGGCTGTACAAGTTTGCAGTCCCAACAGCAATGGCGAAGACTTCCCCTTGCTCCACACCTTTGCCAACATGTTCTGACATGTGTGCTATTTATCTTTGCCATTTTGGTAGGTATAATATGGTATCTCTTTGTCATTTGGATTTGTATTTTCAGGATAGTTAATGATGTTGAACATTTAATTGTTTCTCAGCCAATTGAGATCCCTTTAATGATACTTGTCTGCTTAGATCTGTACCCCACTTTTAATTTGAATCTAACATTCTTCTTAAAATGTGCACATTCCAATAATAGTTGTATGTATACTTACAGTTGGTTCATAAATCCTCATTATATGTGTATATTTAAATATTTTTTATGTCTAATCTATATCACATATACACATAAGTATTATAAATACATTTACTCATATTGTACATAAGTTCTACATGCTGCTTCCATAGTTAGGTCATTTAAATTCTAGCTCCTTATCATTGAATTGCACTGTCATTCTTTCAAGTGATCTTATATTACTCTGTAATCTTTGACTTCTCCTGTGACTTTCATATTAAGCTTAATACAAATGGAGATTCCTGTATTTTGCTTATGTCCCTCTCAAATCCTCTCTTTTATGAGCTCCCTTCTATGAAACAAACATATAAAATTAAATCTACTTGGCTTAGAATTCTGCTTGCTCTGATTTGGGCAGCTATTACTATATGATCACACTGAGTTTCCAGGATGTGCAAGTTTCTGTACAAAACAATGTCTTTCATAGTTGAACCAAGAGCAGCATCTTTACCAGAAAGTAGCTCTTCATCTTTTAAAATGAGGACTCAACATTCAAGTGTATATTTAGCAAACCACCAACCATCTACTTTTCTATTCTCAGCTGGCAAACAAGTTAAAGTTTTCTTATTTTAGAAAATATAAGCTAGTAAAAGAACTAAAATCCAGTTAAAACATCACAAATTTTATACTGTAGGAAAAAGTATGATAATATATGAGTTGTAAATAAATACAAAAAAGACACATGGGAAAGATATATTATAAATTTTATGAACACATGAGATGGGAAAAAACTCAAATACTGTCATTAAATCACACATACACCTATTACTGGTATAAAAATCCATCAAAACTACATATATAGAACTTTCATTTTCAAAACTGTGATTACATGATATTTTTAAGATAATAGATTATATCAAGTTAAAATTTACTAATAAAGGTATTAAAGAACATTTGGGAGGCTCCACCCATTATAATAGTCTCAGTCAGGGTTTCTATTGCTATGATGAGACATGATCATGGCAACTTTTCTAAAGGAAAACATTTAACTTGGATCTAGCTTACAGTTTCAGAGATTCAGTCCATTATTATTGCAGGAAACATGGCAGACATGGTGCTCAAGAAGGTGCCTGTAATTTCTTCATCTTGGTCCACAGGAAGTAGAATGAGACTATTCTACACTGGGCATAATTTGAGCATATGAGATTTCAAAGTCAACTGCACAGTAACACACTTCCTCCAACAAGGCCACACCTACTCCAAGAAGACCACATCTCCTAATAATGCCACTCATTCTAACACATCCTTCTGTGTGGTCATGTATTCAAATCACTACAACAATATAGACATTCTGTGAGAAAAATCAGAAAATTAATTTACTAATGTTTATGTAATAAAAAAAAACACATGTTGAAGAATTCATAGAAGTTTATGATAACAAAAACCAAAAACTCCAACAAGTTATGGAAAGTACAGATAATACAATAGAAATCTCTAAGATTGATGTCTCTATTTAAATGAAAGATGACCAAATAATTACCCAAAATGTGGTTACCTATGAAATATGATTATAATGAAGTATTAAAAATAAAAAAATAGATTCACCTAATGACAACCACGCAATCTTTAAGAAAAACTCCATCATATTGCATTGTCAATGCAAAAACAAAACTTTTTCCTCTAGAGGAATATGAGAAAATTTTGGATCAAAATTATGTGTTGACAAGATATACTAGAGTCTTATGTTGTAACTCGAATGATTTATAAAAATCAGGGAAGAAATTTTTCCAATCTAAAGAAAGAGGTGTTACTCAAGGAACAAAAGTATAAAAATCACTAAATAGACAGGATCATAAAAGTAAATTCTCCACCTCATAAATGCTTAAAGTTTTGGGTTGTTATTACTACTCTACTAACCTTTTCAGGTATCTGCATGGTGGTGGACATATCCACACATAAACACATACAAATATACACAATGGAAACAAAACAAATCTTCAAAATTGATATTATTCCAAAAAAATCTCAGAGTATAATTGAGCATAAACTATATTACAAAATAAAGCCTTTAATTTTACTATTAATCCATATTGTTTATAATCTCACAATTATTTCTGACTCACTATTAAATTATGAAGATAATTTTTAAATGTGCAATCATAATACCAAATTCTTGGAGCAGTTCTGCAATTGATTCTTTTCAGCCACTTTCCTTATTCTTTGCCTCGATGAACTTTTAGCTTTAATACAGTTCCTGGGGGCTGGCAAGATGGTACAGCGGGTAAGAGTACTGACTGCTCTTCCAAAGGTCCTGACTTCGGATCCCAGCAGCCACATGGTGTCTTACAACTACCTGTAATGAGATCTGACGCCCTCTTCTGGTGCGTCTGAAGATAGCTACAGTGAATTACATAGGAGCAAGCGAGTGGGGCTGGAGCAAGCAAGGCCGGCAGAGGTCTTGAGTTCAGTTCCCAGCAGCCACACACATGATAGCTCACGGCCATCTGTACATCTATAAATAAAATAAATCTTGAAAAAAAAAAGTCAAAGAGCTTTTCCCAAACTACATCTTGAAACCATAAGAAACATGTTCTTTGGCTCAATGTCTATTAATTCTCATTTCATACATGTATTTTTAGAAACCACAGATTAGAGGCATGTTTCCCTTCTTGAAGAATAACAATTCTTATAAATCTGCAGTTATTAGTCATTAAGGCCATTTGTGGATATATCTTTAGAATGTGAGCGAAACTCACATTCTAGAAACATAAAAATGTTTACTCTAGAAACATCACAGATCAGGCTGGGATTAAAAACCTTGCTTGTCCTATTAAGCTTGTCCAACTTCCTCATTTTCTACATAATTCAGAATACTATTAATATTTGCCAGGAATCATTGCTGAAACATTGGCTCAGCTGAGTGTACTTCAAAAGACAACTGTGTAAATTACCTTCATTACTTTTTAGAAAATTGTGAGTTTAATAGGGCAACTTCAGCAGTTATGAATTGGGAAGTAAGAAAAACATAGTTTTTGAAATCTGAAGGTTCTGTCCCCTTATTCCGATATTCTCTTCATTTTATAATACCATGGGTAGGTAAGGGATTTGTGAATGATAGTAAATGTACAACTAAATAGCTAATCCAGGCTAAAGACATCAAGCAAATCTGTTATGTTTCTTCTCTGAGTTTGGATTTTCAGGCTTCCTATACTGGTAAACTTTAAATATATGTGCAATAAAAACCTATGTTTCATATGAAATATGATTTAATTAATTAATAAAATAGTTTCAAGACCAGTATACCCAAAATAATGTTTTATATTAGGATGTAACTACATACTATAAGTTCTTTTAATTAAGCCATGTAATGACCCTGAAAACACACAGACCACTCCCCCAGATGTGGGAGACAAACTGACTGCCAGGCTAACTCTTGACAGTCTATATCATGTCATGGCCTCTTTCACCACTTTTCTGTAGACAGGCACTAATCAGGGCAAAGTACCAAGTCAGATCCCTGGAATCACCCAACAGTTCCACCCTTCAGTAAGCACTGTCAGGGCTTCCCATCAATTTGAC
The DNA here is from genome assembly GCF_008632895.1 of Mastomys coucha. NCBI lineage: Eukaryota > Metazoa > Chordata > Mammalia > Rodentia > Muridae > Mastomys > Mastomys coucha. The sequence goes on along the minus strand of NW_022196901.1, from coordinate 7,458,255 downwards.
AGTAATAGTGCCTTTCACTTCAACTGTTTTCATTTGACCTCAGTCCAGAGGCTAAGTGTCTATCAATTGCCTTAATTCCTTTATCTTCTAAAGAAGATAAGAACACTGCTTAAACACTTCCTTTACAGTTTCCTTTTCCTATTCCCTTTAAATCATTTTTATTGATACATCCATGTTGTCAGTATTTATTTCTTGGAGTCATAATCTAACAGGTTTCTTCTGTGTGTGACATTGAGTTTTATGTTTATAATACATTTTATTTATAAGTAAGATTTCATAAAGTGCAAGTACAAAAAGAACTTTGAAAATATTCCTCAAATGTACTGAATATATTTTCATCAGATCTACTACAAATCATCATGTACTATATAAAGTGAAACTAAAAAAAAATAAATAAGCTACTGAATGTTTTAAATCCTTAAAATGATAAATGTATCTCCCTTATAGGTTGGTCTTAGGTGTTTGATTTTTAATTACAAACCTGTTGTTTTAGAATCAGTAAAACTGAGATTTAATGTTTTCATTGTAAATAGATGTTTTCTCAATATAGATATTAATAATAAAATTTTAATTTCTATAGCTAGTGTCTTGGTAAATAAAAATTTTAATTTCAAAAAATACCTTACCTTGTTCATTCCCAAATACATGCTTACATGTCTGACTGCCAAAGAAGAAAGCTAAATGGTAAGGTACACACTTGGTGTACCTACTTTAGTTCAAATGTCCTTGGGAAAAACTGAATAAATTCCTTATGTATTAGTGATAATTTGATTTTATTATTGACTCTCATAATTTTAAAAATAAGTTTTTTTGAACAACTAGCTAACTTAATTTTAGTAGTATTTTGAGATAAGTGAGAGTTTTTAAAAGTGGTCATCTGACAGATGGAAAATTGAGAAGTTCAGTAACTTCCCAAGGTCATATCTAAAACACATTAGAGTTCAGGTAAATTCAATCTGTGGTGACTACATGGCTACACTAATTTACTATTTGATTATTATAAATGTCTTTGGCTTTATGAAATAAGTTATAGAGGTTACAAAAGCATGCTTAGAAAACTGGAGTCTTCCTTCCATCAATTTATAGAACTTGAAAAAACATTAAATATGTTATACCAGGCTAAGTGTTTAGAACTCTAGATTTCTTGGCTTTTATCCATTTTTATAATGTCATTCTGACTATTTAAACATAGAGGTTGTGTTTTCGACATATGTGTTATGGCAATACTATTAGCGAAATAGCCTATGCAAAGTTGATGAGAATTTGGACAAACATTTTTGCCACTAAAACCTTGTAAGTAGTTAAAATGCCACCAAGAAGCATCCACTCATCTGACCATATAATGCATTGAGGATTGATGTGTGTGTGTGTGTGTGTGTGTGTGTGTGTGTGTGTCTTACATGTGATCTGAAAAATGCCACTGAGGACTTCCTCGTATACTTGCTATTATTTTTCTTCTTGTCAAACATTTCAAATGTTGCAGTGTAATGTTTTATGAAACTACTTAAAATCATATGTATCTTTCCCAGTGTACTTCATAGCTCTCCCTCCATTTATTGATTGATTGACTGACTACTTAAAAATAGGCATCAGTTCATTCCTAGTTCATTTTTAGATGAGAACAGAAACAGTTCCTTACTACTGAATTTTATTACTGGGATTGGATGAGAGTCAAATATGGTGTTTTTACCATTCATTCAGCACTCTTTGAAACTCTAAGTTTCTATGCCATTCACAGGCTTATTTTTAAAGTAAGATTTTACAACTGTTACTGTTGTATTAATTAAGAGGTATTTTGTAATTGTTGGCTTAGTTTCAGATTTTCTTGTCTCTATTGTAATACTCTTTTTTAAAAAGGGAAAGGAGGAAAAAGGAAGAAATAACAGAAGTAACAAAAAGGAGAGAGAGAGAGAGAGAGAGAGAGAGAGAGAGAGCGACTGACAAGTTGACAAGTAGGTAGACTGGCTGTGGTGTCAACTAGGCCTAGGGTGGCTAGATTAAGCTCTAGAAGACCTTGTTTCAAAATTATACATGGCAAAACAAAATAGACTAGGAAGAAAATTCTCAATACTTTTAGGGTGTCGAGATAGGAACTCACAGCTCTCTTACCTCATCATGCCTATTTCTATCGATCCCTAGTATCTTTCTGTGACTTTATGAAATTAGTCATTGTATTCAAATACATAAATTTAGACATTGACATGGGATTCCATACCTCACAATTTCTGTTTGTATCCTTATCTATTGCTTGCGAACCATTTATGACATGTTGTAGAATCTTTGTACCTGTGTACCTAATGTCAACATTTTGATTTAAATAAACTTTATTGACAAAATACAAATACAGATTTTAATACTATCTTGTTTTGTGGATTACCTATTGGATAGTTATACTGATTTGGCTTTTAAATATTTTATGTCTATTTTAAGTGCATTTAATCTCATTTGTATGACTCTCATTATTTTACTATGACAAATTTAGTAGCACTTATTTTACTTAAAATATTCTAATAGTAGATACTTTTTGTCTTACTTTCAGCTTTCTAATTGTATTTCATTGATTCTTCTTTACTAACTATTCCTATTTGTTTACATTTAAAGAGCTTTTGTTTGTTTGCTTTTGCTCTAAGACAGCTTCTTACTTTACAACTCAGGGTGGTCTAAGATTGATAGGAATACTCCTACTTTCTTTGGAGATTACAGATGTGAGCTATCTTGTCTGCCTAAGAGATTTTTTTTTTAAATTGAGAATCTCTAGCATCCACATGTACAATGCAATATGATTATTTCTACACAACACTACATTATCCATTTAAATTCCCTCCAATATGACACTCAACACATACCTCACCCTCAGTTTCATCCCTCTGCCCCACATTTCTCTCATAACTCACTAAGGGTATAACTGCATGGTAAGACTCTATTGCTGAATATACCATATGATTTTGCTGCAGGACATAGAGAGATCAGTCTGAAGTCCACATGAAAATTTCTTCCCTACTGGCTACATTTCTTAGTGCCGGAAGGTAATATGCGGGTTGCTGGGGGAAAGAGATATCAGTGGTCTTACCTAGTACTACAATATTCATGATAAAATAATAATTTCCCAGGAGAAGTATGTCTACTGTTTTAATACTGACATGGTTGCTATGGGGTAATTCATCCTCCTCACTTTCCAAATATTCTGATTTTCTGTGTGAATTCAACCATGGAAAACATACCAGTGGACACATGCTCAAAAGAGAATTATAGTCCCTTTCCTAGCAACTAACCATTGTGAATAGTTCCCCTGATAAGGGACAGGGCATCAAGAACACCCTTCTAATCTATGCTCTCATTAGGCTTGCTGTGTTTGCTGCAAGTCTTGTGCAACTAACAACACATGAGCTCCTCTCAGTTCATGAGTGTAATAGTTATGTCATCTTCAGGAGTTTATTTCATAGCACTTCTCCTCACCCTTAAGATCTTCCATTCTTTCCACTTCCTCTTCAACAGGGTTTCCAGAGCTTTGGCCAAGCTTGAAAGGGGCGGGAGTGTTAACTACCATGCTTCATTCAGGACTGAATATTCAGCCGATGATCCTCTGCACTTTGACCAGAAGCATCTCATCTTTCATTCATTACTTCGTATGCAAAGAAAAGTTTATCTGACAAAGTTTAAGAACAGTCCATACCTATGAGTTTATTTAGAGAGTAATTTTAATGAAATGGAAACTTCCAGTTCTTTGGAAAGTTAGTTATGTCAAGTGATATTTTGCTGGGCACACAGATGAAAGAATGTCTTGCTAAAGCAAAAGTATAAAAGACTGTTTTCCTGAAGCAGACTCAGGTAAAAGGATGTTTTGATATACCAAACATGTGAAAGAACCAGGAATGAAGGAGTATAAATATGATCCCATAGACAGTGGGAGATGAGCACTAAGCCCTGGTTTGGTTTGCTCTGCCTTGCTATTCTTCACTAAAGACACACATGTATTGGTTCTCCTTACATAGTACTTTGAACTTAACTTATGTTAACTCTGCCATTGAGCAAACAAATTTTAAGTTTACTAACCTCTGTCAATTCAAACATGATTTGAATGAAATTTTTGCAGGATATTTTTCAGCCAGTGTATGAGAAAAGGGCACTATGTCACCTCCTATACTAACTGAACACAGCAAAGGCAATTAAGTTACACAGAAGGAGACCAATATAAGGATGAGACAAAATGGTTCATTTTAAGTTGAATAACCATTGTCTTAAACACTAAGGCTTTAATTAATATTTAGAAATATTTTGACTTGTTTATTCTTTAAACCTTTTTATTAATTTCTCATGTAATAATTTTGGATCTTATATTTTCACTCCCTCAGTGCTTCCCCAATTTCCACATCTTTCCTACAGAATTCATATTCTTTTTCTCTTTTACCTTCTCTCAAAAACAAAAACAAAAAACAAAAAAGAAAGCAAACATGCTGGTATAATACAACTTAAAACCAAAAGAACACAAAAACATAAAATTGGTTTTTGTTGCTGTTGTTTATTTGTTTGTTTGGGCTTCCTACTCTAGTGCAAGGTGCTTGTCTTGGAGACAGCCTATTTTCCTTTCCTAACAGGTGTTATTACAAATAGATTCTTGATTGAAGATGCTATTTTGTGTCCACATCTCATCTCAGTACTGGAATTTTTGTACATTTTGAGACTCTGAAGATCTTGTTGGAGTCTTTGTGAGTTCATATGTTTATCAGGCCTGTTATGTCTAGACAGTGATCTTGCCTTGAAGTCATTCACCACCTCTGGCTCTTTATGTTTCCACTTCCTCATAAATTCTTGAGCCTCAAGAGGAGGGTTTTGACAAAGACTAAGTGCTCCTAAGTCCTTCACGTTCTGCATATTGTCCAGTTGACAATATGTGTTAATTACCATCTACTGCAAGAAGTTTCTCCCTTGAGGGTTTAATTATACTTTGATCTATATGTATAACAATATGCCATTAGGCATCATTTTATTGCTATTTGCTTTCAGCAAAATAATAATAGTGGTTTTTTTTTCTTGTGGCCCATAACCTAGCTAGTCTGTTTATTTTTTATTTACTTATATAATTTTTTACATTCCATCCATTGACTCTCTTTTGGTGCCCCCCCACGTTCCTCATCTTGTTCCTCCTTCCTCCTGTCTCCAATAGGATGCTCGCTCCAACATCAGATACCCCCCTTCTCTGGGGCCTCAAGTCTCTGGAGGATTAAGCTCATCTTCTCCCACTGAGGCCAGACCAGGCAGTCCTCTTCTATATATGTGCCAGCTTCCTCCGACCAGTGCTTATATGCTGCATGGTCGGTGGCTGAGCTTCTAGGAGTTCCTAGGGGTCCTGGATATTTGACGTTGTTGGTCTTCCTATGGGGTCACTCTTCAATTCAGCTTCTTCAATCCTTCCCCTGACTCAACCATAGGTGTCCCCAACTTCAGTCCAGTGGTTTGATGTAAGTATCTGCAGCTGTCTCAGTAAGCTCCTGGTTGGGTCTCTCAGAGGGCAGCCATGCTAGACTCCTGTGTATATGCACACCATAGTATCAGTAATAGTGTCAGGCTTTAGTCCTCCTGTCCCATGAGATGGATCTCAAGTTGGACTCTTCACTGGACCACCTTTCCTTTAATCTCTTTTCAATTTTTGTCCCAGGAGTTCTTTTAGACAAGCACAATTCTGGGTCAGAAATTTTGACTGTGGGTTTGTAACCCTATCCTCACTTGGGCCCCTTTATATCTACTGGAGGTAGACTCTTCAAGTTGCCTCTATCCACTTTTTAGCCATGGTCACCTCCAGTGAGTATTGAGAATCTGTCATCTCCCAAGTCTCTCACACTTCCTTTCCTTCTTTTTCTTTTCTTTTCTTTTCCTTTCCTTTCTTTTCTTTTCTTTTTTTATTATTTTTTTAAAGATTTATTTATTATTTATTTATTACAAGTACACTGTAGCTGTCTTCAGACCTACCAGAAGAGGGCATCAGATCTCATTATGGGTGGTTGTGAGCCACCATGTGGTTGCTGGGATTTGAACTCATGACCTTTGGAAGAGCAATCGGTGCTCTTACACGCTGAGCCATTTTACCAGCCCCACACTTTCTAAAGGATCCCCATTTCCATTCATTCTGGTGATCCTATAGGCTTCTCTCCTGTCCCCCTCCATACCTGATTCTGTTCATCTTTTTCCCTCCCCCTCCCCTCTTCCAATCAGGTCCCTCCCTGCGTCTGCCTTCCATGATTATTTTCTTCCCCACTTCTAAGTGGGAGTGAAGTATACTCACTTGGGCATTCTGTTTGTTAACTTTTTTGAGTTCTGTGTTTTGTATCTGGGGTATTCTATACTTACTTTGGCTACTATCCACTAATTAGTGTGTTCATACTATGCATGTACTTTTGGGTCATAGATACCCTACTTTCTATTCAATTTCTCTTCTGTTTAATTCATAGTATCTGATATTGTGTTCAGGCCCTTGATCCTCTTGGATTTGAGCTTTGAGCAAGGTGACAAATATAGATCTATTTTCATTTTTATACTAACAGATGGCCAGTTAGACCAGCACCATTTATTGAAGATGCTTTCCTTCCCACTGTAATGTTATTGGCTTCATTGTCAAAGGTCAAGTGTCCATAAGTGTATGGGTTTTTTTCTGGGTCTACAAGTCTATGCCATTGTTTAATTTGTATGTTTTTGTACCAATACAATGTGATTTTTATCACTGTGGTTCCATAGTACAGCATGAAGTCAGGGATGGTGATTCCCATAGAAGTTATTTTATTGTTGAGAATTATTTTCACACTCCTGAGATTTTTGTTTGTCCATGTGAAACTGAGAATTGCTCTTTCCATGTTTGTGAAGAATTGTGTGTAATTTTGAAGTAGATTGCATTGAATCTGTTGATTGTTTTTGGTCAGTGTTAAGCCTACTGATTCATGAGTATGGGAGATCTTTCCATCTTCTGAAGTTTTCTTTGATTAATTTCTTCAAAGACCTTGAAGTTCTTTTCATACAGGTCTTTCTCTTATTTCATGAGAGGTACCTCAAGATATTTTATATTGTTTTTGACTATTGTGAAAGGCATTGTTTCTCTATTTTCTTTCTCAGCTCATTTATCATTTGTATAAAGGAAGGCTACTGATTTGTTTCAGTTAATTTTCCTTTCAACCTCTTTGCTGAAATTGTTTATCAACTGTAGAAGTTCTCTGGTAGAATTTTTGGGGTTGCTTATATATACTATCTTATCATCTACAAATAGTGATACTTTGACTTCTGATTGGCTTGGTATCCCCTTTGATCTTCTTTTGTTATCTAATTACTCTAGCAAGAACTTTGAATACTATATTGAATAGATACAGAGAAAGTAGCACTCTTGTCATGCCCTGCTTTTAGAAGGATTGCTTCAAGATCTCCCTATTTAATTTAATATTGACAATTTGTCAATATAGTAGTACTATATACTACTTTTTTATGTTTAGGTGTGGGTCTTGAATTAGTAATCTCTTTAATACTTTTAACCTTAAGTGGTATTTAATTTTGTCAAAGGCTTTTTCAGCACCTAATGAGATAAACATGTGATTTTATTCTTTTGAGTTTGTTTATATAATGAATTATATTAATAGATTTTTGTATATTGAACCATCCCTGAATCCTTGGGATGAAGCCTATTTGATCATGGTGAATGATGGCTTTCATATGTTCGTGGATTCAGTTTGTGAGAATTTATTGAGTCTTTTTGCCTTAACATTCGTAAGTGAAATTAGTCTAAAATTCTCTTTCATTGTTGAGTCTTTTGTGGTTTGGGTATTAGTATAACTGTGGCTTCATATATGAATTACATAGTGTTCTTTTGTTACTATTTTGTGGAATAGTTTGAGGAGTATTGGCATTAGGTCTTCTTTTAAGGTCTGGTAGAATTCTGATGTAAAACCATCTGACCTATCTTTGTGTTCTTTCTTTCTTTCTTCCTTTCTTCCTCCCTCTCTCCCTCCCTCCCTTAATTCTTGCTTGCTTGCTTGCTTGCTTGTTTCCTTCCTTCCTTTCTTCCTTTCTTTCCTATTTTCTTTTTTGGTATGGAGGTTTTTTTAATGACTGCTTTTTTTCCTTGGGGTTATCGCACTGTATAGATAGATTACATACTCTTGATTTAACTTTGATGCATGGTATCTGTTTAGAAAATCATTTATATTTTTCAGTTTCATAGAATATATGCTTTTGTAATATAATATGGTTATTTTTTCTTTATTTACATTTCAAACATTATCACTTTTTTTCTGATTTCCCCTCCAGAAATTCCCTATCCCATTCTCCCTCTTCCTGATTCTATGAGAGTGTGCCTCCAACTGTCCATCCACTTCTGCCTTCCCACCCTCACATTCCCCTACACTGGGGCATCAAGCCTTCATGGGATCTAGGACCTCTTCTCTCATTGATTCCTGACAAGGCCATCCTCTGCTACATATACACTGTAGCCATGGGTTCCTCCATGTGTACTCCTTGGCTGGTGGTTTAGACACTGGGAACTCTGGTTGGTTGATATTGTTGTTCTTCCTATGGTATTTCATTCTCCTTCATCTTCTTTAGTTCTTTCTCTAACTCCTCCATTGGAGGCCCTGTGATCAGTTCAATAGTTGGCTGTGAGCATCTACCTTTGTATATTTCAGGTTCTGCCAGAGCTTCTCAGAAGACAGCTAAATCAGGCTCCTGTCAGCATGCACTTCTTGGCATCCACAATGGTATCTGCATTTGGTGACTGCATATGGGATAGATCCACAGGTGAAGCAGTCTCTGGATGGCCTTTCCTGCAGTCTCTGCTCCACACTTTGTCTCCGTGTTTGCTCCTGTGATTACTTTGTTACCCCTTCTAAGAAGGACTGAGGCACCCACACTTTGGTCTTCCTTCTTGAAGGAAACCGGCCTGCAGCTTCACTTCGTTCCGTGGGTGATTTACGAACGGGAACTTGAGGTCCTGCAAATAAGCGGGTGGTAGGGGAGACAAAGAGACATGACACCAGGAAAGGATTCTTATCGAGGTGTAATCTTTACTTAGTGAAACGGAATATTTATACTTAGAGGCAACACAGGTATGTATATAGCAACTAGGTGAGAACGGAAAAGCGGGCAAATCAAAGCTAGGAATCCAAGGCATAGGATTCCAAGACAGGAAGGGAGATCAAAGTCCCAGCTTCTTTGAATGCTGTGTTTCGGGTTCTGGTTAATCTCTGGGCTGGCTCCAAACCCCTGGTGAGTCGGGTCGAGTAGCTGTTTCTGGTGTCGGTTGAGACTCCTCCGTGAAATCAGCAGGGCCACCACACCTTCTTCTTGATCTTCATGTGGTCTGTGAATTGTATCTTGGGTATTCTGAGCTTTTGGGCTAATAGCCACTAATCAGTGAGTGCATATCATGTGTGTTCATTTGAGATTGTATTACCTCACTCAGTATGATACTTTCTAGTTCAGTCTATTTGCCTAATAATTTCATGAATTCATTGTTTTTAATTGCTGAGTAATACTCCATTGTGTAATTGTACCAAATTTTCTGTATCCATTCCTCTGTTGAAGGACTTCTGGGTTCTTTTCAGCTCCTGGCTATTATAAATAAGGCTGTTATGAACATAGTGGAGCATGTGTCCTTGTTATGTTGGAACATCTTTTGGATATATTGTTGAGTGAGCTCATCGCACGATTAAAAGCTGGCTTTTCAAGACCAGGGGAGGGAACCTTTTCCCCCAGAGGTCTCCAAAGGCACATCTTGCCTTTGTACTCTTCATTTTGAATTTTCTACAGATGGATATGAAAGGCCAGTCTGTGGCGAACCGACATTGGCATCCTAACTCTGTAAGTTCGTATGCCATGGTACTCTGGAAAGATCCTCTCATCAATGCTTGGTATGGACCAGACCCTGTTTTGGTTTGGGGTAGAGTGTCAGTGTGTGTTTATTCCCAAAAAGAGGATGGAACACGATGGCTTCCATAAAGATTAATCTGCCAGGTTGACTCAGAGTCATTGCCTTCTTAGCAGGTGTGCTCAAACTTCTTTGGAAAATGTTTTTCCTTTTTCTTTAGTTTTCCTTTGTTCTAAGCTGACAGGCTTTTTTTTTCTGCCAGCTTTGAAGGTGTTTCTTCCCATTTTATCCAGAAATTTGCTTACTCTTGGAGCAAAATAAACAGTGGCTCACCCAGAGCACAGAAGTTTTGGCTATCACTGCAATATTTACATTCTAAGAGCCAGCGACATCCCGAAGTCAGTGCAGCACCGAGATTCCAGCATTTCAAAGGTTAATGCAAGTCCTGGAGTCAGCAAAAGACTAATTTCCATCGTATTGAGACCTGTTCCCTAGGCAACCAACTCCAGAGCCCAAGCGGAAAATTTGCAACTCAACAGAAGCCTGCTCCCAGCTTCAGCATCAGGGCAAGCAACCTTGCCAGGACTTTTAAAACTTCTTTCAGAGATACGATGGCAGTTTCTGGACTCTGCAGGTATTAAAGGCATATCTCGGCATTTTGTATGAATGGATGGTGCAGACAGGAGTCTGTCTCTCTGGTGGTGAAGTCGACCCAGACAGAGGCATGTGCCAAGTGGCTGTGTCATTACTAAAGACACAATTTAAACCCAGTTTGCTGTGTCAAATGAGTCTGGGACGTTGGAATCAGAGAGAAAATCAGATCCTTCTGGCTGAAGCATCGTGATGTTTCCCATGCGGATTTGTGCCGAGTTATATGACCTTTATCCTGCTTTTTGTTTAAAAACAAAAGAGTGATGTATGGTCTCCCCTCCAATGCTGCCCTAATGTTGCTACAGAACTCTGAAACTGAAAGTGGGCTGACAGCCGTGGGCTGAAGCCGGCCACCTGTGGTGCAAGACAATAGCCCACAAACACTGCAGCTCCTCCTGAAATCAAAGATGGACTCACAGCTAACTTCTGTTAAGACTCCCGTTTGAAGTCTGTGCACCATAAACAGACTGTGATATGAGGCCATAGAACCGATGTCTTTACATCTGCTGTTGGCTGCTGTCCTATTTATGTTATGCATATGCTATGTTTGGATATTGTAGTTTCTCTTTGCTGCCTGGATATAAAAACCCATTTCACCCCAAGTAAAGCACGCTTTGATACATTTACTTAGTGTCCTCCTGTCTTTTGTTCTCGACCTGTTTATTCCCACAGGTCTGAGCCAACCTCCAGTTCGAAGTCCGCCATGACCTGTGTAGATCTGCTGGTCGGACACTACACTGTTGAAGGGCTTCTGGGTTCTTTTCAGCTCCTGGCTATTATAAATAAGGCTGCTATGAACATAGTGGTACATATGTCCTTGCTATGCTGGAACATCTTTTGGATATATGCTCAGGAGTGGTATAGCTGGATCCTCAGTTAATACTATATCCAATTTTCTGAGTAATTTTCCAGAGTGGTTGTACCAGTTTACAATCCCACCAACAATGGAGGAGTGTTCTGGTGATTTTTTAATTTCTTCAGTTTCTGTTGTCCTCTCTCCCCTTTTCACTTCTGATTTCCTTAATTTGGGTACTATCTGTGTCTGTTAGTTTGGCTAAGGATTTATCTATCTTGTCAACTTTCTCAAAGAACCAGCTCCTGGTTTTGTTGATTCTTTGTATTGTTTCTTTTTTTTCTAATTGGTTGGTTTCTGCTCTACATTTGATTATTTCCTGCAGTCTACTCCTCTTTGTGTATCTTTCATGTTCTAGAGCTTTCAAGTGTGATGTTGAGTTGCTAGTGTGGGAACTTGCCAGGAATTTTCCTCTTGGTTCTGTTTTCATTGTGTCCCATAAATTTGGGTATGGTGTGTCTTCATTTTCATTGAATTCTAAAAAGTCTATAATTTCTTTATTTCTTCCCTGACCAGGTTATCATTGAGTAGAGAGATGTTCAGTTTCTACAGATACATGGGCTTTCTGTTGTTTTTGTTGCTATTGAAGTTTAGTATTAGTCCTTGGTGATAGGATGTGTGGGATTATTTCAATCTTCATATATCAATTGAGGCTTCTTTTATGACTATATGGTCAGTTTTGGAAAAGGTAATATGAGATGCTGAGAAAGAGGGTTTTTTTTTTTTTTTTTTTAGGGTTAAATATTCTCTCTATAACTGTTAAATCCACTTGGTTCATAACCTCTATTAGTTTCACTATGTCTCCGTTGAGCTTCTGTTTCAATATCTGTCCATTTTTGAGAGTGGGGTGTTGAAGTTTACCACCATTATTGTGTGAGATTCAATGTGTGTTTTGAGCTTTAGTAAAGTTTCTTTTATGAATGAATTTGGTTCATAGATGTTCAGAATTGAGAGTTCATCTTGGTAGAATTTTCCTTTGATGAATACGAAGTGTCCTTCCCCATATCTTTTGAAAACTTTTGGTTGAAAGTCTATTTTATTGGGTATTGAATGGCTACTCTAGCTTGTTGCTTAGGACCATTTTCTTGGAAATTTTTTCTTTTCTTCTGAGGTTGTAACTATCTTTGTCACTGAGTTGTGTTTCTTGTATGAAGCAAAATGCTGGATCCTGTTTGCATATTCAGTCTGTTAGCTATTTGATGTTCTGTAGGCTCTTGAATATTTATAGCCATATCTGCCTTTATTTGGGTAAGTTTCCTTCTATGATTTCTTTTGAAGATGTCCTCTGGTCTTTGGTGTCTTTGCTTTCTTTTACTCCTTTTATTCTTAGGTTTGGTCTTTTCATTGTGTCCTAGGTTTCCTGGATGTTTTGGGTTAGGAGCTTTTTATACTTTATATTTTCTTTGGCTGTTGGGTCAATATCTTCTATAGTAACTTCCAAGCCTAAGATTCTTTCTTCTATCTCTTGTATTTTGTTGTTGATGTTTGGATTTGTAGTTCCTGATATCTTTCCTAGGTTTTCATTTCCAGAGAGGACTCCTTTGTGATTTCCTTATTGCTTCTACTTCCATTTTTAGGTCTTGGACAGCTTTGTTTAGTTCCTTCACCTGTTTGATATTATTTTCTTGTATTTCTTTAAGTGAGTTATTTATATCCTCCTTAAAGGACTCTATTATCTTTATGAGATGAGATTTTAGGTCAGCGTCCTGCATTTCAGGTGTGTTGGATTATCCAGGGCTTGCAGTGGTGGGAGAACACTGGGTTCTAATTGTGCCCAGATATATTGGCGTCTGTTGATTATATTCTCACCGTCTTGTTATCTTTCACATTAAATGACCTGAGTGACTCTGTCAGAACTCTGCCCTGGTTGCAGCAGATCTCCTTATAGTCTTCAGACAGCAGTGAGAGGGGCAGTCAGATTGATCTTATTCTTACATCTTTTGGCCAAATGTTGAATATAAGTCTTTATTCCATCTCAATGTGTTCATTTAAATTCATATTTTAAAGTGGTTGGTTATTCTCATAATATTGCTACCTCTACTGTACTATTATAACTTACAGTTAGGTCTGTCTTACAGGGTTTGTAGCTATTAATATTGATGATTATCTTTTTTCCTCTGCTATAATGCAAAGTGCCTTCTAGTATCATGAATATCAGTTTATATTGGGCACCACCTCAATTATTCTCTATATTTGGTTACATAAATAGGTTATATCTTAAATAATAGGACTTTATGAACACATTATGGAAAATAACCAAATATCCTTAGCAATGACCTATGCTGCAGTTTCTCCTCCTCCTCCTCCTCCTTTTCCTTCTTTATCTCTTCATCTTCCTCCTCTTTTTTGTCCTCCTCCCCTTCCTCCTCCTCATGTTATTCAAGACAGTTTCTTTGTGTTGTCCTTGCTGTCCTGAACTTCTTCTGTAGACCAGGCTGGCCTCAGACTCAGAGATCCACCTACCTCTTCCTCCCAAATGCTGGGATTAAAGTCATGGATCATCCCTGCACCAGCCCATATTCATTCTAGTAATATTTTGAAATCAAATCACTAAACATCACCCAAACCTTTCTATTTTCCTATTTAAGACTTTGACACATTTTTAACTAGTCATCTACTACCAACAGACAAATATTTCTCACTGATATTTACTTTCAAAAACATCTAATCACTGAGAAAATCTGAGTAAGAGAAAGTGGAACCCCTCCACACATACACAAACACACACACACACACACACACACACACACACACACGCGCGCGCGCGTGCGCGCGCGCGCCCATACACACAAAAAAGTATACTATGGAGACAGTTACCTATATAAACTTTGTAAAAGAATGCCCTCTATACTGCCATCTAATATTGTAGCCATTTGGGGATGCTGACTTCTGGCTTGATGGCTATGTCCCTGGTTTTCAGCAGAACTATGCCTCTTCCTATGACCATAACTAGAACCATTGATATAAAAACACATGTTTCAAATGAATTTCTCATTGCAGATTTCTGAAGCAGTCCATCCTTCCAAAGGTTATACTAATAAAATCCATTTCTGATTGTATTTTTTCATAAAATATATTTTTTAAATAATGGCAAATATGCTATCAATCAACCTCTTTTAAACAGATAAATTTCTTCAGTTATGTTCAAACACTTGGAGTATTTGATTTTATAATGGATTGTGGTGCAAGCACATCACTCTGGTGATCATCATCTCTATACTCATCCCACCTACAAAGATTGAAACATGTATCAGATATTGGATTTCTACCAGAAAATTTATACTGACTTTGTCTTTCCTGATATTTTACATTGAAACCACTCATCTTTAAACTTAGGGTGATATGAAAAAGTTTTCAATTTCCATTTTAGGAGCTTGATTTGAGAAAATACCTACCTATAGATCATGTAGGCAAAAAGTCTAAATGTACATTGAGCATAGAGCATAGGCAGGTAAACTGAAAACAAATTTTAGAACTTCAGCAAAGCTGTAGTTATTGTAGCTGGTGCTTTTAATGATGAATATTACATGAACAACACAAGTTACATAGAATAAAAAATTAGTTGAGGATGGATTGAGTCAAAATCATTACTATGTCAAAAAGTAAATGAAAGCCAATATTGTCCCTCTGGATTATCAAAAGGATCTAATTCACATATTTAAGATGTCATTATGATTAATTGGATTGTGTGTTTATGTTAAGTCCCATTACTTTGTTGCATATTGGCCAGTACTATGAGTCATAACAATTTTTGTCATAAAATAAAATAAAGAATTCTGTTTTTAACAGGTCAAATTCAGTTAAAAGCTTAGGGGTACCATAGCCAGTGTAAAACTGTACTTTATGGAAAGCAAGCTTTTTCTTTATGTAGCTTAAAGAAGCCAAATGGTAATGTGGCCCATCTGGATTTCTTGAAAATCAACAAGTGTAAAGTCACAGGAATTTACTGATGGAAAGTAGGATATAGAATGTTGTTTTAAATTCAATTGAAATAGATAAAGGCCCTCTAATCCAGTATTTATAGTACCTAAACCCAGTGACATACATGATATTTCATCTGGTCACATAATTGACTGTTAATGGGTTTCCAAATGACACATTACAGAAGTAGAACTCACAATTAATTAATAATTTTTCTCTCAAGTGTATTATGTTTCTGTAGTTTAATATAGAAGCCCTTATCAATATAATTACAAAATTAGCTTCTAAAAGTTTGCTAAGTGTAGCAACTGTACTTGAAATATCGAATAGCATGTTATAGTAATATTATCCCATAAGAAACATGATAGATCACATTTTAGACAGGCCTAAACAAACCCCATTTAAAAATTCCTTCTTCCTTCCTTCCTTTCTTTCTTTCTTTCTTTCTTTCTTTCTTTCTTTCTTTCTTTCTTTCTTTCTTTCTTTTTTCCTTCTTTTCTTCCTTTCTTCCTTCCTCCTTTCCTTCCTTCCTTCCTTCCTTCCTTCCTTCCTTCCTTCCTTTACTTTAAAGCCTGGTTGCAGCCCCCTTCCACCTCTCCTCTCAATCCCACACTAATATGCATCATACCTGTCTTAGTCAGGGTTTCTATTCCTGCACAAACATCATGACCAAGAAGCAAGTTGGGGAGGAAAGGGTTTATTGAGCTTACACTTCCACATGGCTGTTGATCACCACAGGAAGTCAGGACTGGAACTCAGGCAGGTCAGGAAGCAGGAGCTGATGCAGAGGCCATGGAGGATGCTCTTTACTGGCTTGTTTTCCCTGGCTTGCTCAGCCTGCTCTTTTATAGAGCCCAAGACCTCCAGCCCAGGGATGGCACCACCCACAAGGGGCCCTACCCCCTTGATCACTAATTGAGAAAATGCCCCACAGCTGGACCTCATGGAGGCACTTCCCCAACTGAAGCTCCCTTCAGTGATAACTCCAGCCTGTGTCAAGTTGACACACAAAACTAGCCAGTACAGTACCATTCCTCTATTCTCTTTCTCAGGGAACAGGAGACCATCCCATGAGTACCAAACCACCCTGGTATATCAATTGACAGCATGGCTAAGTGCATCCTTTCCCACTGAGGCCAGAAATGGCAGCCCAGTTATGGAAAAAGGATCCGAAGTCTGACAACAGAGTTAAAGAAAGCCCTGGCTCTAATTGATAGTGGAAATACAAGTAGAAGAAATTGTACTACATCTGTGTGTGTCAGTGTAGGGCTGCTAGATCCAGCCTATGCATGCTCTTTGGTTGGTGGTTCAGTCTCTGTGAGTCCCCATTGGCCCAGATTAATTTTCTCTGTAGGTCTTCTTGTGGTCTGCTTGATCCCTCCAGCTCCCACAATCCCGCTCCCCATCTTCCATAAGCTTCCAGAGCTTCACGAATTATTTGCCAGAAAGTCTCTGCATCATTTTCCATCAGCTGCTGGATGAAGTCTCTCAGAGAACAGTTATACTGGGATCATGTCTGAAATCATAGCAGAGTATCATTAATAATGTCAAGTGTTGGCTCTCTCCATTGGAGTAGGTCTCAAGTTGGGTCAATAATTGGCTGGCCATTCCTTTGATTTCTTTTCTGACTTTTATTCCTGAACTTCTCATAGGTAAGACCAATTTTGAGTGGAAGATTTTATGGGTAGGTTGATTCCCCCTCCCTCCATTAGAAGTTCCATCTGGCTACAGGTTTCCTCTTCAGGCTCCATATCCTCTGCTGGTAGAGGTCTCAGCCAGGTCACCCCCCAAAAACTGTGGAAAGCCTGGAAAATCACAGAGATGACCTCCCACATTCATTTCTGTTCTCTCTCCCAGCTTTCCTCATTCCTCAATCCTGTTCCTCACACCTGTTCCTATCCCTACCCCTTTCTTACCCAGTTCCCTCAATTTATCTTCTTTAAATGTCTATTTCCCCTTGGACCTTCTGAGCTATGTACCATCTTCGATTCTATGGATTATAGCCTGGTTATCCTGTACTTTGTGGATAATACTCACTTACAAGGGTGTACAAACCATGTCTGTTTTTCTGAGTCTGGTTTACATCATGCAGGATGATATTTTCTAGTTCCATCAATTTGCTAGCAAATTTCATGATGTCATCACATTTTTATTGGTTATTTTATTTGTTTACTTATCAAATGTTTCCCCTTCCTGGTTTCCCCAATACAAGTTCCAATCACCTCCCCTTCCCCCCACCCAAACCACTCCCACCTCACCATTCTAGTATCACCATATGATGGGGTATCGTGCATCCCCAGGACCAACCCCCCCCCCATGATGCCAGATAAGGCAATCTCCTACATCTGCCACTGGAGCCATGGAGTCCCTCAATGTATATTCTTGGGTTGGTGGTTTAGTTCCTGGGAGCTCTGGGCTGTCCAGTTAGTTGATATTGTCGTTCTTTCTATGAGGTTGCAAACCTCTTCAGTTTCTTCAGTCCTTTCCCTAGCTCTACCCTTGGGGTCCCCATGCTCACTCCAATGGCTGGCTGGCTGTGAGGATTTGCATCTGTATTGGTCAGGCTTGGGCAGTGCCTCTCACTGGACCTCTTTAACAGGCTCCTGTCATCAAGTACTTCTTGGCACCAGCAATAGTACCTGGGTTTGGTGTCTGCAGATGGGATACATCTCTAGGTGGAGCAGTCTCTGGGTGGCCTTTCCTCAGTCTATACTCCACCCTTACTCCCTGTATTTTCTTTAGAATCAATTCTGGGCTTTTAAGATGGGTGGCTGGCCCCAACCCTCAACTGGGGTCTGTCCACTGGATATGGTCTCTAGAGGTTCTCTCTCCTCTTTGTTGAGTATTTTGGCTAATATCATCACCATTGGGTTCTGGGAAACTCTTGAGTTTCTGGCATCTGTGACTGTCTAGGGGCTACCCCCAGTTGTTGATCCTCTACTACTACACACCTCTATTCAGTTTTCTCACTCTCTGGACTTCTCCCCAAACTCCTCCCACACGTGATCCAATTCTCCTTTTATCCTCTTCTTTTTCTCACCCTTTCAGATGCCTCCCACCTCTACTTCCTTCAATTATTTTGTTTCTCCATCTAAGTAGGACTAAATCATCCAGACTTTGGTCTTCCTTCTTCTTGCACTTCAAATAGTCTGTGAGTTGTATTCTAGATATTCCTAGTTTATTTCCTAATATCCCCTTATCAGTGAGTACATACCATTTGTGTTCTTTGGTGATTGGGTTACCTCACTTAGGGATGATATTTTCTAGTGCTTGGGCTCTGCCCAAGCCTGACCATCCATTTGTCTATGAATTTTTTGAAGTTGTTGTTTTTAATAGCTGCTTAATATTCGATTGCATAAATGTACCACATTTTCTGTATCTATTTCGCAGTGGAGGGAAACCTGGATTGTTTTAAGCTTCTGGCTATTATAAATGAGGCTGCTATAAGCACAGTGGAACATGTTTCCTTCTTATATGTTGGAGTGTCTTTTGGGTATATGATCAGGACTCATATAGCTGGATAAGAAATATTTCTAATTTTCTGAGGAACTACAAAACCGTCTTCCATAGTGGTTGTACCAGCTTGCATTTCCACTAACAATGGAGGAGTATTCCACTTTCTCTACATCTTCACCAGCATCTGCTGTCAGAATTTTTATCTTAGCCATTCTGACTAGTATGAGGTGGAATGTCAGGGTTGTTTTGATTTCAATTTTCCTAATGACTAGGGATGTTTCTTTAGGTGCTTCTTGGGCATTCAATATTCTTAAGTTGGAAATTCTTTGTTTAGCTTTGTACCCCATTTTAAATGGGGTTATTTGGTTCTCTGGAGTCTTAAGTTCTTGAGTTCTCTGTATATATTGGATATTAGCCATCTCTCAGATGTAGGATTGGTAAAGATCCTTTTCCAATTTTCAGGTTGCATTTTGTCCTTTGCCTTACCAAAGCTTTTCAGTATTATGAGATCTCATTTGTCAATAGTTGATTTTAGAGTCTAGGCCATTGTTATTCTTTTCAGGAAAATTTCTGTTGTCCCAATATGTTTGTGGCTCTTTTCTACTTCCTCTCCTATTAGACTCAATGTATCTGGTTTTATGGTGAGGTCCTTGATCCATTTGTGTTTGAGCTTTGTACAAGTAGATATGTAGGGATCAATTTGCATTCTTCTACCTGCTGACCGCCAGTTGAACCAGCACCATTTGTTGAATATGCTGTCTGTTTTCCACTGGTGGTTTTAGCTTCTTTGTCGAAGATCAGGTGTCCATAGGTGTGTGAGTTTATTTCTGGGTCTTGAATTCTATTACATTGATCTAGGTATCTGTCTCTTTACCAAAACCATGTGGTTTTTTTTTTTTTTTTTATCATGATTGCTCTGTAGTACAGCTTAACATCAGGGATTGTTATTTCCTCAGAAGTTCTCTTATTGTTGAAAATAGTTTTCCCTATACTGGGTTTTTTGTTATTCAAGATGAATTTGAGAATTGCTCTTTCTATCTCTGTGAAGAATTGAATGGGAATTTTGATGAGGATTGTACTGATTTGTAGATTATTGTTGGTAAGTTGGCTATTTTTATCATGTTAATACTGATAATCCATTAACATGGGAGATTTTTCCATCTTCTGAGGTCTTCATATATTTCTTTCTTCAGACACATGAAGTTCTCATCATACAGATTTTTCACTTGCTTGGTTAGAGTCATACCAAGTTATTTTATATTGTTTGTGACTATTGTGAAATGTTGTTTCCCTAATTTCATTCTCTGCCCATTCATTCCTTGAGTAGAAGAAGGCTACTGATTTGTTTGAGGTAATTTTATATCCAGCCACTTTGCTGAAGTTTTATCAGCTGTAGGAATTCTCTAGTGTAATTTTGTGATCACTCAAATATACAAACATATCATCCACAAAGAGTGCTATCTTGTCTTCTTACTTTCCTATCTCTATTCCTTTGACCTACTTTTGATGCTTAATTGCTCTGGCTAGACCTTGTCTGAACTTGCCCTGTCTTGTCTAGAACTTGCCCTTCTAGTTCCTGATTTTAGTGGGATTGCTTCAAGTTTTTCACCATTTAGTTGGATGTTGGCTATTTGTTTGCTGTATATTTCTTTTACTATGTTTAGGAATGGGCCTTTAATTCTTGATATTTCCTAGACTTTTAACATGAAGGGATGTTGTATTTTGTCAAAGGCTTTTCAGCATCTAGTGAAATGATCACCTCATTTTTTGAGTTTGTTTAAAAAGTAGGTTACATTAATAGATTTTTGTATATTAAACCATCCCTGTATCCTTGAGATGAAGCCTATTTGATCATGGTGAATGATGGGTTTGATACTGAAAGACCCCCAGAACTGGGGAGATCCTTACTCAAGTCTCGGGATGACGTGACCACCCAATGACTCACGAGAGACCGAACTTGCTGCAATCACATGAGGTTTATTGGGGATACAGGTACCGGGTCGATCTCATGACCTTGCTGGCCAGAGTTCGACACCGAACACAAGAAGTGTGAGATATTTAAAAGGGAAACCCACGAGCTGGGGGCGGAGAGAGAGTTACCAAGGAAATGTGGCATAAAAACAATGGAAAATGTCAGAGGGACCTGACCCAAGTTATTCAGTTAGGGAGGGGAACACATTCATTCTAGGAATGTAATCTTCATCTACTGGTTGGCAGGGTGGAGAGTCTCATAAACCACTAGACCTTCATTCTTAGTTCTGCCCTTATAGTGGATCATTCAGGAGGGGCAGGTATCGGGAACCAGAGCCCTGAGGCTCTGGGTTAGCAAAGTTCCTGGAACTAGCTACTCCACCTTTTTTTGGCTTGTGGCAGAGGTTTTCCATGCCCCCTTTTAGGTAAAGGTTGTACACCATACATTTGTATGAAATGCCCTCATTTTAAATTCTAAGATTCTCCAGCCTTTCAATACGTTCTTCGATTCAGTTTGTGAGAATTTTATTGAGTATTTTCATATCAATATTCATATGGGAAATTAGACTGATGTTCTCTTTCTTTCTTGGGTCTTTATGTTTAGGAATAAGCATAACTGTGGCTTCATATAATACATTAGGTAGTGTTTCTTCTGTTTACATTTTGTGGAATAGTTAGAAAAATACTGGTATCAGTTCAACTTTGAAGGTCTGACAGAATTCTTCACTAAAACCATCTGGTTTTGACCTTTTCTTGGCTAGGAGGCTTTTAATGACTGTGTCTATTTCCTTAGGAGTTAGGAAGTGTTTAGATGGTTTATCTAATCCTGATTTAACTTTGGTACCTTGTATCTTTCTACAAAATCATCCATTTCATCTAGATTTTGAGTTTTGTTGAGTATAGGCTTTTGTAGTAGGACCTCACAATTTTTGGATTTCTTCAGTTTCTATTATTATATCTCTGGTTTCATTTTTATTTTGTTAATTTGGATATTGTCTCTGTGCCCTCCAATTATTCTGGCAAAGTGTTTTTCTATCTTACTGATTTTCTCAAAGTACAAGCTCCTGGTTTTGTTGATTCTTTGTATAGTTCTCTTTGTTTTTAATTGGTTGATTTCAGCCCTGAGTTTGGTCATTTCCTGCTGTCTATTCCTCTTGGGTGTATTTGCTTCTTTGTGTTCTAGAAGTTTCAGATGTGTTGTTAAGCTACTGGTGTATATTCTTTTCAGTTTCTTTGTTGAGGCACTCAGAGCTATGAGTTTTACTTTTAGTACTTGTTTGATTGTGTCTCATAAATTTAGGTAAGTTGTGCCTTCATTTTAGTTAAATTCTAAAAAGTCTTTAGTTTCTTTCTTTCTTTCTTTCTTTCTTTCTTTCTTTCTTTCTTTCTTTCTTTCTTTCTTTCTTTCTTCCCTTTCTTTCTTCCTTGACCAAGTTATCATTGAGTAGAGTTGTTCAGCTTCCACATGTATGTGGGATTTCTGGTTTGTTTGTTTGTTTTTTGTTTTTTTTTTTTGTTATTGAAGACCAGCCTTAGTATTTGGTGATCTGATAAGATGCTTGGGATAATGTCAGTCTTCTTTTATCAGTTGAGGCTTGTTGTGTATCTGATTATATGGTCAGTTTTGGAGAAGCCCCAATGAGGTGCTGATAAGAAGCTATATTCTTTTTTTAAAAGGTGAAATATTCTGCATATATCTGTTAAATACATTTGGTACATGTGTTCTGTTAGTTTCACTGTGTCTCTATTTACTGTTTCCATGATCTAACCATTGGTGAGAGTGGGGTGTTTATGTCTCCCACTATTACTGTATGATGTTCAATGTGTGCTTTGAGCTTTAGCAGCATTTCTTTTACAAATGTGGGTGCCTTTCATTTGGAGCACAGATGTCTAGAACTAAGAGTTAAACTTAGTAGATTTTTTTCTTTGATGAGTATGAAGTGTCCTTCCTTGTCATTTTTGATAACTTTTGGATGAAAGTCAATTTTATTCAATATTAGAATGGCTACTCCAACTTGTTTCTTGGGATAGTTTGTTATGAAAAATTTTCCAGCCTTTTATTCTGAGGTAGTGTCTGTCTTTGTCACTGAGGTGGGTTACCTGTATGTGGCAAAATGTTGGGTCCTGTTTATGTATCCAGTATGTTAATCTACGTCTTTTTATTAGGGAATTGAGTCCATCGATGTTAAGAGAGATTAAGGAAAAGTGATTGTTGCTTCCTGTTGTTTTTGTTGTTAGAGCTGGAATTATGTTTGTGTGGCTATTTTCTTTTGGGTTTGTTGTGAGAATATTAATTCTTGCTTTTTCTAGGGTCTAGTTTCTCTCCTTGTGTTGGAAGGTTTTTTTTTTTTTTTTTTTTTTTTTTTTTTTTTTTTTTTTTTTTTTTTTTTTTTATCTATTATCCTTTATAGGGCTGTATTTGTGGAAAGATACTGTTTAAATTTGGTTTTGAAATACAATATCTTGGGTTTCTCCAACTATGATAATTAATAGTTTTGTTTGGTATAGTAGCCTGGGCTGTTTGTTTTTTTTTTTCTTTTAGGGTATGTACGGCATCTACCCAAGATCTGGCTTTTAGAGTCTCTGTTGAGAAGTCTGGTGTAATTCTGATAGCTCTATCTTTATATGTTCCTTGAGGTTTTTCCCTTATAGTTTTTAATATTCTATCATTGTTCTGTGCATTTGGTGTTTGGATTATTTTGTTATGAGAGGAATTTATTTTCTGGTCCCATGTATTTGGCATTCTGTAGGCTCTGTGAATGTTTATTGTCATCTCTCTTTTAGGTTAGGTAGGTAATTTTCTTTTATAATTTAATTGAAGATGTTTATTGGCCATTTGTGTTGGGAATCTTTGCCCTCTTCTGTACCTATTATTTTTAGGTTTTGTCTTTTCATTTTGTCCTGGATTTCCTGGGTGCTTTGGGTAGAAGTTTTTTGTATTTTGCTTTTTCTTTTACTGTTGTGTTGATGTTTTTCTATAGTATCTTCTACACCTGGGATTCTCTCTTCTATGCTATGTATATTTTTGGTGATGCTTGCATCTATGATTCCTGAGCTCTTTCCTAGGATTTCTGTTCCTAGGGTCTTCTCTCCTTGTGATTTCTTTATTTTTCCTGTTTTCATTTTTAGATCCTGCATGGTTTTGTTCATTTATCATCTGTTTGTTTGTGTTTCCTTGTGTTTCTTTAAGAATTTATGTCTCCTTTTTAAGGGCTTCTACCTCTTTACCTACATTCCCCTGTATTTTCTAAGGGAATTCTTTATGACCTTTTTATACTCTCCTATCATCATCATGAGACTGAATTTCAGACCCTAATCTTGTTTTTTAGATGTGCTTTGGTAACCAGGACTTGCTGTGGTAGGAGAACTGGGCTTTGTTTTTGTTGTTGTTGTTGTTTTGTTTTGTTTTTCAAGACAGGGTTTCTCTGTGCAACCCTGGCTGTCCTGGAACTTACTCTGTAGACCAGACTGGCCTCGAACTCAGAAATCCGCCTGCCTCTGCATCCTAAGTGTTAGGATTAAAGACATGCGCCACCACTGCCTGGTAAGAACTGGGTTTTGATGATTCCAAGTAGCATTGTTTTCTGTTCCTTATGTTCTTCTGCTTGCCTCTTGCCATGTGGTTGTCTCTGGTGTTATCTGTCTTTGATGTCTCTGACTGGAGCCTGTCCCTCCTGTGAGCCTGTGAGCCTATGGTTCTGTGATCCTGAACCTGTTGGATGTCCTGGTGGACAGGGTACCTCTAGGTGTGGGTAGGTTGGGGAAGGCAGTTCTAATGTCATCATTTTTAATAGCTGAGTAGTATTCTATTGTGGAAATATACCACATTTTCTTAATTCATTTTTCATTTGAGGGATGTTATGTTGTTTCTCATTTATGTCAATTAGGAATAAAACTGCTATGAACATAGTTGAACAACTGTCTCTGTGGTATTGTGAGGCATTTTTTGGATATATGGCCAGGAGTCATATAGCTGGAGATCTTGAGGTAGAACAATTCCCAATTTTTTTAGAAACTGCCACAACGATTTCCACAGTATTTGTACAAGGTTTCACTCCCACCAGCAATTGAGGAATGCTCCATCTGCATCCTTGCCAGCATGTGCTGTTACTTCAATTTTTGATCTGACAGGTGTAAGATGGAATCTTAGAGTCATTTTGACTTACAGTTCCCTGATGGCTAATGACTTTAAACATATTTTTTTTTCAAGACAGGGTTTCTCTGTATATCCCTGGCTGTCCTGAAACTCACTCTATAGACCAGGTTGGCCTCAAACTCAGAAAGTCGCCTGCCTCTGCCATCCAAGTGTTGGGATTAAAGGCATGTGCCACCACTGTCTGGCTTCGAACATATCTTTATTTTATTTGTTTTTCTGTATCAATTTTGAACATATCTTTAAATGCTTCTTGGCCATTAGAAATTTATCTGTTGAGAATTCTCTGTTAGGTTTGCACCTCATTGTCAATTGGATTCTTTTATTTGTTGGCATTTAGTTTTGTGAGTTCTTTTAGATATTAGCCCCCTTTCAGATGTAGGATTTGTAAAAATATTTTACCATTCTGTAGGCTGCAGTTTGGGCCCAATGATGGTTTCCTTTGCCTTACAGGTTTCAGATTCTAGAGGTCTCATTCAATTATTGTTGATCTTATTGCCTGAGCTATTGGTGTTCTGTTCAGTAAATTGTCTCCTCTACCAACGTATTCAAAGCTATTCCACAATTTCTTTTTTTATTAAATTTAGTGTATCTGGTTTTATACTGAGATATTTAATTCACAGGGTTCAGGGTAACAAATATGGATCTATTTGCACTCTTCTACATTCAAACATGCAGTTAGGCCAGAACCTTTTATTGAAGATGCCTTTTTTCCATTGAATTGGTTAGATTCTTTGATAAAAATCAAGGTATGTCATTTTATTTCTGTGACTTTTATCTGATTCCATTGATAAACCTGTTTGTTTTTATGTCAATACCATGCAGTTTTCATTATTATTGCTCTGTAGTACAGTTTGAAATCAAGAATGGTGATACATCCAAAAGTTCTCTTATTGTACAGGATTGTTTTAGCTATCCTGCCTTTTCTGTTTTTCCATATGAATTTGAGAATTGCTTTTCAGGGTCTATGAAAAATTGTGTCAGAATTTTGATAATAATTGAATTGAATTTGTTGATTGCTTTTAGTGAGGTGGATATTTTTACTATGTTAATCCTACTTATAAAGGAAATTGGGAGATCTTCTCACCTTTTGATATTTTCTTCAATTTCTTACTTCAGAGACTTTAAGTTTTTGTCATACAAGCCTTTCGCTTGCTTGCTTGGTTAGAGTTACAGTAAGACATTTTATATTATTTGTGATTATTGTGAAGGATGTTGGTTCCCTAATTTCTTTATTACTATATTCATCATTTGTATAAAGGAGAACAATTAATTTTATTCTTTAGTTAATTTTGTATTGATTCACATTGCTGAAGGTATTTATCAGCTATAGTACTTCCATGATAGAATTTTTTCATGTCACGTATGGATACTATCATGTATGAATAGTGACACTTTGACTTCTTCCTTCCCAATTAGTATCCCCTTGATCTCCTTTAGTTGTCTTATTGCTATGGCTAGAACTTCCAGTACTTTACTGAATAGATATGAAGAATGTAGGCAGCCTTGTCTTTTCCCTGATGTGAGTGGAATTCCTTTTGTTTTCTCTCTAATTTGATGTTGACTAGTGATTGGGGTACATTGCCTTTCTTGTGTTTATTTATACACTTTGGATCCATTCTTTCTCCAAAACTTCTTATCATGAAGGGGTGTTGGATTTTTGTCAAATGTGTTTTCTGCATGATGTTCATATGGTATCTTTTGCTTTTATCTTGTTTATATGGTCGATTACATTGATTGTTTTCATAAATTGATCCACCCCTTTACCCCCAGTAGGAAGCCTATTTTATCATAATACATGATTTTTGATGTGTTCATGGATTCATTTTGCAAGTATTTTATTGAGTAATTTTTCAATCAATGTTTACAAGAGAAATTGATTTGAAATTTTTTGTTAAAACAATCCTTGTATGGTTTATGCATCATGGTTTTTGTGGCCTTATAAAATGAGTTTGTCAATGTTCCTTCTGTTTCTATATTGTAGAATACTTTAAAGAGTATTGGTTTTACTTCTTCTTTGGAAGTCTGGTAGAATTCTGCACTAAAATCATCTGGCCCTGAGCTTATTTTAGTTAGGAGAATTTTAATGACTTCTATATCCTTAGGGGGTCTAGGACTACTTAAACCAGTTTATCTGATCTTGTTTAAACATTGGTAAGTGGCATCTAACTGGAAAATCATCCACTTCTTTTAGCTTTTTCATTTTTGTTGAGTGCAGACTTTTGAAGTAAGAGTTAATGATTCTTGGGATTCATTCAGTTTCTGTTATCATGTCTCTCCTTTCATTTCTGATTTTGTTAATTTAGGTAGTTTTGCTAATGGTTTTCCTATCTTGCTGACTTTCTCAAAAACTTGTTTTTGTTAATTCTTTGCATTGTAGTCATATGCTACACTGTGACATTTAATTTTGGATCAGACCAACTGAGGAATTATAGAAAGATTTGACAAAATAAGTCAGAGATAGGACTTGCCAACACTAACAAGAACAGAGTGGGAAGAAATGACTTGACGGAAACACAGAGAAAGAACAGTAAAGTTCATATGAGTTCACTTGAGTCAAAGAGCTTGGTGCAGTTCAATTGAGTGTAGTTGAATTTGATTGTAGAATTTAGAGGCAGTTTTTTTTTCAAGGAGAATACTGGAGTTAGAAGCTGAGGGAATCCAACTTGAATTCATTATCTTGGAGACTAGTTTTGAGCCAGAGCAGGAGAGTTGAACCAACCAGTCACAGTTGAGAAAGGCTAGAAAAGTTGAGCTTATTCAGCAGTAAGTCTCCAACAATTAAATCTGGCAAATAAACGTTATATTTACATGTCAGAAACACTATATTAGTCTATGGGAAATTGTTATCCATAATATCATGATGAGGATCTTTGGGGATCACACACATTCATATAGATAACCCCTTACCTATGTTCCTCTAAGACTCTCACCCATGCTCTGTAAATAAGATTGATAAACTTACTCTTAGAACTGTGGAAATGGGGCCTTATCTGTGGATAATAGATATTTATTTGTCACTTCTCAAGGAAAAAAAATCAAGCAATGCACTAAAAGCAAACTAATTAGTAAATACTGGGTAATTTCTCAATAAGAAACCTAAGGCAATAGACTCTCTTGCATATTGATATGTTTCTTTAGTATATAGACAAAAGTTCTTTTCAATATATTAATTTTAGAACTTCATTAAAAATTGTGTTCATGAATTTTGCGTGCCAGGGTAACCGGCAGCTGCAGGACTCCTAGTCCCACAGAGCTTCGTGCTCTCCATGATGAAGTCCTGCTCAAAGCCACTGCCTCCACCTCACAGGCTGCGAGGCCTGGGCATTCTGGGAGACCAAATCGAGATGTGAGCTGCTGTGAGGATTGCGAAGAGGGTTGGGATTCCGGTATGGAATTGCCCGGAGGTGCTTGAAACGAGTGGCAGAGTGGCTACAATGGACTGGTCACATCATGGGGATGTGGCTCACCTCCTTGGGCTTTGTATACCAGGTGAGGGCTATTGGAGGAAGGAGCTTGGTGGCTGTTGCTCTGCTCTTCATGGAGGACAGAGTTCCACCAGTTTTTGCTGAGGACTGAAGATGCTTGTCTGAGAGTCCTCCTGTCCAAGAAGGCCCAGCTGCCCAGGCTACCATTGAGCCCAGCAAGCCACTCTCCATAGCCCACAGACACCTGAGCAGAAAGAACGGGCTTTCCAGAATGCCAGAGCCCAACGGCACTCTCCGAGGACAGATCTTTCATCTTACTGTCTTTCATCACTGGCTGCCCAAAACATCTGCACAAGCAAGCTGCACTGAGCGGCTGCACCTGAGTATGCTGACTCTGTAGCTGGGCCACTGGGCAGTACAACCTGCTGCTCCTTGCTGCGTGGTCTGGCTTCAGAGTGCTCTGGACCCCTGCTCTCGACCCCTGTGTTCATCCCCAACAAAGCTGTTGATACCATAGATTGGATGCCAAAACCACAGAGATTCTGGTTGCCAATGACAAAGCCTGCAGCCTCCTAGGGTATAGCAGTCATGACCTGATTGGCCAAAAGCTTTCCCAGTTCTTCCTCAAGTTGGATTCCGAGGTGGTTTAAGAAGCCCTCAGCGAGGAGCATGTGGAGGCTGATGGCCACACTGCAGTGGTGTTCGGCACAGTGGTGATTGTAGGATCCACATTGCAGAGATGCTGCACGCCTGGTACAATAAATGTGTGTCTGTAGGTGGACATTGTCAGCTGAAGTGGGGAGAAGATTCCAGTCTCTGTGTGGATAAAGAAGTTCCAGCAGGATCGTAGCTTGTGCTGTGTGGTGGTTCTGGAGCCTGTGGAGAGGGTCTCAGACTGGGTTGCCTTCCAGAGTGATGGAACCATCACATCATGCAACAGTCTCTTTGTTCCTCTCCATGGGTTCACATCTCCAAAGGATGTAGGTAGGCGGTGTGTCATAGACTTGATTCCATCCCTGCAGCTCCCTCCCCCTGGCTAACATGTCCCAAAGAGTCTCAAGATTCAAAGGTCTGTTGGGAGAGCCAGAGACGGCATCACCTTCCCCCTTAGTCTGAAGCTGAAATCCAAGCCTGGCGGAAAGGCTGTAGCTGACAGTGAGGCGGCCTCTGGACCAGGTTACTAGGCTTCTGTGTGGGTGTTCTGCACCATCAGTGGTCTCATCACTCTGCTGCCGGATGGCACAATTTATAGAGTCAACCACAGCTTTGCACTAATACTGTTTGATTTTGGAAAGACAGAGCTCTTCGGCAGGAACATCACTTTCCTGGTTACTGGTTTGTACCACTACATGGACCTTGCATGTGATAGTTCTGCACAGCTGCCAGATCTGGTCAACTGCTTGGACATTGGTAGAAAGAGTTAGCCTGGAGAGATGAGCTCCGATGCCCAACAGGACTGGGAACTGGCTAGTGGGGCCCAGAGTCCAAGAAATGATGTGGTGTTGGCACGGGGCCACATGCCATCACAAGATGAGACCCTGAAGCTGGTGGGAGGACGAGTCTCTCCTAGGACTCAAGATATGGTTGGAAACTGGATGCCAGATACTTCCTCCTTCTGCATCTCAGCCCTCCCTGGGGGCAGACAGCAACCCAGTGGATAGGGAGCAGTTGTTGCCCACAGACCAGCATAGCATTCCAAAGAGAAACCTGCTAGCCCATGGTGGACAGTTACTATCTCAGAACCAACTAGACACCCCAGAAATATCCCTACCAGTCCTTAAAGAACATTTATTGTCTAAAATTTAGAAAAATATCTCAGAAGAAAGCTCACTAACCCACCGGAAATGCTCATTATCCAAGGCCCAGCACACCACCACAGAAGGAAGCCTGCCAGTCCACTCTGAGCAGTTACTGCTTGGAGGCCAGCACATCCATGTCTTGGGAAAGGAGAACCCTTCAGCAGCAAAGAGCTACAGTGAAGATCTTTTTGAAGAAAGCAGGTCCAAACCAGTGGATGCAAAACTGTTTGCTTAATGTTAAGCTTCTGAGCCTCTTGTCCCAGTTAAGGACAGGAGCAGCAGTGCAGACATGGGTAATCTGCAATGGGAAGCTCAGTGGGAGCTGATGGGGGTCAGTGGTCCCAGCAGCCCTGAGCCTTAGGCTAATGCCACCATGACTGAGCTCCACACCACAGGTGGGTAGCAGGAAGGAGCCTGACATAATGCCCACAGCATAGAAGTGAGTGGGTCTCACAGCAGTGAGGCCAGGACTCGCCTCCCAGCCCCTCTGGAATGTTGTGTGTCTTGCTTGGGACACCCACTCTAGATAAACCATGGCCAGGAGTGAGAAATGATCGAGAAGAGCTACAGACTTGCTTAATTAAGAAACAGTTATCTGAGTCAAGCTGTGGGGGAACTCTGGGTATGTCTTTCGGGGAACTTGTCCCAGCCGAACATCCTCCTTTCACTTCCCCTCTGTCCTGTGATCTGGGAAGCCAAGACCTACACGCTAGCCACTCAGGCAGCTCCCCAGCCTTTAATGCTTTGACCACCGACCTCCCTGGTATCCTGGAGGCAGTGGAAGTCCAGGAGACTGATGAGAATTCTTATTCTTGGAAACTCAAGGAGCTTTTTCTCAGTGACCAGACAGGACTCCATCACATTGTTCCTGTACCTCATCTGAACTTAGAGATGCCATCTCTTTCAGTGCTTGGGTCAGATTTAGATGTGGGTATTCTGCACAGGCAGACTTCAGGTATTTTAGTAGACTGAGAGATGTTGCTCCTTACAGGGACGTATTTTGATCTTGGTGAAGGCCAACGGTTCCAGGAGATGGAAGCAGGACGTGATCGAGCAGAACTTCTAACATTTCTAAACACTATGAAACTAGTGACATAGAAAGCCCAGGTTGTGACCCTCCCATACCTGATCCTGATCCCAATGATATGTGCCTATCATCTTAGAAGCTCAGGCTGAGTGTCACTTCCATTCCTGTGGCATCTTGGGCCACCAGCCTGCAGCAGGAGATCCAAGAGGGCATCTACTCTGGAAGCTGCTACCATTGAGATGGCTTATGACTGAGTATACAGTTTGAAGTAAAGAGTGTGGAGCTCCCAGGGCTTTCTAACCCTGTTCTGCTGCTAGCTGGTGAAGGACCTCTTACATAGCCACCGGGACTTAGCCACCCGAACCCGCCTGTTCATTAGTATTCAGCCCAGCACTACCTACTCCATGCCTGAGCTATCTGGATCCAGCTTTGGAGAGGTGCTCAGAGCCAAGCCATTGTTTGAGGAATCCCCAATACCTGTAGAGCTAGAGGGTCTGGTGGCCTGCGAGGGCTAGTATTCCCATAAGTATAACACCATCAGCCCACTTGGCAGTGGGGCCTTTGGCTTTGTGTTGACTGCAGTGGAGAAGGAATGCAACAAAGAGGTGGTGGTGAAGTTTATTAAGAAGGAGAAAGTTTTTATACGATTGTTGGATTGAGGATCCCAATCTTGGAAGAGTTACTTTAGAGACTGCAATTCTGTCCAAGGTGGAGCATGCCAGTATAATAAAGGTTCTGGATATATTTGAAAACCAAAGGTTCTTGCAGCTAGGGATAGAAAATCACAGCTCTGGCTTGGACCTCTTTGTTTCATTGACCACCATCCCTGCTTGGATGAGCCCCTGGCAAGTTACATTTTCCAACAACTGGTGTCTGCTGTAGGATAACTACGCTACCAAGACATCATCCATAGAGACATCAAGGATGAGAACATTGTGATTGCTGAGTACTTCACAATTAAGTTGATAAGTTTTGGCTCAGCTGCCTACTTAGAGAGGGGCAAACTATTTTATATATTTTGTGGAACAATCGAGTACTGTGCACCTCAAGTTCTCATTGGAAATCCCTACAGAGGACCAGAACTGAAGATATGGTCTCTGGGGGTTACCCTGTATACACTCATCTTTGATGAGAATCCCTTCTGTGAGATGGAGGAGACCATGGAGGCAGTTATTCATCCCCCGTTCCTGGTTTCTTAAGAACTTATGAGTCTTCTGTCTGGGCTGCTGCAGCCTTGCCCTGATCAGCAGACCACTTTGGAGAAGCTGATTATGGACTCCTGGGTGACACAGCCTGTGAACCTTGCTAACTACACCCAGGAAGAAGTGTGTAAGACAAACCAGCCAGAAAGTGGCCTGCTGTCAGCTGTAAGTCTGGAACTTGGGAGTAGAGTCCAAGTGAAGTGGCTCAGACAGAAGGTCTCTGTGGGCCTCCTGCTCCCAAGGAAACTCCTAGAGACCAGCACTGCTTGCATCTTGAGGAACCCTCTTTGCCAGTCAACTGAGCGCACTCTCCTTGCTCTTCTCCACTTGGTTTGGGAAACTGTGGATTTCAGGGCTTCCTCCCTGGAGAAAGGAAGTTGTGAAGAATTGGGATGGATTCCCCTTCTATAGATTCCTATGCAAATGCTACAAGAGCCTGCAATACTATTTTTCTTAGGTTTATGATATAGATGTGTAATTCATGTTTTTTATAACCTTGATAATAATTCTAATGTTTAGTTACATTGTACTACTAAAGGGCTTTAAGTTGTAAGCATCAGAAAGACAAAAAAGATTGTGTTCTTATTGTATCCATTCTAGTATCAGATATTTAAACAATATGAACAATCAATACTCTAATATGTGTTTACTCCTGAAATAATGTGGACCTCAAAAGATGAGGATACTTCATACATTATGATTCTGTTCACATGTCCAGAAACATTCCTCAGCAACTTCTCCATTTTAGGAAAGTAATATACACTATTTCCCATAAAGAGCAGACTATAGATGAATTAGTTTACAGGGCACATTACTTCTTCAGAAGATAAAATATAATTCAATATTTGATACTTCACAAAATAGTAATTTAGATAGATCCATTTCTTCTAACTATTTCTACATTTTATAGAAAGCAAGTTTTTCTCTTTAGCATCTTCTGTTCATATTTCAATCAGATTTGAATAAAATATTAATAGATATTTATAAGACAAGTATAGTTACTATGAAAGTAGAAAATCAATATTTATCGAACATTTTAATGTTTATAAATGCCATTTATTAACATTTTCTCTATATAATAAACCAGAGGAGTAACACTGACATGTAGGGCAAGAAAATTGAGTACAGGTATATTATTAGATATTATTAGTTCTCTTATCTATTTCCTTAGAATAAGGTTTCAAAGCCCCTTCCTCTTTAATAATAACATTCCATTAATTAGGACAGGAAAATAAATACTTTAACTAAACAGAGTGTTCAAATAAACTGAAGCTATTTGAATTGTTAATATTTAAATAGAATTAGAGATTGTTTAAAATCTTACAAAAGTAAACCTACCTTTAAGTCTTTTCATTGCATGTTTTCTATACATATTAACATGTATTAAGTGAGGATTGATTGCCTGTAATCAAGAATTCTTATCAGTTGTTGTTGGGAATGTAAACTTGTATAGCTACTATGAAAATCAATATTGTAGTTCCTCAGAAAAAAATGTGTATTGAACTACCTCAAGATCCAGCTTTACCAGTATTGGGAACATATCAAAGGATGCTTCACCTCCAACACAAATAATTGCTTAATCATATTTATTGTTACTTTCTTAACAATGGGCAGAAGTGGAAACAACATAGATGTCCCTAAATAAAAGAATGGATAAAGGTATGAAACATTTATATAATGAAATACTAGGAAGCTGTTAAAAGGTGATATCATGAAATGGATGGAATTGGAAAAAAAATCTTGAGTAATATAACTCAGACCCTGAAAGATAAAAATGGTATGTTTTTGCTTATATGTAGATATTTGCTATTAAATAAGAGATAAGGAAATCACAATTTGTAATCCCAGAGAGGTTAGTAATAGAAGAAAGAACTAAAGGAGACAGATTTCCTGGGTCAGCCAGGAACTTGGGAAATGGAAGAGCAGGATGAGTTGGGGAGGAGGAGGAAAAGGAGCAAGAGACAGCTAGAATTATGGGTCATTTGAGAGGTGGTATAGAAATCTAGTACAGTGGAAAGTTCCTAATATATGTGAAGCCAATCCTAATGATGCCTCCAAATAATGAGGAAGACAGAGTACTAGTTAGTCATCTCTGTTAACAAATGAAATTTCCAATATCAGGACTGGGTTACATCTAATTTAGTTGTTGAGCCAGGGAGTAAAAATCCCCCTACTGTCTTAGGCTGTTGTCAAGACAATAAGTTGCTGTCCACAAACTAACAGCACTGGTCAATTTCTGCAGACAACACCTACACAATTTACTGAATACAAGTAGGTGAAGCTAGTGCCTAAATAGACCCTTCATCACTATAATCTAGTGTCTATGATATGGGAAAATACCCTACAGGTTATCAAGAGAGAGGTATATACACCAAACCAGCCATAAAAATTTTGATCTCCAATGCTAACTGCAGAATATGATAGGGAAATCATGGCACAGGACTTGTGCGAATAGCCAACCAATGTCATTGTTGACTTGGGGCCAACACCATAAGATGTAACACATGTCTGATAACTGTTTTGGTGACCAAAAACCAGAGATAGATAGCGTAGGGGCCTAGAATAAAATCAAATACTGCTAGTCTTTTCTTTTATTCTTTTTTTCTTTTTTAAAAAACATGTTAGAATAATGCCTAATGATATTCTGCTGTCCTCCTAGATCAGTGCCTTATTCTTCCTTTAGCATATGGGGACAGATAATGAAAACCACAGTCAGATATTACATAGATTTAGTGAGACTTCAGAACATATAGATCTATGTGGGAGATCTCCATAAAATCCTTCGCCTCTTATCTCAAGGAACCCCACAGAAAAAACTGAAGAAGAATAAGGGCCAGAATGGATGGACAGAAGTAGGTAAAGCTCTCTAACTAACTAAAGCTCATGCAAAATAATGGAGACTGGGGTAGCAGGTACAGGACCTGCATGGGGATCCACCAGGTGCTTTTCCTTAATCTGTTTTTCAGATTAGCACTTTTATAGGAGTAAGTGAATAACTGGGTCTTTGATTTTTGTTCCTGCTCTTCCGCTTTTTTTCTTCTGTTGGCTTACCTTGTACAAATTTGATGTGATTACATTATATTTTGTTATGTTTTACTGTAATCTCTTAGAATATGTTCTTTTTTAACTGAGACAGAAAGAGAGTGAGTTTGTATGGGAGGGAAGGCTGGGAGAATTTGAAGGTATAAATGGAGAGGAATCTGACATCTGGATATATTGTATGGGAAAACAATATTTTCAAGAACAGGAAAAAAACAGAGAGTGAAGAGGTATAAACAACTTCATCCATAAACTGATCCCTCATTAATCATATACCCAGCTAACTTTTTGATAATCAACAAATAAACTAATAGATAGAAGATGATATTTATTGACTGCGGTTGCTAAATATGAATATTTCCATAGTTAACAAAATAATAATACCATTATATTAACATTTTATTTTCTCACTTGGTGATATAACTTTTTATAAGAAAATAAAAAAGATCTGTTTGACAAAAACTTCAAGTCTCTGAAGAAGGAAATTGAAGAAGATCTCAGAAGATGGAAAGATCTCCCATGCTTGTGGATTGGCAGGATTAATATAATAAAAATGGCCATCTTGCCGAAAGCAATCTACAGATTCAATGCAATCCCCATCAAAATTCCAATTCAATTCTTCACAGACTTAGGAAGAGCAATTTGCAAATTCATCTGGAATAGCAAAAACTCAGGATAGCCAAAACTATTCTCAACACAAAGGAACCTCTGGTGGAATCACCATCCCAGATCTTAAGCTGTGCTACAGAGAAACTGTGATAAAAACTGCATGGTATTGGTACAGTGACAGGCAGGTAGATCAATGGAATAGAATTGAAGACCCAGAAATGAACCCACAAGCCTATGGCCACTTGATCTTTGACAAAGGAGCTAAAACCATCCAGTGGAAAAAAGACAGCATTTTCTTTTTTTTGTTTTTGTTTTTGGTTTGTTTGTTTGTTTGGTTGGTTGGTTTGGTTTGGTTTGAAGACAGGGTTTCTTTGTGTAGCCTTGGCTGTCCTGGAACTAACTCTGTAGACCAGGCTGGCCTCGAACTCAGAAATCTGCCTGCCTCTGCCTCCCAAGTGCTGGGGCAGCATTTTCAACAAATGGTGCTAGCTCAACTGGCAGTTAGCATGTAGAAGAATGCAAATCGATCCATTCCTATCTCCTTGTACAGTCCACAATTTTATATTGGAAATTTAAGTATGGAAATTATGTATAGAAATTTAAAATATTATCATTTGAAAAGTCAAAGGGAGAGAGATGCATTTTCTGTATAAGGAGAGACAGAGAAGTGTAGTAATATGGTTAAGTTTGAGAATAAGTTTACTACTCTAAGAAACTTAGAATTTAAAGAAATCCCAAACCTCCCTTCATTCAGTCTTAAGAATATAAAAACAGATGACAGGCCAAAACACACTGCCTATTAATGTTTCTACTGGTTCATGGATATTTGTCTTTTGATTTTTATATCCTACTGGTCTTTTTAAACAATAATAAGCTAACTTTTATGAGTTCTCATTCAAACCAAAGTAAGTGGAACTATTAAAACTATAGTCTAGGAATTTAAGATTACCAATGAGAGGGCTTTGAAAATAATGAATTGTAATAACTGCTAAGTTAAGAGGAGTCTACCATATCCCTATCTTTCTT
Organism: Mastomys coucha; assembly: GCF_008632895.1. Classification (NCBI taxonomy): domain Eukaryota; kingdom Metazoa; phylum Chordata; class Mammalia; order Rodentia; family Muridae; genus Mastomys; species Mastomys coucha. Next base: position 7,421,282 of record NW_022196901.1, on the reverse strand, counting down.
TTTCTGGCTTGAGACTGTTCTTCTGAAATCCAATATTGCCCCTTACAATTTTGGGGCCTGTGATGACCCAAATACTTCCATAAATAGCACAAAAGTGTGCTCCTTTTCACTGTGATGCAATAACTGTTTACATCAGAGTTGCAGGCATAGCAGGACTGGTACACACTAAGGGTTGTATTTGAAATGAAGTCAGCCTTACAGCATCCCTTACCAGTCCTAGATCTTCTTTCTGGAAAGTGTCTATTGAAGCTTTACAAGAAGTTTATGTACGGCCAGGCTGTGGTGGCGCACGCCTTTAATCCCAGCACTTGGGAGGCAGAGGCAGGCGGATTTCTGAGTTTGAGGTGAGCCTGGTCTACAGAGTGAGTTCCAGGACAGCCACGGTTACACAGAGAAACTCTGTCTCGGAGAAACCAAAAAAAAAAAAAAGTTTATGTACTACAAAATTCATGCTAACATAAAAAAATGATAATTTTCATTAGAATTTCTAGAAAGTGAATTTTATCCAATAAAATTTTATGAGTTCAATTAATATTTCATTAAAAGTTACACAAAGACTAATGCACTCTAAATAATGTGTTATGAGCAAATGTGACATTCTTTGTGATCCAGCTCAGAAAGTGACTCATTCGAAAAAGGGCAAATGCAATTGCTGAGAACTTATCTCTCTTTTTGTATTATATTCTAAAAGCAGAGGTGAAACCTGTTAATTGAAAATTTTCATCAAATGATTATCATCAGTACATTTTAGAGTTGAGATAATCATTTAAATAATAAGCACATGTCTGTCTTACAAAATTATACTTTCTTTTTTCTCTTTCATATAACCAAAGCAGCCAGTAAAATGCAACCCTTTATAAAATGTTCTACAGATGGAAACTAAGTAATGGTTTGGATTTTACATAGCAAAACAAAGTTTACTACTCATTGGCTAGTGGGATCAAATTATTATATAAAATTTGAGCCACTGTTAATCTCTGCTGATCATGGGTTTAAAATTAACCTTGAAACACTGAATACTTTGTTTCAGGTAATTGACAGATTTCTGAATATACTACAGAATTCATTAGCACTGTACTGTGAGGGAATGTGTTCTTATACAAGGTTATTGATTTCTCTTTAATCATCTGCTATACTTATTTCTCAATTTATCCAAACAAATAAAAGATCAAATCAAATATGACATTTAAAATTTGCCAATTACAGAGAAAACTTTGCTCTCTTTTATTTTATAAGGTTGTATCTAATTTTTATAAATTCTCTTGTGCTAAAAAGCAAGTTGATAAGTTTTATCAGTTTTGGTAGCTTAATATAAGTTAAAAATAATATTGGATCTTCACAAGCTTACTCAGCATTTTTATTTGTTTTTAAGGGAAATGTTTCTCTTTTTCCCCGCAATGAACAATCTAAGATATCTAAGGACTAATATGTTCCCATAGCAGGAGGACAAATAATTTCTACTGAAAAGGAAAATGGACTTCTAAAATTAAGTATTATTAAGTATTGAAAATTAAATTATTACATGGAAGTCATAGCTACAGTCTAAGGAAGACACGAGAATGTAGTGTCCCTCCCCATCTTTTTTGGTAACTTTTGGTTGAAAGTCTATTTTATTTGATACTAGACTTGTATTCCAGCTTGTTTCTTGGGACCATTTGCTTGGAAATTTTTTTCCAGCCTTCTACTTTGAGGTAGTGTCTATCTTTTTTACTGAAGTATATTTCCTGTATGCCCAAGAATTCTGGGTCTTGTTTACATATCCATCCTGTTAGTCTATGTCTTTTTCTTTGGGAATTGAGTCCATTGATATTGAGATATTAAGAAGCAATGATTTTTGCTTCCTGTTATTTTTCTTGTTAGCAGTGGAATTATGCTTGTATGGTTCTCTTGTTTTGGGGTGTTGTGAGATTACTTTCTTGCTTATTTTTAGGTGTAGTTTCCTTCCTTGTGTTGGTATTTTCCATCTATTATCCGCTGTAGGGCTGGATTTGTAGAAGGATATTATTTAAATTTGGTTTTGCCATGGAATACCTTGTTTTCTCCTTCTATGGTAATTGAGAGTTGTACTGGATATAAGCTTGGGTAGCATTTTTGTTCTCTTAGGGTCTGTATGACATCTGCACAAAATCTTCTGGCTTTTAAAGTCTCTATTGAGAAGGTTGGTGCAATTCTGTTTGGTCTCCCTTTATATGTTACTTGACATTTTTCCCTTACTGCTTTTAATATTCTTTCTTTGTTCTATGCATTTGTATTTTAATTACTATGTAGCAGGAGGAATTTCTGTTTTGGTCCCATCTATTTGGTGTTCTGTGGGCTTCTTGTATGTTTGTGGCCATCTCTTTTTTTAAGTTAGTGAAGTTTTCTTCTGTAATTTTGTGGAAGATGTTAGCTGGCCCTTTAAATTGGGAATCTTCACTCTCTTCTATACCTATTATTCTTAGAGAATGGAGTTCAGAGAGTAGATGTAACAACCTTATACAATGTCTGTAAGACAAAAGAGCAACATTTGTTTCTCAAAGCTCAAAAAAAATGGTTAGGAAAGTAGACTGAACAAACAGTTGTAACAAGGCATTTAGGAAAATTGCTTTTCACGTATTATGCTTAAAACCAATCGAGGCTTCCTTTTCCTTAGCTATTTTAATTAGTACATCCTAACTACATAAATTAACATCATTATCACATTTTTCATGTATGGATTAATATGCGCTTGTCATCCAGCACTTCTCCAATTACCTTTTACGTCTCTTTGTTAATATGAAGAAAGCTGGGATAATAATGAGGGAAACATTACTGAGGAATATGATTCTGTAGTATTTTTAATTCTAAATAAAATTATGCTGTTAAGTAATAACCATCTCTTGACCGTATAAAACAAACATACAAAATTAATTTAGCTTCTAATCAACCTTCACTAGAAGGCTTAAAAATTAACATATTTAATTAGAATATTAGTATCATATCTTAACAGCTGTAAAACTTGAGAAAAATTCTTTTCACTTACTTTCATGAGTGACCTTTCCATCTTGGCATAAAATTTTTATGGACAGATAATTTGGGTAAGGTAAAATCCTTATTTTACTATAAATAAGAGTAGCTTTTAGATGATCATCTGACAGTCTATTGGTTTTAAAACTTATATTTCATTCTGACATAGAATAGACTTCACACTAGTAATTAATTATTAACATTAGTTACATAGTATACATGAAGCTTGACTTTATGGGATCTAAAGAAACATAACTATTTTATTTTGAAAAACATAATCTATTAAAATATTTCTTTCTGATTTGTATGATGTTTTTCTGAATAATGTAAATAAGTTATAGAAAAGCTTTTTTATGTAAGAAATATGGGCTGATTTAGATTGGATATTAAGTATATGACATTAAAGTAAATATATATTCTTATGAAGTCTTTAATATATATTAATGGATCTACTAGGATATATGGGAAAAATTATGATTTTCCGTATAAAAGAGAGCACAACATAGTGATTCTGAAAGGTACTGAACACTTATAGGAAGCAGGGTTGACTGAAAAGAGGTTCTCAGGAAGCTATGCTATGCATGATTTTGAACTTTTGAGGGAGTAGTTGCAAAATCACACTTTAGTGAATGCTAAAATTCATTCTCATTCTAAAAACATCACACAATTTTATGGTTCTGTTACTTAGACTAGAAAACAAGCCTCGAAAAAAATCAGAGCTCCCATTCAGAAAATACCATAACCCTATAATAATGTGTTTTGAATGTACCATTATTTTTTTTATAGCTTTCTTCTGGATGGTCCTAAGCAGGATGTGCAGATAGACACACATTTTCTTCTATTATCATCTCTTAAGTTTACAAGCTGGGTATTCATACTCACTGGCTTCATCCTGACTCCTTTTTCTTTTGCTTGGGAAAATGGATTATTCTAATAAAACTTTATTTTTTCAAACACAGCCACAGAGGCAGAACCTCATGTTTTAACACACACAGACTTATGGATTTTTTAATATAAAACAAAGTTTACAAAAATTTTTTTTTCCACTTTTTGTTTCTGTAATCCCATTAGCACAGGGACTTTGGCAGCAGGTGGGAATGAAGGGCAGCTAGAGCTGCCATTGGGCAGTCACTGGGCACAGGAGGAGAGCATCAGCCTGGGAGTGGCTTCATTCACACACGGAGAAATACTCACCTGCTGGCCAGCCACACCACACATGCAGTACAGATGCAGACACCTACACAGCATCAGCCACAAGCCCTCGAGATGTGCTCCACTCTGGGTAAGCCCAATGTGTGAAAACCCAAATGATGAGACTGCTAAAGTAGAGGGAGGCTGCTTGCTTTACAAAAGAAGCAATCCTAGGCTGCTGTCACATAGTCAGCAGCCCAAATGCATTGAAAAACAGCGTTTGGTTTACACAGAACTGTTGGAACAGCTCTACTGTGTAAAACAAATGATTCATGTCTTGAAAAGGCTTGTTCCAGGGCCAGAGGCATTTAAACTGGGAAGCAAGATTATAGTTCTGCCTAGTTTAACATTCGAGACTTAAAGTAATGGAATTAAAATATGACAACTGTAGGCCTCCTTCTCTAAGGGTGGTGACCTAAGGGCTTTGGGGAAGCCAGGTTGGAGGCAGAATCACTTAAACCTAGGGCCTGCAGAGACCCCATTGGCACTCCCAGTGACCTACTGGAGGCTGACACTGCCATCTGCAGCAGAGAGCCCAGGGATGAGGATGCCCCAGGTTCCTCCTGACTCCTTACATTATGTCTTGGACTGAGGTTGAATGAGTTAAATAAAATAACAGAAATGTAAGGTAAGATGCTTCCAAACGTTCTAACCCTTCCTTTCCCTCGTGTTGTCTGACACATTTAGGAGTGGATGGCATTTTTTATGCATTAAAAAGTCATCAACAGACTTCATTCATATGTCCTGGATTTCACATTTTTAAGTTACACCTAAAACAAAAAGAAAGTTTGCAGACTAAAGCATGTGAAATCACCTCTAATGAGTAATTCATTTATTTTGTAAACCAAAAAATGTATAGCCAATTTACAAAATTACAAAGTTTGGAAATAATGCTTAACAATTATAATTCACTTTTTAATTATTTCTCATAATTAATTTTTCATGAATATAAAAGAAAATCACTAAGGATTGAAAAATAAAAATATTTATTTTATATCAATATATTATAGCTAATTATAGTTAAAATATATCAATCAATATTATAGTCTTTGAAACATAAAATGTATTTTGTGTTATTTATGTATTATAATATACAAATGTATGTATAATTCTTAATGTATATTTCCAGATAAGCAAATTAACCTATATATCTATATATATTGTTAGTAAAGTATAGTCTTCCACATGTTTAGAATAATTTTATGAATAAGAATTTACAAAAACTAAAATAATAGCATGGTTAAGAGTAGTCATAAAATTATTGGTCTTGTCATATTGAGGTCTATTTATTTATTTTAGAACCAAGAAGTGTCTCAAGTATATTAAAGAAGTTATCAACCTAAATTGTTTTCATATTTTATATTATGGCAAGGAATGTTGAAACAAAAATATGTATTTTCCTAGAGAATCCACACATATGTTATCTATCTTAATACTTTACTATCACTTGACCAAATCACTAATAAATATGTAAATTAGATGAAACAGTTCCATGAAATGATAACAACTGATACATACTCTATTGCTGAGTTTAGGCATACTGAAGTATTATGAGCACTTCTGTGAAATTTCAGCAACATTTCTTACATTTACTGGTTTGTGTATTTTTAAATATCAAATAACATAATCAAATAATATAATTGCATCTTTTCACAGTTTCTCTTTCCTTTCTTAACCTTTTCCCATGTAGTCTCATGTATCTCAAATTCATAGACTTGTTTACTTAATTGTTCTTACAAATACATGTTTGTATATGCACACACACACACACACACACACACACACACACACACACCTTATATAACCTGCTCAATACATTTAATCTTACTTGTATGTTTATTTTCAGGGGTGACCATTTGGTAATATATAACCAACTAGTATGCTCTTTTCTGAGGAAGAAATTTCTCCTACCCTCAGCATTTCTTAGTCCATAATTGTAGCCCGCACAGTCTTCTCGCCGGGAAGAAGACACGCGGACACTAGGTTCCTTCTGTAGCAACTGTTTATTTGTCTCCATCCATAGTGAAAAAGGGGGTCGAACCCAAAATCCGCACTGCTTATATACACCACAGTGCAGGGTATCTGCCCACAGCGTGGCGTGTCTGCTCATGATTGGCTGTTTGCTCATTACCCTACGTAAAGCCCCGGGATGGGCCGTGACATTTTCACTCTACACACATGCGCAAACAGTTGTTTAGGCGCCATCTTGCCATGGCGAATGCCTCTCAAGATTCACGGCTCCCCACACATAATTCTTTGTCTACCCTTGATGGCTCATGAACTTTGCCCTCTTCTACATAGGCATGTCCATTGGTTTTGGTATATCTTTGTGTTCTAGAAACTTGTAAACATTTTGAACACTGAGTCATGAAAATCTACTTGAAATTCTTAATATCACTCAGACTTAGCTAAATTAATGAATTAATTTAAGGCCACAGTAACATGCAACCCTAAAAAAATGTTTAAGAATTATCATTATACTGTATCCTCTGATACACAAATACTCAATTTTAACATCCTGAAAGAATATTTTTCCACAGCTCAGAGCTGTGTTAAGTCCCTGTTCTGGTAACAGTTACCCCTGATTCCTTCATTATGTAAAGCCTATTGGTTGTATTTTTCTCTAAGTTTGACTTTACCCACTCAGGTTACTTCCTTTGCTCAAAAAAAAAAAAATCATTTCTCTTTGATTTAAATTACATGAATAAAGATGGTTTGTTATTGCTCACGTTTTTGTTTGTGAGACATAAATTTCAAAATGTCACACTGGGCTTCCTACTGAATGGCACATCAAAGTGGCTTTCCTGTCACAGTCAAAGAGCATCAGCTAAGGAGAAACCACATCTGAATTCTGAAAATCAATATAGAATATTCTGTGTCAAAACCACTCTCCATCATTTTGCAATATAACATTTACATAGGATGTGAGCACAGATGGGAGACCACTAGGAAGACACTGCAGGCTCTGCATGCTTAGGTGTGGTATTTAGCCTTGCTTCCACTGGCTATGCTCCCCTCTTCAGCATGACCTATGTGCATGGCTTGATCAACTGCAAATATCAGGACTTTAACAGGTAGCTTTCCTCAGTGAACTAGCTCTGACCAGGGTAATTTTCAAAATGTTAAATTTTCTTACATATGTTCTTGATTTAGAGTTAGTATATAAAAATCTGATGCTTTTGGTATCCAAGAATTTTATAGAAAAATTCCAGTGTTATCTTTCTCCTTGCTATTTGTAATTCCTTTCTCATCCCTACCCTCTTTCCTTACCTTGATCTTACTCATAGGATTCTTTACTTCTCTAGGGAGAATGGCTATAATCAAATAATTTCTGTGGTTTCCTAAATTTTTAGCTATTGATTTTTTTGTACTTTCTTCTATAGTCAGGTATTTATACATACATCTATCATTATCTTAATTATGCTATAAGTCACTTTGCATTTTCCATAGACCACCTGATGTTACAATTTGAGAATAGGGAGTGGTTGTTGGTTTTTCATTTTCTTTGAAATATTTCACATATTTCTTTTACTTATCAGTGGGAGCTAACTATATGTGAGGATATCAGTGATATGATATTATTTTAAACAAAATGCACATAAAAGATCAGGGTGGAGGCTGGAGATGCCTGAGAACAGATGGTCTGGATTTATGATTTGTTCCTATAATAAAGAAAGAGCAAGATATAGTATAAATTACACTTTGAATTTTAAACATTATTTCTTAATAATGTGTTGGGCAACTCTCTTAAGATTGTTAACTGGCAGAATCCCTGATCATGGTGGACCAGGCAAGGATGAGGGTAAACAACCTGTTTTCTGCAGCAAAAAAATTTTTTTTCAACAAACAATTAAACCATGATTTGGATTCAAAGTAATATGATCTGAATACAATTTTATCAAATCAAGAAAGACATGGACTATTAGAGATGTAAATGCTTATGTGGTCTATATAACACTTCTATTTATGTGGAATTTTCTCTTGATAAGTATCAGCAAATATTTTCTTTAACTTACAAGCATCTATTTCTTGAAAGCCACTAAGACAACCTATTCTTACCCTTGTTATTTTTCTTAAATGCATTCATACTTCTTGGTTTTTATAGTGTTTGTAGAATCTTCTGTTAAAAGCTAAGTATCTTACCAAGAAAATAGAACAAAATAAAAACCAAATAGACAAAAAACACACCAAACGATAACAAAAAAACAAGCAAAACACTATGAAGTCCATTGGTCAACTATAGTGGCATAGAGTACAACTATATAAGGCCTGCCTTTGAGAATGGTTGCTTTATGTTTTCTTTTGTGTTATTGTTTCATTTTTTTGCTTGGATTTTTGTTTTGGCTTTGTGTGCATGCGTGCGTGCATGGATGTGAGTGTGTGTGTTTGGTTTTTTTGGGTCTTTTTTGTTTTTATTTTTGATTTTGTTTTATTTTGTTTTGTTTTTGTTTTTGTTTTTTTTCTTTTGTTTTTTGTTTTGTTTTTTTTTTTGCTCTTATTAGAAAGAGAGGGAACACTCTGTCCACCATTCCTGCCAGCAGAGAACTTGTTTCCAGGGAGTGCACTGACCCCGGGACTCAAATGAGATAATGATTTTCCTCCAGTGAGTGTTTAAGGCTGGACCAGTCAGGAGGCACCGGCAGCAGAAGCATCAGAGCAGCTGGCACAGGGTCCTTCCTACATACACCTGTACCCAGGAGGTATGGCTGTTCTGTAGCTCTCTGTGCACAGGTCTTGTCAGGAGAGATCTGGTATCCCAGGAGTTCTGACACAAGCTAACAGACCCAGAGGAGGAGCAAGCTCCAGCCAGAGATAGAAAGAACATCTAACAACAGAGATTAACAGATGATGAAAGGCAAACACAAGAATCTTACCAAGAAACCAAGACTACTTGGCATCATCAGAACCCAGTTCTCCCACAACAGCAAGTCCTGGATATCCCAAAATACCAGAAAAGCAAGATTTGGATCTAAAATCATATCTCATGAAGGTGATAGAGGATTTTAAGAATGACATAAATAAGTCCTTAAAGAAATACAGAACCAGGTAAACATGTAGAAGCCCTTAAAGAGGAAACACAAAAATCCCTTAAAGAATTATAGGAGAAGACAATTAAACAGGTGAAGGAATTGAATAAAACCATCTAGTATCTAAAAATGGAAGTAGAAACAATAAAGAAATCACAAAGGAAGACAACTCTGGAGATAGAAAACTAGGAAAGAAGTCAGGAACCATAGATACAAGCATCACTAACAGAATACAAGAGACAGAAGAGAGAATCTCAGGGGCAGAAGACACCGTAGAAAACATTGACACAACACTCAAAGAAAATGCAAAATGCAAAAAGTTCCTAACCCACAACATCCAGGAAATTCAGGACACAATGAGAAAACCAAACCTAAGGATAATAGATATAGAAGAGAGTGAAGATTCTCAATTTAAAGGACCAGTAAATATCTTTAACAAAATTATAGAAGAAGATTTCCCTAACCTAAAGAAAGAGATGCACATGACCATACAAGAAGTCTACAGAACTCCAAATACACTGGACCAGAAAAGAAATATCTCCCACCACATAATAATCAAAACACCAAATGCACAAAACAAAGAAAGAATTTTAAAAGCAGTAAGGGGAAAAGGTCAAGTAAAGTACAAAGGCAGACCTATCAGAATTTCACCAGACATCTCACCAGAGACTATAAATGCCAGAAGATCCTGGGCTGATGTCATACAGACCCTAAGAGAACACAAATGCCAGCCTAGGCTACTATACCCAACAAAACTGTCAATTATCATAGATGGAGAAAACAAGGTATTCCATGACAAAACCAAATTTACCCCAAATCCAGCCCTTTAAAGGATAATAAATGGAAAACTCCAACACAAGGAGGGAAACTACATTCTAAAAAAAAAGAAAGTAATCTTCCAACAAAACTAAAAGAAGATAGGCACATGAATAGAATCCCAACTCTTAACAACAAAAATAACAGTAAGCAACAATTACTTTTCCTTAATATCTATTAATATCAATGGACACAGTTCCCCAATAAAAAGACAGACTATCAGACTGGATAAATAAACAGGACCCAACATTTTGCTGCCTACAGGAAACCCACCTCAATGACAAAGACATACACTATCTCAGAATAAAAGACTGGAAAACAATTTCCCAAGCAAATAGTCCCAAGAAACAAGCTGGAGTAGCCATTCTAATATCAAATAAAATCAACTTTAAACTTAAAGTGATCAAAAAATATAAGGAGGGACACTTTATACTCATCAAAGTTAAGATCTACCAAAATGAACTCCCAATTCTGAATCTCTATGCTCCAAATGCAAGGACATCTACATTCGTAAAAGAAATTTTACTAAAGCTCAAAGCACACATTACACAGCACACAATAGTACTGGGAGATTTCAATACCCCACTCTCTGCCATGGACAGATCATGGATACAGAAAGTGAACAAAGACACAGTGAGACTAACAGAAGTTATGAAACAGATGGATTTAACAGATATCTATAGAACTTTTTTTATCCTAAAACAAAAGGATATACCTTCTTCTCTGCACCTCATGCTACTTTTTCAAAAATTGATCATATAATCAGTTACAAAACAAGCTTCAACAGATACAAGAAGGTGGAAATAATTCTATGCATTCTATTAGATTACCATGGACTAAGACTGGTCCTCAACAACAACATACAATAGAAAACAACAAACAATAGAAAGCCCACATACATGTGGAAGCTGAACAACACTCTACTCAATGGCAACTTGGTCAAGGAAGAAATAAAGTAAGAAATTAAAAACTTTTTAGAGTTTAATGAAAATAAAGCCACAACATACCCAATCTAATGAGACCCAATGAAAACAGTCCTAAGAGGAAAACTCATAGCTCTGAGTGCCTCCAAAAAGAAACTGGAGAGAGTATACACTAGCAGTTTGACAGTACATCTGAAAACTCTAGAACAAAAAGAAGCAAATTTATAAAAGAGGATTATACAATGGGAAATGATCAAACTCATGCCTGAAATCAACCAAGTAGAAACAAAAAGAATTATACAAAGAATCAAGTAAACCAGGAACTGATTCTTTGAGAAAATCAACATGATAGATAAACCCTTAGCCAGACCAAATAGAGGGCACAGAGACAGTATCCAAATTAACACATTCAGAAATAATATGAGAGTCAAAACAACAGAAACGGAGCAAATCCAAAAAATTATCAGATGTTACTACTAAAGCCTATATTCAACAAAACTGAAAAATCTGGATGAAATAAACAATTTTCTAGACAGATACCAGGTACCAAAGTTAAATCAAGATCAGATAAATGATCTAAAACAGTCCCATATCCCCTGACAAAATAGAAATATTCATTAATAGTCTCCCAGCTAAAAAAAGCCCAGAATCATATGGGTTTAGGGCAGAGTATTATCAGACCTTCAAACAAGATCTGATACCAATACTCCTCAAACTATTCCACAACATAGAAACAGAAGGTACTCTACCCAATTTGTTCTATGAAGCCACAATTACTCTGATACATAAACCATACAAAGACCCAACAAAGAAAGAGAACTTCAGAACAATTTACATTATGAATATTGATGTAAAAATACTCAATAAAATTCTCTCAAACTGAATCCAAGAACACATCAAATGATCATCCATCATGATCAAGTAGGCTTCATCCCAGGAATGCAGGGTTGGTTAAATATACAGATATTCATTGATATAATCCACTATGTAGACAAACTCAAAGAAAAAAAACATATGATCATTTCCTTTGATGCAGGGAAAACATTTGACAAAATCCAACACTCCTTCATAATAAAAGAAAGGTCTGGAATACAAGACCCACACCTAAACACAGTAAAAGTAATATACAACAAACCAGTAGCCAACATCAAACTAAATGGAGAGAAACTTGAAGCAATCCCACTAAAATCAGGAACTAGATAAGGTTGCCCACTTTCTCACTAAATATTCATGATTGTACTTGAAGTCCTAGCCAGAGCAATTAGAAAACAAAAGGAGATCAAAGGGATACAAGTTGGAAAGAAAGTAGTCAAATTATTACTATTCGCAGATGATATGAAAGTATGCATCAGTGACCCCAAAAATTCCACCAGTGACCTCCTAAACCTGATAAACAACTTCAGTAAAGTAGCTGGATATAAAATTAACTCAAGCAAATCAGTGGACTTCCTCTACACAAAAGATAAACAGGCTGAGAAGGAACTTAGGGAAATAACACCCTTCACAATAGTCACAAATAATATAAAATTCCTTGGTGTGACTCTAACTAGTGAAAGGTCTGTATGGCGAGAACTTCAAGCCTCTGAAGACAGAAATCGAAGAAGGTCTCAGAAGATGGAAAGATCTCCCATGCTCATGGATTGGCAGGGTTAAAATAGTAAAAATGGCCATCTTCCCAACAGCAATCTACAGATTCAGTGCAATCCCTATCAAAATTACAACTCAATTCTTCACAGAGTTAGAAAGAGCAATTTCTAAATTCATCTGGACAAACAAAAAACCTAGGACAGTGAAAACTATTCTCAACAATAAAATAACTTTTGGTGGAATCACCATCTCTGACCTCAAGCTGTACTACAGAGCAATTGTGATGAAAACTGCATGGTACTGGTACAGTGACAGGCAATTCTATCAATGGAATAGAATTGAAGACCAAGAAATGAACCCACACACCTATGGTCACTTGATCTTTGACAAAGGAACTAAAACCATCCCGTGGCAAAAAGTATTTTCAATAAATGGTGCTGGCTCAACTGACAGTTAGCATGTAGAAGAATGCAAATCGATCCATTCTTATCTCCTTGTACAAAGCTCAAGTCCAAGATGATCAAGGATCTCCATATACAAGAAGGTACACTGAAACTAATAGAAAAAAAGTGGGGACGAACCTCAAACACATGGCACAGGAGAAAATTTCCTGAACAGAACACCAATAGCTTATGCTCTCAGAGCAAGAATTGACAAATGGAACCTAAAAAAATTGGAAAGATTCTTTAAGGCAAAGGACACTGTCAATAGGACAAAATAGAAATCAACAGATTTGGAAAAGATCTTTACCACCATATATCTGATAGAGGGCTATTATTCCAATACATAAAAAGAAGTCAAGAAGTTAGTCTCCAGAGAAACAAATAACCCTATTAAAAATGGGGTACAGAGGTACACAAAGTATTCTCAACTGAGGAATACCAAATGGCTGAGAAGCACCCAAAGAAATGTTAAACATCCTTAGTCATCAGGGAAATGCAAATCAAAAGAAGCCTGAGATTCCACCTCTCACCAGTAAGAATGGCTAAGATCAAAAACTCAGGTGACAGCAGATGCTGGCAAGAATGTAGAAAAAGAGGAGCACTCCATCATTGCTGGTGGGATTACAAGCTGGTACAACCACTTTGGAAATCAGTTTGGCGGTTCCTTAGAAAATTGGACATAGTACTACCAGAGGACCCAGCTATACCAAGCCTGGGCATATACCCAGAAGATACTCCAACATACAATAAGGACACATGCTCCACTTTGTTCATAACAGCTTATTATTTATAATAGCCAGAAGCTGCAAAGAACCCAGAGAATTGAATATAGATAATGTGGTACAATTACACAATGGATTAGACATTACTACTCAGCTATTAAAAATGATGCATTTATGAAATTCTTAGGGAAATGGATAGATCTGGAGGATATCATCCTTAGTGAGGTAACCAATCACAAAAGAATATACATAGTGTGCAGTCACTGAAAAGAGGATATTAGCCCAGAAGCTGGGAATACCCAAGATATAATCCACAAGCCACAAGAAACTCAAGAAGAAGGAAGACCAAAGTGTGGATCCTTAGTTCCTTCTTAGCAGGGGGAACAAAATAACCATGGAAGGAATTGCAGAGACAAAGTGTGGAACATAGATTGAAGGAAGAACAATCCAGAGACTGCCCTACCCGGGGATCCTTCCTATATACAATTACCAAACCCAGACAGTATTGTGGATGCCAGCAAGTGCTGGCTGACAGGATCCTGATATAGCTGTCTCCTGAGAGGCTCTTCCAGTGCCTGATAAATACAGAAGTGGAGCTTCACAGACATCCATTGGACTGAGCACAGGGTCCCCCATGAAGGAGCCAGAGAAAGGACCCAAGGAGCTGAAGGAGTTTGTAGCCCCTTAGGACAAACAACAATATGAACTAGCCAGTACACTCAGAGATACTAGGGTCTAAACCACCAACCAAAGAGTACATATGGTGAGACTCATGGCTCCAGCTGCATATGTAGCAGAGGATGGCCTAGTCAGTTATCAGTGGGAGGAGACGCCCTTGGTCCTGTGAAGGCTCTATGCCCCAGTATAGGGGAATGCCAGGACCAGGAAGTGGGAGAGGGTGGGTTGTTGGCAGGGGGAGGGAGTAGGGAATAGGGTATTTTTCAGAGGGGAATCCAAGAAAGGGGATAACATTTGAAATGTAAATAAAGAAGATAATTAAAAAAATAAAGATAGGGAATATAAAGGTTAGTGGGAAATATCTGAGACAATTGTGGGGTAAAATATATGATCAAAGTATATTTGCATAAAAATTTTAAAAGTAATTTTAAAGAAATAATAAAAAGAATTATCATGATATTATTCTAATAGATCTTAGTTCTAAATTATATAAATATGTTTTATGTTTAATCTCTCAAAAGGCCAATATGCCCTATGTATATAAATTTTACCATTTTAAATTAAAAAACGAGATATACTGTGTGTGTGTGTGTGTGTGTGTGTGTGTGTGTGTGTGTGTTAGGATGCAATGTCTTTCCACAATAATCCTGTTCATTAGGGAGGGAGGGATGCGATAAGCACTTTTCTTTATTACTTAATAAGTGTGA
Source organism: Mastomys coucha (assembly GCF_008632895.1). NCBI lineage: Eukaryota > Metazoa > Chordata > Mammalia > Rodentia > Muridae > Mastomys > Mastomys coucha. Next base: position 7,406,203 of record NW_022196901.1, on the reverse strand, counting down.
GACCTACAGTTTTAATAATAAAATTAAATTGAATTAGAATAGATATGTAATACTCTTTTTCATCACCAGTCATAAAATGATGGTGATAATAATCAGCTTTTATTATGTCAAACTTAATATTTAGTACTTAGTATTAAGTACTTTAATATTGTAATATGGTCTTGTGTGGGGCCTTCTCCTTACTACAAGCAGTAGCAATCATAATGTCATTAGTAGTGAAGGAAATGATATATATTTTTAATTTAAACCTCAAACTGTGTTGTTATAGGTTCTCCTTGTGCCCTTTCTGAAGAGTTGGGGATAGTCTGATGTTTCCTGAACACCATAATTCCAGTTTGGCCAGCAACTTAATGCATAGTGCCAATCACTCATTGATTTTGATTCTAAGTAAAATAATGATTCACCTTTGCCTTAATTTCCTTTTCAGCCTTTTCTCCTTCAGAATGAACATATTGAAACTAAGGGTTTTTTGTTGTTGTTGTTGTTGTTGTTGTTGTTGTTGTTATTGTTGTTGTTATTGTTGTTGTTATTGTTGTTGTTATTGTTATTGTTATTGTTGTTGTTATTGTTGTTGTTATTGTTGTTGTTATTGTTGTTGCTTGTTTTGTGGCTTTACCAGAAAACAATCTTTCCATATATTTCTAAATTAACTCTGTCCTCTAAACTACCTTCTAGTTATCTACATGTGTTCTTTTTAATAAGATCTCAAGAAAAGTGAATCATTTTATCCATCAACTCCAGCTCCTTTTCTTTTTTCTTTTTGGTTTTTAGAGACTGAGTTTCTGTGTAGCTCTGGCTGTCCTGGAACTCACTCTGAAGACCAGGATGGCCTCAAACTCAGAGATCCACCTGCCTCTGCCTCCCAAGTGCTGGGATTAAAGGCATGTGCCATCACTGCCTGGCTTCAACTCCAGCTCATATTGTCTTCTATTGCATTACTTTTAGGACTAGGGAATTATCCCTGGGCCTTGAACATTCTAGTCCAGATCTTTGTCCTTTGACATACTTGTCACTTACGAGACATCTTCTTTCAATATTCTTTGTCTGTAATTCAATAATATTCCTTTCTATATTGGGCATTTTAGTTTTGTTTCAGTTGAAACTTAAATATTTTGAGCCCTGACAGTTCACATATCACAAAATAATATTTTATTTGTAGATAATACTTCATATTTTATGACAGAACTAGAAATCCAAAGGATTTTAACTTCTTTGTTTTGACAAGCACTCAAGTTGCATTCCTAACCTATATCCCTTGCAATGCCTATTCATCTTTTCTATTCCATTATGTTTATGAACTATGTCCATGTAGATTTCTCCGGAGGTTTTTTAAATCTCTCATTGCGATAAAAATTCATGTTCAACATTTCAACACCTGGAGTATAATAAAATCATGAATTCTAAAATCATATTTGAAGCACATCCCTATTGCTTTTCTTAGTTTCAACAAAATAAAGTACAAATATGTAGATACTATGTTAGAGCAAGTGTTGAAAATAAAAATAAATATTATAAATAACAAATTATATTACTTTCTCCAATTTTATTTTATGTAGTTCATATTGCATATCACTTTTCATTTTTAAAAGTATGCATTTATTTATTTTGCATATATTTTTTGTGTTGTCTATGTGCACACATAAATGACTGGTACCTGAGGAAGCCAGAGGCAGGTGTCAGATATTATTGCATTAGAGTTATAGATTGTGAACTATTGGGTGTGCTGGGAACCAGGTTTGTTCTTGGTAAGTGAGACAAGTGCTCTTAAATGCTGAACATGTTCTCCAGGCATGTTTACTTTCTATATTAAGTAACTAGAATTAAATATTTTTTTATTCTTAAAACTAATGAACAATATAAAGTAAAACTCACTACTTAATGTGAAATATGATAAATATTTAATTATTATATATGCCTATACATCTCCAAATTATAAAAAAATGGAGCTCTTTTTTCATAATTGTATTTTGAATATTATCAGGGTCAGATTTGTAAAATTTTTAGAGAAACAAAATGGTTTTTGATCATTCCTTATTCTATCATCTATCTATCTATCTATCTATCTATCTACCTGTCATTTATTTATTTATGTATTTATTAATTTTTCTCTCAAATATTGCATCATAAACACAGTTTCATCTCCCTCCGCTCCTCAAAATCCATTCTACCTCTCCTTGTCCACACATTGACTATTTCTTCATTTCCCTTAAGAAAAAAGCCGGTCTCCTGTGGATATCAACTGAACATGGCATAACAAGTTACAATAATACTAGGACTCAACTGTCTTAGTTGAAGTTTTATTGCTCTGAAGAGATGCCATGAACAAAGCAACTTTTATAAACCCAAAGATTTCATTAGGGTTGGTTTGCAGTTTCAGAGGTTTAGTCCATTATCATCATGGCTGAAAGCCTGGCACCCTGCAGGCAGACACAATACTGGAGGAGCAAGAGTTCTACATCTTGATTGAAAGGCAGCAGGGAGGAGATTCTGATTCCACATTTGGCAGAGCTTAGGCATAGGAGACCTCAAATCCTGCCTACATGTGATTCATTTCACCCAACAAGACCACACATAGTCCCATAAGACCACACCTCCTAATAGTGTCACTCCCTATGGCCAAGTATTGAAACACATGAATCTAAGGGGACCAACCCTTTTCAAACAACCATATTCCATGGCCTGACCCCCATTACCTTGTAGCCATAACATAGTACAAAATGCACTTAGTCCAAAGAGTCCCCATAGTCTATTGCAGTCCCAACAATGTTTAATAATCCAAAATTCAAAGTCTCTTCTAAGATTCATGCAGTCTCTTAACTATAATCCTCTACAAAATTAAAATCAAAGAATATATATTAACATTCCAAAATGTCTTAGTGAGGACCAAGGCAAATCCAAAAGTCAGCGAGTCAAAGTCCAAACTCTGTGTTTCCATGTCTGATGTCCAACTCTTCACCTTTGTTGACTGCAAACCATTGTTTTTCCTCTTAGGTTGTTTCCACGCCCTGTCTCTGGCATCTTTAAGATCTTGAGGTCTCCAAGACTACTTCAGCGTCACAGCTTCTTTTTCCAATGTCTGGGATCCTGGGGTCCACACAAGGTCTGAGCTCCTCCACAGGATTTAGGTTACTTTTCCAGCTCTGCCCTCTGTAGCATTCTAGGCTTTGGCTGACTCTACTCTATTGGTGCCACTATTCTTGGTGGTTATCCAATAGTATTTGCATCTCCAATACTCTGTGGTCTTCTTCTGCAACTAGACTGCACATTAACCAATGGGCTCTCATAGGCTCTGTTTATGGGGTCAAGTCTTAACTACTTTCCTTGACTCCTTCACTACTGGGCATTGAACTGCCACTGAAGTTGCATCTTCACCAATGATTTTTCCTGGCCTCTCACAGTGTTAAGTTTCAGCTGCTCCACCCCTTCATGATTTCAAAACAAGTCCATATATACTGTCTTAATTAAGGTTTTATTTCTGTGAACAGACACCATGACCAAAGCAAGTCTAATAAAGGCAAACATTTAATTGTGGCTTGCTTACAATCTCAGAAGTTTAGTCCATTATCATTATGGTATCAGACAAGTGGTCATGGGGCTGGAAGTACTGAGAATTCCACATCTTTTTCCAAAGGCAGGCAAGAGAAGACTAAATCCACACTGGGCAGAGCTTAAGCATAGTAAAGTCTGACTAAACATTGAGACACTTCCTCTAACAAGGTCATATCTACTCCAATAAGGTCTCATGTCCTAATAGTCCTACTCATTATGGTGAAGCATGGAAACATGAATCTATGGTGACCAAAATTTTTCAAACTACCACATATCCTCTCATATCAAGGCTGGACAAGGCAACAAACTAAGAGGAAAGGATCCCAAGAGCAGACAAATAATCATAGACAGCTCTGTTCCCACTTTTAGGAGTCACACAAGAACACCAAGCTACATAACCATAAAGTATATGCAGAGGAGTAGCTCAGACCCAGATAGGCTCCCTGATTGACACTTCAGTTTCTGTGAGCCCCTATAAGCTCTGCTTTGCTGGTTCTGTGGGCCGTGTTTTTCTGGTTCCCTTGACCTCTCTGTCCCCTACAGGCCTCCTTTTCCATCTTTTACCTGGTTCCTGGAGTTCTGGCTAATGTTTGGCTATGAGTATCTGCATCCTCTCCTGTAAAAGTTTCTTTTATTTGCCAGATATAATTGTTGTACTGTTGAGTATCACCCTTTCTAGTTCTTTATGAATTCTGCCTTGATGGTTCAACTCAGCTTTCAGGTTCAAATTTGCTTTCCAAGCTGACAGATTCAAAGTGGCTTCTCTTGGCTTCTGATTTAATTGCTCTCTTAGGCATCAGACTAACTCTTCTGGCTTCTTTTCATACTCTGGCTCATTCTGTATTCATCTGTAGCATATCTCAATAAAACCACACCCCATGTCTCTGTGCTGATCTCTTAAGTCAGCTCTCTTTCATATATGTTGGGAATATCCCATTTCTAGCTCATTCTATCTAATCTTTCTCTAGTTTGTCAATTTGCCATTCAATTAAATGCCAATTTGGGGGCTTAAAGATGTATACTGTATGTAATCATGTCTGTATTCCAACCAGTAGGATTAAAGATATGTGCTTTGTCTGTATTTCAGTAGGATGATAGGCCTAGAAGACCTTTGGATGAGATTCCTTGCCAGAGTAGCCATGCTGAGAGATTAAAATTACTCTACCTGCTCCTATCAGTTATTAGATGAAGCTTTTCTAATGATGACTGGCTCAGCTCAGGTTTCTGAGTATAGCAGAGCATTGCAAATCATTACTTTGATTTATTATTAATTAACTAATTAATAATTTTTGGCTTGTGATGTTTGGTTTTTATCCTAGGTTTCTGAGCTTTCCAGCTTTTGCATCCTTACCACCCTGGCACTGTCAATGGTGGAATCCCTTTTGTGGCATGGGTCTCAAGCTGTATCAGTTATTGGTTGGCTATTCCCATAAATTCTGTGTCACTGTTACCCAAGCACATCTTGTGTAGGCAGGACAAATTATAGCCCACAGTTTTTATGGCTGAGTTGAAACCTCATTCCTACCACTGTAAGCCTTGCCTACTCACTGAAAATGGTCAGTTAAGGTTCTATGTTGCAAGATAAGGAGAGGTGAAGTATACCAGACAGCTTGGTCATGTTCATCCAGTCCAAATTAACTTATAAAAACTAAGGAATACCTTTCATTTGATTATGCATGGAAATTAAAACAAAAACAATAATTTGAATGATAATTTTTCAAATGTGCAAGTTAGGTCTGGTTGTTCCTTTCAGCCACATGCTTCCAGAAATAAGACGCTGACTCAAAATATATTTACAATACCTTGGCCATATAGTTATGTTCTTCTCTGACTAGATCTTAACTTAAATTAACTCATTTTTTTAATTCTACTACTATAAACATATGAGGATCATTGAAGGAAGACCCCAGGCTCAGTCACCAAAAATAAAGAACATTTATTCTGAAGAACAAAAACCATGCAGTGCTTAGCCATTCATACAGAATGGCAACAACAAGATGAGCTAGCAGGTTCCTTTTAAGAGCATCTAGGGGAACTTCAGGAATAGTTAGCTCATTTTAACTATTGTTGGCTAGGTAAGCAGCAGTTACATTACTAGATTCCTAATTGCTTTCTATATTAGCTTTACCATTTTAGTTAGACCTTAGAAAAATTCCGGGAATTGTCTCCGTCCTTGAGCTGGCTAACTGTCTCTCAGCTATAGATCAGGGCTATTGCTGACTAACAGCCCATTGTCTGTGTTTTTCTTTTAAGAAGTTTTGTCTGTTTCTTTGGAAAATTGAAGCTTAAGGCATAGCATGGCAGCCTGTTCTAAAATGGAGTGAGTTAGGTCCTCTCACAATGTGGCTGGTTACCTGTGCTCAGATACCATGTGTCTGTCTTGTCACATATTCCAAGGCAAATATCCCATGATATCAGTCTATACCGGAATTCTTCATGTCTCCCAGATGTTCCACCTCTTATTTCCTACCTTCAACATAGGAAATCAGATATATTATTGACAGGTGCTATATCAATATAGACACAGATATTCCCTTTACAAAAGCATACTTACCGTATTGGTATGAAACAAAAAATGGGTTTCTTAAACCGTATGTCTTAATTTCATGTTAGAATATTAGACTATAGTTTGCTACATAGTCCATGACATCTAAGACATTAGCTTTTGACTTTTCTCATAGTTGAGACATAAAATATTTCAAGAAATTCAAAGGCAAGCTGGACAGTGGTGGTGCACACCTTTCATCCCAGTACTTGGGAGGCAGAGGCAGGCATATTTCTGAGTTTCAGGTCAGCCTGGTCTACAGAGTGAGTTCCAGGACAGCCAGGGCTATACAGAGAAATCCTGTCAAGAAAAAAAGAAAGAAAGGAAGAAAGAAAGAAAGAAGGAAAGAAACAAACAAACAAAAAGAAATTCAAAGGTGTACTACAGTTCAATCTTGGTTTCTAAATCTCTAAGAGATGGAGTGATTTATCGCTAAGATGAAATATTTGAGCAGAGCAGTAGTAGTGCATGCCTTTAATCCCAGCAGAGACAGGCAGGTCATTAAAAGTTAGTTGTTTTCTAAATTCTAGAGTTACAGTGAACAAGACGGTGATACTGCTCACCTTTTTTCTGAACATACAAGAACAAAACTTACATAGTACTCCAAATATTCTTTTAATTTTAATGTTATTCTTTTTAAGTACTATGTACTTAAAAAGGCATAGTACTATGCAGGTTTAGACATGGAAGAGAAGTTATGACAGTAGAACTTTGTACCTATCTGAATTTCTTCATAACCAGTATCTATTAGCAAAAAGTGTGTGTTCCATCCTGTACTGAGGAAATAGCTCAGTTGCCTATAATTTCCATTCCTAATCCATCCACCTCTCTCCCAAGAGAGGCACCTGTTGGGTACCAACAGAGTGGTTATAACATTTAGATAACGCCTGGTTTACTGATGGTTCATCAACCACAAATGGAACCAAACCTAATGGAAAGAAGCAGCCTATAGACCGAGGTATAGGATGCCCAGTACTGAGGAAGGAACCATAAAATCAGGTCAGGGCTATTGTCTATAAGATAAACAACAAGGAAAGAGAGAAGAAAAGGTCTACCTTCTTCAATTTATGGTACATATGGTCAGCAAAATTGGATACCTCTAACCAGCAGATAACTTACAAAGATATATATCATCAGAGGGGACATGAAGGAAAATGGCAAAGCCTAGCAAATTTTAGCATAGACATCAAGCTTTACGTAGCTCATATGAGTAAGATAGACAAAGTGTCTGAAAATAATTGAATAGCAGACAAGTTGGCATCATGTTTAATTAAGATTAGATTATTAAAATTTTTCCAGGGAGCAAATTTAGAATAAATCAGGAAGAAAAAACAAATGGAAATGGAGCCCCAAATTACACCAAGACAGCCCTATGAGAATAACTATTATAAGAATTCTACACCAAGGCCATGGTTTACAGCCTTTAATCTTATACTTGAAAAGTACATGCCTTTATTCCTAACACTTGAGAGGCAAAGGTAGGCACATAAGGAAAAGTCATTTGCAAAAGGCAGGCTGAAATTCAAAGTGAATGTCCTTTGTGGTCTAAAACTAAATAGACACACCTTGAATTTACACATAAAAAGAAAGCAGAATATAAGTATATTTTTTCACACATATTAAGATGTATTTATTTTCAAATTTTCAAAAGAATTTTTAAAAATTTCAATTGAAGGATAATACATTTTCTGTTGGCATAAAACATTTGCCCTAGGAAAGATACAAACAGCTAAATAGGAATCCCCCATAGTTAAAGTTAGAGTTAGGGTTTTATTTTTTTTTCTTTCTAGTAAATTTAAAACATCCAAATAAGGAAGCCAGAGACCACTGGACAAGTGAAACATCTGAATAGAAAGAATGGGTCATCAAGAAAAAATAAAGTTAGCCGGGCGGTGGTGGTGCACGCCTTTAATCCCAGCACTTGGGAGGCAGAGGCAGGCGGATTTCTGAGTTCGAGGCCAGCCTGGTCTACAGAGTGAGTTCCAGGACAGCCAGAGCTACACAGAGAAACCCTGTCTCAAAAAACCAGAAAAAAAAAAAAGAAAAAAATAAAGTGTCCAAGTGGTATCACCCACCTGTAACTTATCTCTGCTGTCCGCTACAGATATGTGGCAAAGTGATCCCAATTCAATTAAAAATTAAAGGTGGCTTTGGGATTGGAACATATCTCTCTTCTTCTTTAAACTTATACATGCTTGTTAAAGGAAAATTCAAAATATCTGTTTCATATCAGAAGAGTCACCTGGTATGGGAGAGAGGAATAGAAAAAATAAAGGACCATTCTATTGTCAACAATCTCCTAATGTTTTCGTTTTCACTTGAATCTTTAAAAACTGCTTGAAGGTATAAATATGATATCAAAATTTATAAGATTAGTATGTATATATGAACTTTCTGTTATGATACTAGTAGTCATTAAGAATATTAATTCTAGAAATAATCTTTATTAATCTTCCTATATGTGTTTTCAAGTTCGAGTCTGAAGCAGGTAACAAGTAACAAAGTTTATGTACCTCATATGTACGTAATAGAATATAGTCCTCAAAGCCTTCTGAGATCTGCAGAGTATGGCATTTAAAGTGTTTAAGTTTTCTTTTTACTGCTCTCAACAGTAACCTTTGAGGTTTCTGAGAAGATGATGGGCCCTGCAACAATCAATCCAACCAAATTGTGAAAACACTAACAACTGAATAAAACTGTCCCATGCTTCTTCTACCATCAGACTATGCATAAACAGTGGGTTGACTACAGTATAAGCCAGAATTTCCACTAGACCGACAAACACTGCTGAAAGATCAGCTTTAGACCACAAATTGAGCAGGGACATTCAAATTGCTGAGTTCGTATGAGACAGACACGAACATTTTACAGAGCTGTGAGCTCAAAAATACTTAATTTTAAAACTGCCAAATACAACCAAGCTGGATATTGTGAAAAGCTTGGTAGAACAGTTTTATTATAAATAGTTTTATTGTGTTAGAGTTTGAATCTTTCTTTTTTGTTTAGACAAATGTCTGGGATGTTTCAGGATATTTGATCACACTGTGATTTAGCTACTTACTGGAAAAGCCGTTTCTAGATGTGGTGTGACCCAGTCCTGGACACACCTTTAATCCAAGAGCTTTTTGTTTATTGTAAACAGGATTAAATAAAGTCAACTATAGCTCAAGAGGTAGAGCAAGCAACCATTTGACAGGGAATGAACATATGTAAAAACAATAGCGAGTAGAGAAGTTAATAAAATAAAAAATATTCATTAATACTTGAGTTACTTATAAAAAAGAAGTTAGGAGAATGGATAGGCAGAAAATGTAGAAGGGAGAGACACTCAGTTTGAGGGGCTTTTGAGAATGCATGGAGAGAGTTTTGCTTTCCTATCTGGGTTGTTGGCTGAGGAGAGTCAGCTGGGTTCTCTCTCCGTCTCTCTGACCTAACAGGCTTTCACCACAGAATCTGGCTCCTGAGACTTTATTGGTTAAAATTTAGTATTTGAGATTGTGTTAAACATCAATTAAAAACAACAGTGCTACATCTCTCATTAATTGTATTCCTTTATTTTTACTTTCATAGGTCCTGGGAAACCACCAGGTTTCTAACTACATCTCTTCATCAATTCACTCTCTTTGAGAAAATATAACTGTACCTTATAGAAATGACATGGCAAATTTTCTAGTTGCATTATATTTTACATTGTAAGTTCAATTTAACTTGTTTGGAGAATAAAATTATAAGAATTACAAACTACTAGGCAGTATTTCTGTCAACTATACAGTGAATTGCTACTATCCAAAATCAATTGTAAATAGGATAAGAAGATGTCTTACCATGCTTATTCCTCATTAGTCAGACTCCCTCCATCCCTGTCTTCAATCTCTTTCCTGCTTTCACAGACTCTTGGAAACAATTTCACTTTTAGCTCCTATGAGATCAACTTTTTAATTTTTCTAATCTTACAGTTACTAGTTAGATTAGGCTACTTACAACTCTTTAGTTTGAATATAAAGTTCAAGGTCCATGAAATTTCAGGACACCATACATTTCTACTCTCTTAGACCTATTATAAAATTTAATTCATTATTTCTCTACCAACTTAAAACAGCATTCTATTTATCATGTTTATATATGAATATGTATATATTCCTCTTCTAACTCATTCTAGAACTCTCCAACATGCCTACCTCCCAACTTTACACCTTCTTCTTTTTATTGCTATTTTTAAAATAAGAATAGAAAGAGATTTTATTCTATTTTTTCATTTTAATATGCTTTTTGCATTTATTTTTATTAGATATTTTCTTTATTTACATGTCATATGATATATCCTTTCCCAGTTTCCCCTCCAAAAAAAAAAAAACTCTGTTGCCTCCCTCCTCCTCTCTCCCCCTGTTTTTTACCCCACTCTCTCCTGCTTATAAATATAAACAAACACTAAGAAGGAAGAAGATGCTCAGCTTCGTTATGTGATAATCTTTCTTAATTAAGTTTACAATTGCAAAAATAATGGTAAAGAAGTCAGGCATGCATTTGCCATCACAAGAATTTGCATTTTCTAACTTTCTCTCCTAACAATAGTTGAATCTGTAGCATCGTTCTCTTCCAGTTTAATTTTGGATTTCAGATTGAATAAGGACTACAGTTAAGTACTTCAATATGATACTGCTTAGGGTTATAATTTTTTAAATGCTGATATTTAAAGTTACTGGGAGATGACTTAATCAGGAAAAACTTTAGGATTGTGGTTAACTTCAATTAAGTTCCTCCTTGAATGATTGCTAGCCATGTGAGCATATTATCCTGCTTTTCCAATAATCAGGGTATAACAAATTGCTAAATTTTGCTTATTAAAGTACTCATTTGCCTTAGAATATTTTTCCATTAAAAAGAGGTTGATTTTATCCATGACATCTAGATTTCCTTTTAGATTTTTCTTTTTTATTTAATTTCTATGAGTGAGATAACAGAAAATTTATTCATATAAGTTCTGTACATCTTATGAACATTGAAACATAAACTGAACTTATATCCCCCTGAATATACTGTCATGGTTCCAAATAATGATAAAATGTTCAATAGTTTCTCTATTAAACCAAAATTTTGCATCTAGTGCACCTAACACCCTGGTAATGTCATCATTGCTTATTCCATTTAAAATTACTTTATATATATCCATTGATTGATTGATTTTTTTTATTATTAATTACACAAATTTTTCATAAATATCTACTGATACACCAAAAGGATTATATGTAAACAGGAAAAAATTTGTTCCTACTGTCTTTAAAATGCTTTTATTTATTCTTAGAAAAATTTATACAAGTGTACAATATATCTTGGTCATATCTACCTCTACTTCTTCCTCCAAATCTCCCAGGAACCTTCCATCATATCTCCACCCCAAACTTCATGCACTCCTTTTCTGCATGTATACCACACTGACTATATAATTAATGCTCTTGATCCTCACATGCAAGTGGGGTACCTACTCCAAGAAAAGTATGTCTCTCTTCCCATCTTTGTTACTTTTCAATTGTTTTCACAAAACAACAACACCAAGGCGACTTATAAAAAGAAGCCTTTATTTTAGAGCTGAGTTTCCCATGGGTTAGCATCCATGGCCATTATCATGGAGAGTAGTATAACTGACAGGCCTGTTTGTCACCACTGAACCACAAGCTGAGAGCTTATAGCTGATTCACTAGCAAGAGACAGAATGAACTAACTAAAAGAGGCATTTGAAAACTCATTCTCCTAACTTTTCTCAAGCACTTCCCCTGACTGAGGAACAATTATTTAAATATAGAAATCTAATGGGGGCCAGTCTTATTTAAACTGTCATATAGCCCCAGGTAACATCAACTCTCAGTTGCTCCTTAGATGTGGATCGGGCATTAGGAAACATTCCCCTTCCATACTGAATTTTAACTCTTAATTTATGAGGTATTTTGTGCAACAACAATATTTAAAGTGTAAGAATTTTTGTGTTGGGCTGGAGGAATGGTTATTTTGTTTAAAAGAATGTGCTATCTTTCAGAGAACCCACAGCTTTCTGTAACTCCAGCTCCAAGGAGATTTTATGCTTCTGGGCACCCACACATATGTGCTCCTCTACACATACATACACATACTTTAAAAAAAAAGCCTCAAAAAAGAAATGATGTGCTATTTGTTTATCGATGGGCTTGAATGAAATGTTAAAAGGTAAAAAAGAGTGAACATTATCAAACTATCAAAATAGTTGTAGCAGCATCTTTATATCTGTGATATGCTTGGGTAGGAATATTCCTATCTTGGTGATGAGAACTATATCTGATGACATACTTGCCTAGGAGTATTTCCTATCTGGGTGATGGTGGAGTGGAGCCCTGACAGCCATAGTCAAGAGATCATAGTTTACTTTAGTGTAGTAACTACATTATAATAATTGTATGTTATGTGTTTTTATCTTCATTGTATTTTTTTAGGATTCTTCAACAGTATTTTCATGTATAATTTTCTTTGTTTCTTTTTTCCCCATTCCTTCAGAAGTACCAATAAGCTACCCTAGTCAATTTCTATTAAAATATGTGAAAGAAAAATAAAAAGAAAGAATGAATAGATTAATCAATAAATAATTTAAAAGTAAATAAAAGTGCCTGTTTTTAACGTGCTCATCTCTATTCTGTTCTTGTTTATGGATCATTTGTTTTTTAAAAAATGATAAATAAAATATAATAGAACAAGAAGTTGAGAGTTTAGGAGGAGGTGTAAACATGTTTAGAGGATTGATATGATCAAAATATATTTTATGTATGTTGTATAAATCTCAAATAATACATCAAAAGTATATTATAAAAAACAAAACCTGTCTTTGTACAGCTAAAGAAAGAAAGGAAGAGAAAGAAAGTCAAATTCTTGAAATTTAAGAATTTTAAGGTTAGACAGGAAATTCACGAGTAGTAAGGGGAAAAAGAGTATACTCATAAGATAATTTTTATTTACTATATGGAATCAAATTCTTTTTTAAAATCTACTTATTACCAATTAAAAAAACAAAAACAACGACAAAAAAAAAAAAAACATCATTGACTTTCCTCTAACAGCAAAGGTAGAAAAAAAATTTGCTTGAACACACTGTTCGCCAGGTTGAAGGTCTGTACTTTGTTATTAAGAGAGAGTGACAGAATAGGCATAGTTTTTTTCTATATGACCCAAGAAGGTTCTTGTCGTTTTTCCTGTTGATGCCTGTAAGAAATTAAAATGGATAAAATAGGTTTATTCTCCACAAGTACAATTTCTTTTTAAATTTTCTTTGGCTGACATAAAAATTGTTGATTTTACCTTACTGTGAATTTTATTAAGGTAATGATGTGCTGTGACTAAAAAACGCACAAATGGGGTACTGTGGTAAAAATTAAATCTCTTCTCACCAGCAATGTGTGGTCCTTTTGTCCACAGCCAGCATTTGTTGCTAACCAGTGTGAGATAGTCTCAGTGGGTGTTCTCTTTGTGTTTCTCCAATGGGTATGAGAATAAATTTCTTTCTTTTTTTTTCTTTGATTATTGGCCATTTTTATTTAAGCTTTTGAGAATGATCTTTCACTTCTTTATTATTTTTATTGATTGGGGTGTTTGGTTTCTTGTTGCTCAGTTTGGATTCTAATAATTTTCAAACAAGGAACTTTTAAAAAAACTGTCATAGAAAATACCTTTATAGCAACAATCTACTACAGAGTGGAAACAGACTGCTGATATTTGGAGGACATTGATGTCTTTAGCACAGAGTGGAAGCTTAGATTGCAGACATTTGGGGGACATTGGTGTCTTTATGTGTCTTCTTACGTAATGGCATGTTCTTTATCTTTAAAGTGTAAATATATCACTACTCAGTACATCTATATGACATTCTTCAGCACAGTCTTAGTCATGTTATTTTGTACTAAAGTGCTCTGAAACTTACTTGACAATTACATCTCTTTATTCTGTCTTTGAGGGGGCTGGAAATGGTAAATGTATGCATGGAATAAAAACAGATTCTTTCGGGCTGGCGAGATGGCTCAGCGGGTAAGAGCACTGACTGCTCTTCCGAAGGTGCTGAGTTCAGATCCCAGCAACCACATGGTGGCTCACAACCACCCATAATGAGATCAGACAACCTCTTCTGGTGCATCTGAAGATAGATGCAGTAAATTATGCCCGAGCAAGCAGGCCGGAGTGAGTGGGCCAGGGCCAGCAGAGATCCTGAGATCAACAGCAGGCATACACATGATAGCTCACGGCCATCTGTACAGCTACAGTGTACTCATAAAATAATTAAAAATAAATCTTTAAAAAGAACAGATTCTTTCTATTATTTGTGTACTTATTTTTTATTTATATTTTATGTGTATGTGCTATTGTGTGCATGCTTTTGTTTATGCTGGTTCTCTACTTTGTATGTACCCCTGTGATGGCCAGAGGTCCTACCTGACACTAAACTTTCACTCCAGCACTTGGCTAATTACCAAGTTTCAGGGATCTGCCTGCCTCCACTTCACTAGCATCATTCTTGCAAATGTACTCTACTGTCCAAGTCTTGTCCTTGGTGTTGGTAATTCAAATATGGATATACATTCTGGCAGCAAGCACTTTGCCCGATGATCCATATTCTCTCTTTGAAATAAGAATGAAATGCTATGTCTCTTTTCATTTCTGATTTTGTTAATTTGGATACTGTCTCTGTGCCCATTGGTTAGTCTGGCTAAGAGTTTATCTATCTTGTTGATTTTTTCAAAGAACCAGCTCCTGGTTCTGTTGATTCTTTGTATAGTACTTTTTGTATCTATTTGATTAATTTCAGCCCTGAGATTGATTATTCCCTGCAATCTACTTCTCCCCCACAAAGGGAAAGGAGAACCTGTGGAGACTATATACAGAGATTAGGCATCCCCCCCCAAGTTAAGGGTTGGGGCCACCCACCCATCTCCAAAATTTTAACCCAGAATTGTTCCTGTCTAAAGGAAATACAGGAATAAAGAGTGGAGCAGAGACTGAAGGAAAGGCCATCCAGAGACTGCCCCATCTGGTAATCCATCCCACATGCAGACACCAAATCCAGACACTATTGTGGATGACAAGAAGTGCTTACTGACAGGAGCTTGATATAGCTGTTTCCTGAGAGGCTTTGCCAGATCCTGACCAATACAAATGCAGATGCTCACCACCAAAAATCAGATTGAGCACAGGGATGCCAAATGAGGACTTAGCGGAAGTACTAAAGGAGCTAAAGGGGCCATATCTGGCTTCAATGGGAGGAGAGGTCCTTGGTCTTGTGAAGGCTCAATATGTTAGTGTAGGGGAACACCAAAGTGGTGAGGTGGGAGTGGGTGTGTGAATGAGGAATCACCCTGATAGAAGCAGGGATAGAGGGTTTGTGGAGGGGAACCAAGAAAGGGAATTACATTGTTTTAATGATTTATTTATTTATTTACACTCCAGATTTATGCTCTAGTCCCAGTCCACCCTCCGACTGTTCCACATTCCATATCTCTTCCCCAACCCCCTGTCTTCACAAGGATGACCCTATCCCCTACTCATTACCCTGACCCCACCTAACCACTAAACTCCCTGGGGCCTCCACTCTCTTGAGGGTTAGGTGGATCATCTCTGATTGAACACAGGCACAGTAGTCCTCTACTGCATATGTGTTGGGGTCCTCATATAGATGGTGTATAATGCTTGTTTGGTGGTCTAGAAATTGTGAGATTTTGGGGGTCCAGATTAATTGAGACTACTGGTCCTCCTACAGGGGTGCCCTCCTTCTCAGCTTCTTTCAGCATTTCCCTAATTCAACCACAGGGATCAACAGCTTCTGTCCATTGGTTGGGTTCAAATATCTGCATCTGACACTTTCAGCTGCTTGTTAGGTCTTCAGGAGTGCAGTCATGTTTGGTCACGTTTTGTGAGTGCTCCATAGCCTCAGTACTAGGGTACTCAGGCCTTGATGGCTGGATCCCACTTTAGTCCTATCCCTGGACCTTCTTTTCCTCAGATTCCACTCCATTTCCTTCCCTGGAGCTCTTTCAGACAGGAACAATTATGGGTCAGAATTTTGAGTGGGGGATGGCAACTCCCTCCCTCACTTGATGCCTTTTCTTTCAGCTGGTGGTGGGCTCTATAAGTTCCCTCTTCCTACTGTCAGGCATTTCGTCTTAAGATCCTTTGCTTTGAGTCCTGAGAATCTCTCACCTCCCAAGTCTTTGATGCATTCTGGAGTTTCCCCCTAACCTCCCGAGGTTGCCTGTTTCCATTCTTTCTGGTCACCTCAGGGCTTCAGTCCTTTTCCCTCACTCAATACCAGACCAGGTTCCCATCTCTCTTCCATGCCCCCATCCACATTCTATCCCAGGTCTGTCTCCCTCCCTCTCTCCCCACTTGTGATTGCTTTCTTCTCTCTCCCAAGTGGGACTGAGGCGTCCTTACTTGGACACTTCAGCTTGTTGACATTTTTGAGTTCTGCAGACTGTATCTTGTATATTCTGTACTTTTTATTTTGACTAACATCCACTTATTAATGAGTAAATATCATTCATGTCCTTTTGGGTCTGAGTTACCTCAATCAGGATGATGTTTTCTATTTCCATCCATTGCCTGCAAAACTCAGGATGCCCTCATTCTTAATAGCTGAGTAGAATTCCTTTGTTTAAATGAACCACATTTTCTGTATCCATTCTTCTGTTATGGGACATCTGGGTTGTTTCCAGCTTCTGGCTATCACAAATAAGACCACTATAAACATTGTGGAACACATGCCTCTGTAGTATGTTGGGGCATCTTTTGGGTATATTCCCAGGAGTGGTATTGCTGGGTCTTTAAGTAGATCTATTTCCAATTTTCTGAGGAAGGTCCAGAGTGATTTCCATACTGTTTGTATCAGTTTTCAATCCTACCACCAATGGAGGAATCTTCCTCTTTCTCCACATCCTCGCCAAAATGTGTTGTCATCTGAGGTTTTGATCTTAGCATTTCTGATTGGTGTAAGATGGGATCTAAGGGTCATTTTTGTTTACATTTCTCTGATCACTAAGGACTTTGAACATTTCTTTAGGTGCTTCTCAGCCATTCTTCTGTTGTGAATTCTTGGTTTCGTTTTATACCCCATTTTTTGATTGGGATATTTGGTTTCTGGTGGTTAGCTTCTTGAGTTCTTTACATATTTTGGATATTAGCCCTTTATTGGATGAGGAGTTAGTGAAGATATTTCCCAATATGTAGGTTGCCAATTTGTCTTATTGACTATGTTCTTTGCCTTACAGAAGCTTTCCAGTTTCATGAGGTCCCTTTTATCAATTCTTGATCTTAGAGCATTTGCCATTGGAGTTTTGTTTAGGAAATTTTCCCCTGTGCAAAAGAGTTTAAGGCTTTTTCTCACTTCCTCTTCTATTAGATTCAGTGTATCTGGTTTTATGTTGAGGTCCTTGATCCACTTGGACTTGAGCTTTGTGCAAGGTGACAAACATGGGTCTATTTTCATTTTCGTACATACAGACAGTCAGTTAGAACAATAGCAATAGAAAAGATAAATAAAATAAACTGAGGCAATTCTAGAAATTTAAAACCTAAGGAAGAGAATAAGAACCACAGACATAACCATTACCAACAGAAAACAGGAGAAGAAAGTGAGAATTTGAGGAATAGAAGATACAATAGAAGACATCAATACATCAGTAAAAAAAATGCAAATTTTTAAAGGTTAAAACATAAAATGTCCAGGAAATCTGGAACACTATAAAATGACTGAATATACAGGAATAGAAGAAGGAGAAGATTTTCACCTCAAGGACTCAGAAAACATCTTCACCAAATCATAGAAGAACATTTTTTTTTTAACCTAAAGAAAGAGATATCCATAAACCTATAAGAAGCTTACAGAACACCAAAAAGATTGGATCAGAAAAGAAAATCTTTCCACCACATAATAATTAATACATTAAATGTACATAATGAAGAAAGATAGTAAAAGCTACAAGGTAAAAATGCCAAGTAACATAAAAACAGACCATCATAATTACACCTGACTTCTCCACAGAGACTCTAAACGTTAGAATGGAATGGAAATGTCTTGTAGAACTTAACCAAAGATGTCAGCCTAGGTTACTATACCCAATCAACAGAGATGGAGAGACCATGATTTTCCATGACAAAATGAAATTTATTTATTAATTCACTCCTACAGAAGATACTAGAAAGAAAACTCAAACCCAATAAGGCTAACTACAGTCAAGAAAATACAATAAATATATAATTTGACACCAATGAAACCAATAGCAGAGAAACATGGATGGGGGGATGAGATAGGGGGTTTGCAGAGAGGAAACTGGGAAAGGGATAACATTTGAGATGTAATAAATAAAATATCCAGAAATAAATAAATAAAAATAAATAAATAAATAAGTAAATAAATATATCTGTGAAATTTCATACTAAAAAAATTAAATGTATATTTGAAAGCTATAGGAGAAAGAAGGAGGAGGAGGAGAAGGGAAGGAAGAGGAAGAAGGAGAAGGAGAAGGAGAAGGAGAAGGAGAAGGAGAAGGAGAAGGAGAAGAAGAAGAAGAAGAAGAAGAAGAAGAAGAAGAAGAAGAAGAAGAAGAAGAAGGAGAAGAAGAAGAAGAAATATTCAAGAATAGGCAGTTGGATATTATCAAATTAAGTACTGAAATTAATCCATTAGAAACAAAGAGCACAATACAAATAATCAACAAACCCAAGATCTGTTTCTTTGAGAAAATCGACAAGATAAGAGCAACTCTTAGCTAAACTAACTAAAATGCAGAGAGACAGTAACCAAGTTAACAATATGAAAAACGAATAAGGAGATATAACAATGGACACTGAAGAAAATCACATAATCATTATGTATTACTTCAAAAGCCTGTACTATACAAAGTTGAAAATAATCTAAGTGAAATGGTTGATTTTATGGAATGATAACAATTACTGAAGATAAATCAAAATCAGGTATACTATTTAAATAGTTCTATAATCCCAAAGGTAATAGAAACAGTCATTAAATTTCTCCTGACACACACACACACACACACACACACACACACCATGACTAGATGATTTTAGTGCAGAATTCTATAATAATTCTATAAGACTTTTAAAGAACTAATACCAATGCCTCAAGCTATTCCACAAAATCAAAACAGAAGGAACATTGCCAAATTCATTCTGTGAGGCCACTGTCACCCTGATACCTAAACCACACAAAGTCTCAACAAATAAAGATAATGTCAGACCAATCTCCCTCATGAATGCTGATATAAAAATACTCACTGATATAATTGCAAACTGAGTCCTGGAACACATCAAGAACATCACCCAACATGACGGAATAAGCTGCATCCTAGAGGTATAGGTATAGTTCAATATGCAAAATATCCACCAATATAATCCACCATATAAACAAACTTACAGGAAGAAAAAACAAGATCAACTCATTAAATGCTGAAAAGCCTTTGATAAAATCCAATACCACTTGTATTAAAAATCTTAAAGAGATCAGGGATCCAAAATACATACCTAAAAATAAAAAGGCAATATACAGCAAGCCAATAGCTAATATCACATTATATGGAGAGAAACTTAAAGCAATTCCACTAAAATCGGGGACAAGACAAGGTTTTCCACTCTCCCTATTTCTTCAATATAATATTTGAAGTTCTACCTATAGCAATAAGATAAAGAAAGGAGATTAAGGGGATGCAAATGGAAAGTATTCAAATTATAGGTATTTGAAGATGATATGACAGTATACATATGTGACCCCAAAAAAGTTATGTCAGAGAACTCCTAAGCACTTTCAGCAAAGTGGCTGGATACAAAATTAACTCATAGAAATCGTTGGGCCTCCTTTATACAAACGATAAATGGAGTGAGGGTAGGAAGATAATACCCTCTCCAATTTCCACAAATAATATAAAATATATTGGTATACTTCTAACTAAGCAAGTGAAAGACATCCATGACTAGAACTTCAAGTCTCTGAAGAAAGAAACTGAAGAAGATATCAGAAGATGGAAAGACCTCCCATGCTCATGGATGTAGTCAAAATGGCAGCTGTCTCAAAAACAATCTACAAATTCAATGCAATTCCCATCAAATTACAACAGAATTCTTTACAGTCCTTGAAGGAACAATTCTCAACTTTATATGGAGAAAAAACAAAAACTACAGCAACAAAAATCCAGTGTAGTTATAACAATCCTGAACAATAGCAGAACTTCTGGAGATGTCATTATCCCTGACTTCAAGCCATATTACAGAGAAATAGTAATGAAAACAGCAGAGTGTTGGTATAGAAACAGACAGGCTGATCAATGGAATCAAATTTAAGACTCCAGAATAAATCCACATGCCTATGGACCTGTGGTTTTTAACAAAGATGGAAAAACTGTACAATGGAAAAGAGAGAATCTTCAACAAATTGTGCTTGTGTAACTAGATATCTGCATGTAGAAGAATGCAAGTAGATCCATATTTAACATCCTTCACAACACTCAAGTCCAAATGGATCAAAAACCTCAATATTAAGTTAAATCTAATACAACAGAAAGTGGGGAATGACCTTAAATTCATTGGTATAGGGGACAACTTTCTGAACAGAACACCAGTGGCTCAGTCTCTAAGAGCAACAGCTGAAGTGGGGGCTGTCCATGAATCTGTATCTTGCTTGCCTGTTGATGTTATTCCCCTAACTGTCTTATCTGGCCTTAGTAGTAGAGGATGCACCTAGTACTGCAGTAACTTGATGTTCTTGGGGGAGAGGGTAGTTGGGGGGGTGGAATGGGAGTGTTGATGAGGGAGATGAAAAATGGCTTGAGAATCTACATAATGTGGTTCTGGGAGGAAAGTGGTACTGTATTGGGATGTAGGGTTAATAAACAAATTTTAAAAAATAAAAATTACAAAAATAAATAAAATTTTAGAAAAACTATTGAATATTTTTGCAAGATAGACTGTGAAATTTAACCAATAAAGAAGGTACTGATGACCGGGCAATGATGGCACATGCCTTTAATCCCAGCACTTGGGAGGCAGAGGCAGGTGGATTTCTGAGTTTGAGGCCA
>NW_022196901.1:7347233-7384975 GCF_008632895.1 Mastomys coucha | reverse complement strand
CCTGGTCTACAGAGTGAGTTCCAGGACAGCCAGGGCTACACAGAAAAACCCTGTCTCAAAAAAAAGAAAGAAAGAAAGAAAGACAGAAAGAAAGAAAGAGAAAGAAAGGAAGGAAGAAAGAAAGAAAAGAAAGAAGGTACTGATGAGAGAATTCTTAAGAAGTCATTTTCTCCTTGTATTGAAAAGAAACCTAAAATGATGAATAAGTGATATTTTAATTATATAATTATATATTAATTATGTGTTATATTAACATTGTTAATATTAATTATCAACTTGACAGGATCCAGAACTCTCCTGTTCAAATTACAAGGTGGTGAGGTATTTTCATAAAGTTCATTAATTTTAAACTATAATGAAAGGTAAGGCAGGATGATTTCTGCCAGCTGACCAACTCAGCTAATATATGGGCCCATATCCAGGTCTTAGAGTCAACCCATTAGAATATCCACCCCATTTAGGAGCTGCTGGAGTGTGTGAAGGAGCCTGTCCTGCACAGACAGAGCTGCAGGGTCACCATGACTCTGGCAACAGTGGTAATTCTGAGACCTTGAACCAGTCCAATGTCTCATTGGAATGAATATTTATATGCAAATCTGTCTTGGAAAATATACTATGTGACAAACCAGTTTCCAATACCACCCTGTCAAAGGGAAAATTAGAGGAATAGATCAGAGAGTGAGTACTCGAAAGAGGTGGTACTAGAGATACTATGGCAGTGATAAGTGTGAGAGAAGCCTGGGTGAACGAAAAACATGTCTTGCCAAGTAGTCCTGACAGAATAGTGAGATATATGCAGTGGCCTGGAGGTAGCATGCCATCTCAGCCCAAGACAGAGAGACTACCAACACAATTGTTGGAGTTCTGAACAATGACATAGTGTCCAAGAGAAAGAACTGATCATTTTCAGGATTAGATTTCATCAGAAGGCATCTACGGTCTATGCCACACTTGGAGGCCACTTATATCTGTGGTCAGCTGCTGTTGTCTGTGTTGAAGCCTGCAGTTCCTATTGATGTCCATGGCTGAGGTACCACAGAAGGGAAATCAGATGTCCTTGGTATGTGCTACTGTCTGAGGGCATACTTGTGTGGTAGTAGCCTGCACTGTCACCTAAGGCCATTGGGAATTGCCTAAGGCTGTGCTACCAAGGACTTTGTCTGAGTCTGTGACTTTACGGTTTTTGGGGTCTGTGTTGGTATTCACGGTCAGTGTTATTACCAAAGATCATTCAGATTTCCATGGTCTGTGCTCTTGCCTGAAGCCATGCTAAAGTCCGTTAGCCAGCTATACTGCTGCCAAGAGTCACCTACCTTACCACCTGGAGCAATGGTTATATCTGTGATTCATGCTGGCAATGGGGACGATGTGGATGCCTATGGTCGTGCTTTCTCCAGAAGCAATGTGGAGTCGATGATCCATTCTCCTACGGACTGTAAAGGGCAAAAAGATACTTCTGCCATGATATTTAGGACTGCAGACTCTCAACTGAAGAAGAGAAACACAGAAGGCTTCCATGACAGCCCCTTCCTCTACCATACCCATTCAAAAAAATAAACAGCTTAGACAGGAAGCCATCGAAAAGAACTCTTTAAAATTGTGGTAAGGATGCAGAAGTGTATCTCTCTATACCTGGTCAGTTCAGGCTCATGTGTGAGTGAAGATGTACTCAGTTTTCTTTAAGAGCTGGCCACATTGAGTTTGATCAAGCTCCAATGATTATATGAGAAACACAAATTGGACTTTTTTTTCGTTTTCTGCTTATTTTTTGGTTGTGGAAGGGAAGGTCATAAAGATGGGCAATCCAGATGTGGGAGGACTGGAAAAGGAGTGTACTCAGGGCTTATTATGTGACATTTCAAAGTAATCAATAAAAATATAATGAAATTAAAAGGTCATTGTTCTAGGATATCTTTTAAAAACTATTTTCTTGCTGGAAATTACTCACAATACTGCTCTCAGAACTGAGTGCTTGTAACTATTATTTACTTGTGTCCTTCCTCACGTTAACTACTGCAGGTGTGTTTTAACTAATCTTTATGAATTACATCTTTCACTTGTATTACTTCTAATTTATATAGATAGATATAAGTATTTGTATGGATATGGTATAGGTACAGGTATAGGTATAGGCATAGTGTAGGGTACGTGTAGGTGTAGGTATAGGTATAGGTAGATTCTTTTATTGTTTGTTTGTTTGTAATTATAAAAAGACATGGACAGAAACAAATCAACCTCGTTTTCTTGAGATTATGATGTTAATACTGTGACTTAAGGGCATAGCTTTGGCTACCTGTGTGCTTATGCTTGTTTGTTTTTGTTTTTCATGAAAGAAATCTCTTAGTTTCTTTTTCCTATTGCTGAAATATAATGCTTTCATAAAAACAGAAAAATCAGTTGATAAGATAGAAGATTCCATAGTAAAGAGGAAAATATGTTATTCATATCCATGGAGACCATATTTGACACTGCCTGTAGGGCCAATAACCAGTGGCTGAATAGCTCAGAGATATACAAACATGACTGGTAGAAAAAGAAATAGCTGATGAACTGATTCCTAATGGTGTTCTGCTATGATTACATCAGAGAGCCTTCATCCAGCAACTGATAGGAGCAAATGCAGAAATCCAGAACCAAACATTCAGGAGAAGGGGAGGAAGGATTATAGGACTCAGAGGGGTCAAGGATACCACACGAACATGGCCTACAGAATCAACTAAGCAGGGTTCATAAGCACTCACATGCCCTCTCACATGTCTGCTTCAGCAAAACATCCTCTCTCGTGTGTTCCAGCAAAACATCCTCTCCCAACTCAGCTTTCAGAAAATCATAACCTGACACAACTGAGTTCCAAGGAAATCAGAAAAATACTTCAGGTCTGACCTCCTTCCTCTGCATATATGTTATGATTGTGTAGTTTCATGTTCTTGTGGGACTCCTAACAGTGAGAAAGAAGCCTGTCTCTGGCTCTTTTTCGTATCTTTGGGACACCTTTTCTTATACTAAGTTGCTTCATCCAACCTAGATATGGTTGTATGTGCCTAGTCTTATTGTACCTTGTTGTGCTATGTTTGGTTGGTATCTCTAGGAGACCTGCTCTTTTCTGAAGGGAAAGAGATGTGGAGAGGAAGGGAAAAGGGAGGTGGTGGTTTTGGGCTTGGGTGTACTGGTATAAGAGGAGGGAGGAAAAACTGTGTTTGGATGTGACATATGAGAGAAGAATAAATAAAACAGAAAAACATGTTAACAATATCCTTCCCAAGATTGATCTTCTTAATATTTATTCTATGAAACCAGTACCCACACACCAATATGACGTAAATCATGAGCCACGTTTATTTCACAACTATGAAACAGAAAGAGGTAACCATTTGAGGAAGTTATATTTTTGTTTAACCAATGATCTTATCCTGGCCAAAACAGTGTCAGATGAGAGCTGATTTTTAATTTATACAGATAAATACACTCATACATGTATATACACATATGTACACATATATTTAGTCTTCTCAATAATTAATATGTAACAAGAAACTTAAAAATTTGCATAGATCTTACAAAAGTAAGGTTTTTTTTTCACATACCTGTTACACTTAAGCCAAACTGACCACCATCTAATGACAGGATTTCAAAAAGGAAATGAACAAGATCTATGCTAGAATACAGGATTTAATTGAAGGCTACCTTGGGGTTTCTAGTATTTACTTACCATTAGACTTTGAAATTGTAGGCTTCAATTCTAGGACATGGTACTTCAGTTAAAATACACTGATTGTCTGATGTTCTAAATTAGAATAAAGTAAAAGATACACAAACCTAAGAAGTAAAATATTGCCATAAAACTCTAAAGAAAAATAAAGTAGACTGTGTGCATATAAGTAAATCACATAGAACATTAGTTTATTTCTGGGATTGTCCATTTAATATTGGCAGTTCTAATATTTATTTTCTGCAATTACCAACTAAACCAATTTTCCCTTATTTTGAGAATTTTGTATACGCATCCAATAAAATATGATTATATCTATCCCAGTTTTACCCTCTAACATTCCTGTCTTCCATATGTCCCCTTGTCAAATTTATGTCTTGTTTTAAGTCTATGTTATGTGTCATGATAATATAGTCATATAATTTTCTTATTTCTTTTCCTCATTGCAAAATTTATAGCCATTTTTTAAAAGTTAATTTTCATTACACACGCATACATACACACTCCTAAACACAAAATAGTACTAGCTTAGTATATATATACATATATATATATACATATATATATATACCTCACAGTCATGAAACATATATATATGTATATGTATATATATATATATATGTGTGTGTGTGTGTGTGTGTGTGTGTGTGTGTGTATGTTTCAGGATTGATGCTTGGCATTGATTAACCAGATAGTTTGTTTCTGTCTTTTACTCTTTAATAACCCCCTAGATCTGGTTAGAGTCATTCATATGTGCATGAATCTGGTGCCATACATAGGGACAATGGTAATTTACCAGTGACCACATTCTCAAAGAAAAATTATTCTCCCTCTGCTATCAATCACCAACTACCAAGAGGTACTCAGTAAGAGGTGGTGACTAAACATCACATATCCAAAATACACTTTGTTTATCTTGATCTTGTTCTGTACTGGTAAGTATAGCTGCTGTGAATTCACCAGTACAGTGAAGTTTCACATTTAGAAGACAGTATTTGACAGCACTGCTCCCTTCCTTCCTGCTTTTATGTTCTTTCTGCCTCCTGTTGTATAGAGTTAGCTAGAAATCTCTGTTTCTGAGGTTAATGTAGATGTCCTGTTTACTTACAGCTGAGCACTCAGTCTTCTATTCTCAGCACACTGACCAGTTATGCATCTTTCAACTGACTACTAGCCACTGCATTAAAAGAGAAAAATTCTTCTCCAACCAAGATACAGAACAACCCAAGTCTGTGGTTATAAGTTGAAGCATGCTCCCTACTTTCCCCGTTATCAGGTTCAAGCTATTGAGTCTTACACTTGGTCCTCTTGGTACTGAGTTTTGTGCTCACTGAGAGATAGACAATTTCATTTTAATACGTGTTAAATTTTAATTATCCCATCACATTTTAAAAATGATGTCCTTTTTCAGTGTACATTTTGTCATCTTTGTCAAAAAACAAAATATAGTACTATACTCACTTGACCTTGTATCTGTGATTTCAATTGTCTTTCACTGACATTTGGGTCTTTTGTGTGTGTGTGTCAGAACAAATCTGTTTTTACTGCTCTAGACCTTTTGTATTAAAATCAGATATGAAAATCCTTTTCTAATATTTTGTTATTACTGTGTAAAATTACTTTAAAATTGCTTTGACACTTTTTGGCCTCTTGTGTCTCCATATAAATTTTTCTATGTTTTCTTTAATATCTGTGAAGAATGTTTTCTTTAATATCTGTGAAGAATGGGTATTTTGACTGAGAATCCATTAAATCTGTAGATTGCTTTTGGTAAACTGGTCATTTCACACACACACACACACACACACACACATACAATTTTTCTAATCCATGACCGTGAATGTCTTTCATCTTCTAATGTCTGCCTCAATGTCTTTCTACAGTGCTGTAAAATTTGCACTGTTTATGTAAAAGCACAATTTTATTCAAGTGATATAATTGTCATCTTTGAGGCTTCCTGAAGAATCTCACCCTTTCTTGTTCTTTCTGAACTCTGCCTGTCTAGTTCAACACGGCTACTCTGTCTCAAACTCCTCTCCAGACTGACTGATTCAATCTGGCTTCTCTCAGCTTCTCATGGAATTGCTCTGCTCGGCCTTAAACTAACTCTGATAGTTTGTTCGAATCTTCCAGTTCCTTCTTACTCTCTGGCTTCAACTGCCCATTTCAACCTCAGCTGAACTGCATGAACTCACAAACTCAACTCCAGTGAACTGCTTCGTTGTACTGATTTCCAAAAGACGGCAACTTCACTCAGCTGAACGGATAGACTTGACTTAACTGAACTCCACTGCATTGCCTGAACTCAACTGAGCTACACTCAATGAACTGTGCTCCCAGACCAGTCTGTTCCTGTCTGTTCTCATGAGAGTTGGACATATCCTGTTGGTGACTTAGTCTGTTAAATCTCTCACTCATTTGTCACTTTCAAACATGATTACTTCCTTAAACTAACCTCACTTTCATAGGTTGGGATTTAAGTTGTGTACTAAGGGAATGTGTGTATTCCAGCCATATCACACTATAATCTAGGACTTGTCTGCATTTGAGCCAGATCGCATAGACCTAGAAGAACTTTGGATGTGATCCCTTGTCGGAATATCTATTTTCTTGGATTAAAATTCCTCTACAGTTTAGGTCTTTACTTTCTTTAGTCAGATTATTCTGAGATGTTTTCATTTTTGTGTCACTATTGAGAATGGGATTGTTTCCATGATTCTTTTTCAGTACATATGCCATTCCTATACATGATGGTTACTATTTTTTTTTCATAAATTTGCATTCTGTCACTTGACTGAAATGATTTATTAGTTCTTTGTAAGTAGTCATATCATCAATCTTCAACAAGAATATCTTGAATTTTTTCCTGTTTGTACCTCTTTAATTGCATACTCTTTTTCATTGCTCTAGATTAAAGTTAAATATTGAATAAGAGTGAAGAAAGTAGACACCTTTATGATCTTAGGGAGGGTACTTGGAGAGCATGATATTCACTATAATTTTGTCATATATAGCCTTTTTATGTCTATTCAATGCTTTTTATCACCCTAGACTCTCTGTTTTATCGTGAATAAATGTTACATTTTATCAGTTTTTTTCATTTAATACAAGCATGTAATTTCTGTCATTCTCTTCATTTATATGATGGATAATATTTATTAATTTATGGATATTGAAACATTCCCACATATCTGGAATGAAACCAATTTAGGTGTTATGAGTGACCTCTTTTATATTATATTGGCTTCAAAATAATTAGTCAGTATTTTGTTAAGACTTAGTAGGGTTTTTTAAATTGAATTGTATGCAACCTTGTTTTGTGTCTATATGTATAGAATAATAATATCTTCTTGGCTTACTGTTCTGTTAATAGGTATTAAATACCTGTCCTTATCTCTTTTGTGTACTTTGAGTTGAAAAACATTATTTTCAGATGTTAAAAGAGCTACATCTTGTTGTTTCTTAATTCCATATGCTTAAAATATCTTTTCTCATCTTTTTATACTTGTGGTATCTGTTGTTAATCAAGAGCTGTGCTTCTTGTAGGCTACAAAATACCCTATCTTGAGATTAAATTCACTAACATGCACCACTTTAAAAAGTTTATTTATTTGTATGTATAGATGTGTAACTTTATAAGTTTAGGTGGATCACATGCTTATAGGAGTCCAAAGAATCCAGAGAGTGACAGATCCCCAGTATGAGCTGTATATATACTAGAAACTAAAATTGGTTCTTCTGAATGACTAGTAGTAGGTGCTTAACACTTAAGAATTTTTCCATGCCACAGCCTGTGCTTTTACTAGAGAAGTTGAAGATATTAATCTTCGGAATTATTATTACTGTTAACTCCTGTCATTTTTATGATTTTGTGGAATTTTCTTAGATTTATCTTGATCTACTTTCTCTGAATTATTTATCTCTATAGTGACTTAGGTGTATATATCCTTTACAGACTTTTCTTAGAATCCTCTGTTGAGTAGGTAATGAATTCATTTATTCTATTTTTGTGATATAATGTTTTTATTTGTCCTTTTTTATTAATACAATACTTTATTGATTCATTGAGAATTTTATGCAGTATGTTGTAAACATATTCACACATACACTTTCCCTAAACTTCACCCAGAACTACCCCCAAATATTATATGTTCCAAACAAAATGTCCTTTTAAAAAAAAATTCAAGATCCAGCTGTTCCCCCTCCCACAGTTCCTCATCCCATTCCTCCTCACCCCTGTCTCTGAGAGGATGCTCCCCTATCACTAGTCCTATCCCTTCCCTGTGACCTCAGGTCTTTTGAGTATTAGGTGTATCTTCTCCCACTGAGGCCAGAACAAGCAGTCTTCTGCTTATATATGTGCCAGGGGCCTCAGACTAGCTCCTATATGCTGACTGGTTAGTGGCCCAGTGTCTGGGAGCTTCCAGGAAGTCTAGGTTAGTTGAGACTGCTGGTATTCCTTTGGGGTTACCCTCTTCTTCTGCTTCTTCCATCCTTCCCCAACTTATAGAGGTCTCCAACTTCAGTCCTATGGTTTAGTGTATCTGCAAAGGTATTTAATCTCAGGCTTGCCTGTGGACTATGGTTTTACACATCCACATTCCTGCTGGACCTTAGGCCATGCTGGTCATGAGAACTCCACATATGCCAGCTGTCTACACACTTCCTCTACTTAGTGCCAACCCACAACATTATCCCAAATACTCTCTCTCCCATCCTTGTCACAGTGCCCTAGCCCACAATTCCAGCAAAGAACCTTGGCTGACTAAAGGACACAGCAGGCACTAGAAGTCGAGGTAGATTGTTTGCCTTTGGAGTGCCCCAAGTTTCTTGGTGCACTCTCTCCATTCCTACTAAACCCATTTTTTCTCCCCTCCTGGTCACTTTGTGTCATCTCCCATCTTGGACAGAGAATCCCTGATGGATCAGAGGCTACACAGGCCATCAGAACTCCAGATAGGTCCCAACAACTAAACTCTACTCTCTATGTGCCAAAACAAATAATGCTCGATGCCACCTCTCGTTCTTATATCTCTGTCTCCAACTAAGATGGAGTGCCCCTGTCCAACATGAAGCCATGCCTACCAGAAGACCAGAGAGGAAACAGAAACCAAGGAACAAAACCCTCATGCAACAAAGGCAAACACAGAAACTGGCACCTAGACTTGTAATCAGTCCAAACACCAGCAAAGGTCACAGTCAATACAAAGGCCAACATGTCATCATCAGTGCTCAGCAATCCTACTATAGAAAGGCCTGAATATTCCAACACAGCTGAAGCAGATTTTAAAAGAAGACCTTAAAGCAAACTTTAGGAAAATGATAGAGGTCCCTAAAGAAGAAGTAAATAAATTCCTTTTAAATATCAAGGACAAGTGATCTGCCTGGGACAGCCTTCAGAGGAAAGTGACAATGCAGTGTTCTAGGTCTCATTACCTAGCTGTGGGCTTGTTCTTGTTGTCTGGAGGAACCTTGCAGGAACCCCCAAAATCCTGCCTCCTTGTGGAAATCTTCAGGAGGTTCAAGTCCAATAAGCTTGGAACCCTGCTCCACCAATCCCAGCCAGATCCATGCACCATCCCAGTTGGGTCCTACTGGGACACACATAAAAAACTAGAAGAAGGGAACGGTGTATGCATACAGGTACATGTATACACACACACACACACACACACATACACACAAAAACACATACACACACACAGAGAGACAGAGAGAGAGAGAGAGAGAGGGAGACAGAGAGACAGAGACAGAGTCAGAGAGACAGAGAGACAGAGACAGAGACAGACAGAGAGACAGAGACAGACAGACACACACACATACAGAGAGAGAACCACCATTAACAACAAGAGCAAAATAACATGAATCAATAATCATTGCACATTTATATCTCTCAATATCAGTAGACTCAATAATAAAAAGACAAAGGCTAAAAAATTGTAAGAGAATACGGAATCCATTCTTCTTCTATACACAAGAAACATAAATAAATATCAAAGATAGACATTACCTCAGAGGAAAGGGTTTGAAAAAGATCTGCCAAAGAAATGGACTCTCAAGAAATAAGCTGGTATGGTCATTCTACTATCTAATAAAATAGATATCAAACCAAAATTAATCAAAAGATGTAAGGAAAGATAATTTATACTTATCAATAAAAAATTCACCAGAATGATCTTTCAGTTCTTAATATCTATGCCTCAAGCCCAAGGGCACCCATGTTTGTAAAAGAAACACTATTCGAGATAAAATCACACATCGAGTCTCACACATTGATAGTGGGAGACTTCAATAGCCACTCTCACTAGACAAAAAGTCATCCAAACAAAATGAAAATAGAGAAATACTGAGCTAATCAATTTTATGAACCAAATAGACATAACAGAAATCTCTAGAAGAGTTCGCGCAAACACAAAAGAATACACACATTCTTCTTAGCACCTTATGGAACTTTCTCTAAAATTTAGCACATACTGAGTCATAAAACACATGTCAGTAGATACAAGAAAATTGAAATAATCCCTGTATTTTTATCAGACTATCATGGATTAAAGCTGAATTTCAACTAAATCAGAAACTATAGAAACCTTTTGAACTCATGAAATCTGAAGAGTTTTACTATGGAGTGACTACAGGCTCAAGGTAGAAATAAAGAAATTAAGAATTTCTAGGATTAAATAAGAATAAGTAAGAATAAGTGCAGAACATACCTACTCTTATGGAACACAATGAAAGCTGTGTTACAAGGAAAGTTTATAGTACTAAATGCTCACATTTAGAAAAAAATTAACAAATTTTATACTAGCAACTTAGCAGCACACCAGAAATTTCTAGAAAAAAAAATAGTAAGCTCGCCCAAAAGGGATAGAGGCCAAACATTTGAACACAGTGAAATTCTAGGCAAAAAATCAATAATATAGAATCAAAAAGAACAATAAAAATAATAAATGGCCAGTCAGTGGTGGCACACACCTTTAATCCCAGCACGTGGGAGGCTGAGTCAGGCGGATTTCTGAGTTCAAGGCCAGCCTGGTCTACAGAGTGAGTTCCAGGACAGCCAGCGCTATACAGAGAAAATCTGTCTCAAAAAACCAAAATAAATAAATAAATAAATAAATAAATAAATAAATAAATAAAATGAACAAGTTGATTCTTTGAGAAAATCAGCAACATAGATGAAAAACTTATACAAACTATAAGACAGAGAGAGAATAAAGAATATCCAAATTAACACAATCAGAACGGGGTACATAAGAACAGACATCAAGAAATTTTAAAGAATCATTGGGCCATATTTTCAAAACCTATACTCTACAAAACTAGAAAATGTAAAAGAAATAGATAATTTTCTCAATAGGTACCAAATGCAAAGGTAAATCCAGATCAGTTAAACAATTTAAATAGATCTATAATCTTCAAGGAACTAGAAGGAATCATTAAAAGTTTTCCAACCAAAGATAGCCAAGTTCACTATGGTTTTAACACCGAGTTCTACTGGGCTTTTAAGGAAAAACTAATCTTAATACTCTTCAAATTTTTCCACAAAATAGAAATAGAATGAACATTATTCAATACTCTTATCCATCATGCTGATACACAAACCACACAACAATTCTACAAAGAAAGAGGATTACAGACCAATATCCTTCATGATTTTAGGTGCAAAAATATGTAATAAAATAGTAGGAACTTGAATACAAGAATATACCAAAAGATCATTCACCCTGAATAAGTATGCTTTGCCCTAATAATGAAGGAATGATTTGACATCAGAAAATCAATCAATGTAATCTAGCCCACAAGCAAAGTGTAAGAATATAAAAGCACATGTTCATCTCATTATATGCTTTAAAACGCTTTGGCAAAATCCAACACCCCTTCATGATAAAAACATCTTGGAGAGATTATAGATATAATGACATAACTACAGATAATAATGTCAATTTTGTCAACCATATATCCAAAAAAAAAAAAAAAACCTCAAAGCAATTCCACTAAAATCAGATAAAAGAAAAAGATATACACTTTCTCTGTACCTATTCAATATGGTACTTAAACCTTTAGCTAGACCAATAACAACAGAAGGACATTAAGAGGATAGGAAGGAAGAAATTTGAAAGGAAGAAATAAAAGTATCATTATTTTCACATGATATAATAGTATACATATGAGACTCCAAAAATCTACCAGGACATTTCTACAGATGATAAAATCTTTCAGTGAAATGATGGGATACAAGATTAATTTAAAAAATAAACCAATACCCTTCCAGTATACAAACAACAAAAGGGCTGAAAAAGAAATCAGGGAAATAACACCTTACACAAAGGCTTCAAACAACTAAACTTGTACAAGAACTTCAAGTCTTTGAAAAAATAAATTAAAGAAGATATCAGAAGCTGGAAAGAACTCCCATGCTCACAGACCTGTAGGATTAACATAGTAAAAATGACCATCCTACCAAAGGTGATCTACAGATTCGATGCAATTTGCATCAAAATTTAAACACAATGTTTATAGACTTTGAAAAAACAATACTGAACTTCATATCCAGCAACAACAACAAACTCAAGATAGCTAAAACAAATGCACAATGAAATCACATCAAGAGGTATCATAATCCCTGATTCCACCATTAACTACAGAGCTACAGTAGGAAATTATGTAATAGTGACATAAAATCAGACATGTTGATAAATGAAATTGGTTACCCAGATCTAAATCTACATAATCTTGTACCCATCATTTTTGATAAATGAGCCAAAATTACACTGTGAAAAAACTAAAGAATCAACAAATGATGCTGGTCTAACTGGATGTCACCATGTAAAAGAATGCAAACTGACCCATACTTATCACTCTGCTAAGGTCCAGGCATGGTGGTACATTTAATTCCAGAACTCTGGAGACAGACGCATGCACATATCTGAGTTCAAGATCAAATTACAGAGCAATTGTGGGGACTGCCAAGCTTAAGCAGTGAAGGATGTAATAGAGCAAGGGGTTGATGTTCCAGCCCTAGCAAGCAGTAGAGTTGCAGCTTTGACCATGTGGCTCTGGATTTAGAGTGAAGGATAGAAGGGGTTTCTGGGCCAGTTGATGCTGGTTAGCTGGAGCTAAGAATTTAGTGGTGATTAAGAAGAGACCATCATCACTAAGGTGAAATCTGCTGGAAAGTGTTTTCTGAAAGTACAAAGAAGCTGTATTAAAGGGATAGCCAAGGTTGCACCTTGTGCGTGACTTACATGTATGAATAACCCAGATGGTACTAGTTTTGAAGGCATAAAAGGGTCATGGAGTGCAAATGAGGGTTGGCACTGTGAGAGGCCAAGGAAGGCAACTAATGAATATTGCAGCTTCAGTTGCAGTTGATGGCCTAGGATTGTAGGCGTCATGCAAATAACTTGAGAGCTTGGCATCATGAAGGGAGACTATGAGAGGCAATTGGTGAAGCAGTTGCAGCAGAAGGCTCAAACGAGATGAAGATGGCACTACTATGGGATGATGACCAAGAACAGCAGTATCAGTGGAGTGGAGTCAATCAGACTATGGAGGACTACAGAGGGCAGAGCTGGAATGTGACCCAAGCACTTGGAAGAGCTAAAAATATTATGAATGGATACAAGATACTAGAAAAGGAGCTACTCAGTTGAAGTTGCCTTGGAGACCCCAATATGTTAGAGATGTCAGAGCTGTGGAATACCTGCTGAGAAAAGCTGCTAACAGGGAGTAAAAACAGCTGAAGAGAGAAGTGTGTTGCACTCATCAAAGCTAAAAGGAGTTGGACATCAGACATGGAGATGCAAAGTTTGGAGACTGTCCAGCTGTATTTTGGCCGTGCTTTGGTCCAGTATTTCTTCACTATAACATATTGGAATGGTAATGTTTGTCCTTTGATGTTAGAAGTATGTGATCTGCTTTTTGATTTTGATTTTATAGGGGATTACATTTAAGAGATTGCATGATCTCAGAAGAGACTTTGAACTTTGAACTTTTAGACATTGGTGAGACTGTGATAGACTATGGGGACTTTTGAAGTTGGACCAAATATATTTTTCATTATGTAATGGCCATGACCTCCATACTCTCAAGTGTTTTAACAAGCCTATGGGGGCCAGGGAGTGGAATGTAGTGGTTTTCATATGGTTGGCTGAAAAGAAGTAGCACTATTAGGAGGTATGGCCTTGTCAGAGGAAGTACAGGCTTCTTAAAGAAATTATCTGTTTTTGGAGGTGATGCTTTGAGCTCTTCTATATATACTTAAGTCTAGCCAGTGTGATCCAGATCCATCTCCTCATGACTACCTTTGGATCAAGATGTAGAACTTTTAGCCCTTCTCCAGGACCATGTCTGACTGGATTCTGCCATGTTTTATACCATAAAAATAATGGAGTGTACCTCTGAAGCTATAAGTCAGCCACAATGAAATCCTGTCTTTTATAAGAGATGCCATGGTTTTGGTGTCTTTTATCAGCAGTGGACTCCCTAACTAAGAAAAACCCATAGGGAAACATTAAGAAGAGCTCAAAAAAACCTTCCAAAAAAGGGAGGAAGTATTATATAGGAGTGATGGGGTCAAGGATACCTATTATCAATGATACATAAGACTCACAGAACCAATTAAGCATGGTTCTTATGGTGTCACAGAGACTGAAACAGGAATCAGAGAGCCTATACAGGTCTGAGCTAGGTTCGTTGCATATATGATATAGTTCAGTAGCTTGGCATTATCATGAAATTAACAGTGGGAGTAGGGACTGTCTCTGACTCTTTTGCAGGTTTTGAGAACCCTTTTCTTTCTAATATGTTACCTTGTCCAGCCATGATATGAGGGCTTGGGTCTAGTCTTATAACTTTTTATGCTGTGTTCACTTGATATTCCTTTAAATTTGGCCTTTTCTGAAAGAAATGATGAAGAGTGGAACTGAGAAAAAGTTGATGTGACTGGAAGGAGTGAAAAAAGGGTAACTGTGGTAAGGATGCAGTGTATGAGAGAAGAATAAAAAAGTAAAGTTATGCACATTGATACTGTGAAATTTTATTCTATTTTTAGTTGGTTATATTGGAATTATTCAGCTTTCAGGAAATTCTGGAAGTATTCTGTCAATATTTACTTTTCAGTATTAATAGAAACATAAAGCTATGGCAAATTCACACAAGCTACATTAATCATTAATGTATTATTTATTTTTGCCAAGACAGAATCTTTCTTGTAATAACCGAGTAGATATCAAATCAATATCCTCCCAGTTTGGATTCCTGCCTGGAATTACAGGCACTTGCCAACACTCCCACATCTATCTTCAATCATTTTTAACCCTTTTCTTTGTACTCATTTAGCATTATTTCATATTGTATTTAGTCACTAGCAATTTTTAATACAATTGGTCACTTCTCTATTTCCCTAAGTTTTCACTGCAGGACTGCACATTAAATAATTATTTGCTACCTCATAGTGATGCTTGGAGATTATGGGACCTTTAAAGAAGTTGAACCTATTTGAAATAAGTTATTAGAGGTGTCCTATTAAATAGATGTAATCATATTAATTTTTCTTTTTATAGTTGTTACCAAGTAATGTGAGGAGCAACTTGAAAGAAAGATTCCACTGGCTAAGAATTAGAAAATTTAGTAGAACTTTATTTGGACTTATGTATTTAGGCATGACATCATAGCAGTAATATTTGATGAGAGTTGTCCTTTAATTTAAATGTTAGGCAGAGTGAAGAAAACAAAGAAAAGATGAGCAAAGTACAACCCTTATGTAGAACCTATCACTGACCTTATTTCCACAAGGGTATACCTCCTACCATTCTCAGAAACTCCCCAAATAGTGTGACCATGTGGCTTTGCTCTTTGTTGTAGTAATTTATAAAGTTAATTTAAAGTTGTTCTCAAATGATTGTAATGCCAGTGTCCATTGATATATATTGATTTGTATTAATATATATGTAAATAATTCTATATTTTTATTAATTTTATGGATAATAATTAGTACTGTTGTGTTTTCTAACAGAAAATGAAAGGACCAGGTTATGTTTGGTAGAAGAGCTGTATGGTGAGGTAGAAGAGGGTGCCTCTGCAGGCCCATGCTAGGGCATCCTTTCCCCCTGAGATATCAACCAGTATAGTATAGAATAGAGTTTATTTTGGTCATGAGGAGTGGAGTTGATGAGGGAGTAGACAGGGAGGGATAAAGAAAAAGACAGGCTGGAAGAGAGAGAGAGAGAGAGAGAGAGAGAGAGAGAGAGAGAGAGAGAGAGAGAGAGAGAGAGAGAGAGAGAGAGAGAGAGAGAGAAAGAGAAGAAGAAGAAGAAGAAGAAGAAGAAGAAGAAGAAGAAGAAGAAGAAGAAGAAGAAGAAGAAGAAGAAGAAGAAGAAGAAGAAGAAGAAGAAGGCGGCAAAGGAAGAGGAGGAAAAGGAGGGGGAGAAGGAGGAGGAGGAAGAGGAGGTGGAAGAGAGGAGAGGAGGGGAGGGGAGAGAAGGGTAGAGGCTGGCCAGGAGCACATTGAGAGGGATGGGGAGGGTAATGGGGAGAGAAAGGAACAGGGAAGGTAAGAAAGTAGATTAGTAGAGTAAGAGGGGGTGAGGGCAAAAAACCAGCAAGTCCAGCATACATGTCTGTTGTCAGGTAACTGTGGGGCAGAGACTAGAAGGACTGGTAACAATTACAACTTTGGAATTTTGAGTAATAAACTTCTACAGTGTATGGGCATTTATTTTTCATTTATCAGGCAGCATACAGGCAATCATGGTACAAGAGGAGCTGAGAATTCTACTTCTTCATCTGAAGGCTGCTAGAAGAAGATTCGTTCCTGGGCAGCTATGACAAGGGTTTTAAAACCCATGCCCATAATGACATACCTATTCCAACAAGGCCATACCTACTTCAACAAGGCCACACCTCCTAATAGGCCACTCCATGGGCCAAATATATACAAACCATCATAGTAATCCAGGGCACATCTACATTCCAGCTGGATCATAAACATTAAAAGGCCTTTGGATGTTATTTTATGCCAGAGCAACCATAGTACTCAGTTATGATTCCTTTATACTCTCATTTACAGTGTTTGTATCCAGGAACAATGTCAAGTTGATGTAATGCAAAAAAGATTAATGTACACTTAACAACAACAACAACAAAAACAACAAACAACATGATACTTGTACCTATGAAGTCCTCAATCCAAGAAGATCCACTCCTGAGCTGTAGAGAGTGTGTGAGTCTTGATGCTTCTGTCAGGACACCACTATCTTTCCTTCCTAGCCTGATATAGATAACAAATTCAGATGGACCTGAGCCAGCGCCTCCTCCCATGACTATCCATTGCTGTCACGCCAAACAAAGCTGCAGGAGTGTTTGCTTTTTGTGTTAAAATGAGCAACTTATCAGGGATTACTCTCTTGGAGATAACTGTCTCTCCCTCTCCCAACATTTAATTATCATAAGTAGCTCTACTACTAGAGATGGGATTGTGTACCTAACTGTCCTCTTCATGTTGAGGAGTGGGTACAGCTTAGACTTTCACAGGGCATGTGTGTGCTGTCATGACTGATTTGAGTTCATATGAGCAACTTCCTTGCTGGGTCCAGAAGACATTCTTTCCTTGTACTCAATATTGCCCCTGGATCCTGCATTCTTTCTGCCTTCATCAATCATCCCTGAGCCAGAGAAAGTGGGTATGGTATCAATAGCTCATTTAGGGGTAAGAATTTCTGCAGTCTCTTACTCTGTCTAATTTGGCCTGTGGTGGGTCTTTGTGTTAACCACTAATTCCTGCAAATGCAAGGCTCTCAGATAAATGTTGAGAAATAATGCATTTGTCTATAAGTATATTAGTAATTTTAATGAAATGTAACCTCACTGCACTTAGTCATTGTTTAGTCAGTTTTAAAATGAGAAAAATGTAGTACCTAGAGAGATGACTCGCTGGCTAAGAATTCTTGCTGATCTTGCAGATGATCTAACACCCATACAAATAGCTCACAAGCACCTGAAACTCTAGTCCAAAAAATCCAAAGCCTACTTCTGGATTTATGTATACCCACACATATGTGGAATATAATTCTCTTTCTTCCTTCCTTCCTTCCTTTCTTTCTTTCTTTCTCTTTCTTTCTTTTTTCTTTCTTTCTTTCTTTCTTCCTTTCTTTCTTTCCCCTTCTCTCTCACACACATACACACACACAAACACCCAAACCTACATGCACATAAATAAAATTTTGAAATTAAATTTTAATACAAAATCATGTTCAAAAGTATTCTATGCATATAGGAAAATGTAACTGAAGACAAAATTCAATAAACACTCCTTTAGATGACATCCTGGAAAAACATTGTTTTGAATGTTTATTCATTTTATTTAATTCCTATTTCTTTCCCCTAGCTGACTTTCCACAATATGAATTACACCATTTTTCTTTTTTATTTATTTTACTCTCAAATATTACATCCTGACCACAGTTTTCTCTCTCTCCTCTCCTTCATGTTCCCCTAGGTCCCCTATCCCCAGATCCAGTCCTCCTTTGTTTTGCTTCAGAAAAGAGTAGACATCCCAAGGATATATCAACCAAACATGGCATAACAAGTTACAATAAGAATAGACACATTCCTTCATATGAAACTTAACAACTCAGTAGGAAAAAAAGGGCCCAAAAGCAGCCAAAAGAGTCAGAGACAACCCTATGTACCACTGTTAGGTGTCTCATAATATATAAGGCCATGTTATATACAATAGACCCAAGTTGCATCTATACAGGCTTGCTCTTTGTCAATTCAGTCAATGTGAGCCCATAGGAACCCAAGTTAGTTGTTTATGTGGACCATATTCTCATGGTGTCTTTTACCCTTTTGGTTCCCACAGTCCCTCCCCCTTCTCCTCTTCAGGATTCCCTGAGCTCTGCCAAATGTTTAGCTCTCTGAATCTTCTCTTCTCAACTGGTGTATGGAGCCTTTTTGATGAGGGTATCTTATGTGAGTCCCAGGTATGTGTCTGGAAAATGTAATTAAAAAGTTATCTTTCATTTCTTGTTATGGATAGACCTTGTACTGTTCTTGTGAACCGATCCTGTAATGAATAAAGGACCCAATCACTTGGCAAGCAGGAAGGACTTCTTCTGGGTTGGACGAAGGAAGAGAGGAAGCAGGAGAGAGATAGGTCTTTTGGACTGGAATATAATGAGGACAAAATGTAGCTATGAATGTCTCACGGTTTCAATGGCGGATCCATCAGGATTCACCACTGGAGAATGTGGATTCAATAAGGTTTACAAGATTAGGATGTGAGTTGCTAAGCCTAGAGATTTAGTTACCATCATTTCTGAACTAAGTTTGTGTTTGTGTTTTCTTTCAAGCAGTGGCTCATCTGGGTTCAAGAGAGAAAGTTATAATGGTAAAGCATGAGTTTGCCTGAGGCAAAGGCTATGGAGGATTTGAAACACTGTTTTGTCATGGAAACAACCTGCCAGTGGGAATCTAGCAAGCTGGGTGGAGACATTTTGGTAGCAATGGGCTACAGAGCCTCAACTAGATAAAAACAGGTTGGCTCAGGAGTGGAATAGCTGGATCCTCTGGTAGTACTGTCTAATTTCCTGAGGAACCTCCAAACTGATTTCCAGAGTGGTTGTACCAGCTTGCGATCCCACCAGCAACAGAGGAGTGTTCCTCTTTCTCCACAAGCTCTCCAGCATCTGCTGTCTCCTGAGTTTTTTATCCTAGCCATTCTGAATGGTGTAAGGTGGAGTCTCAGGGTTGTTTTAATTTGCATTTCCCTGATGACTAAGGATGTTGAACATTTCTTTAGCTTCTTCTCAGCCGTTTGATATTCATCAGTTGAGAATTCTTTGTTTAGCTCTGTACCCCATTTATTAATAGGTTCATTTGCCTCTTTGAGGTCTAACTTCTTGAGTTCTTTGTATTTATTGGATATTAGCCCTTTATCAGATATAGGATTGGTAAAGATCTTTTCCTAATCTGTTGGTTGCTGTTTTGTCCTATTGACAGTGTCTTTTGCCTTATAGAAGCATTGCAATTTTATGAGGTCCCATTTGTCAATTCTTGATCTTAGAGCATAAGCTATTAGTGTTCTGTTCAAGAAATTTTCCCATGTGCCCATGTGCTCGAAGCTCTTCCCTACTTTCTTTTCTATTAGTTTCAGTGTATCTGGTTTGCTGTGGAGGTCCTTGATCCACTTGGAGTTGAGCTTTGTATAAGGAGATAAGAATGGATCAATTTACATTCTTCTACATGCAAAATGCCAGTTGAGCCAGCAAACTTGCTGTCTTTTTTTTCCACTGGATGGTTTTAGTGCCTTTGTCAAAGAGCTATACCACTCCTGGGCATATATCCTGAAGATACTCCAACATGGAATAAGGACACACGCTCTCCTATCTTCATAGCAGCCTTTTTTATAATAGCCAGAAACTGGAAACAATGCAGATGTACCTCAACAGAGGAATAGATATAGAAAATGTGGTATATCTACACACTGGAGTATTACTCAACTATTAAAAATAATGAATTTATTAAATTCTTAGGGAAATGGAAGGATCTGGAGAATATCATCCTGAGTGAGGTAACCCAATCACAAAAGAACACAAATGTTATGTACTCTCAGACAAGTGGATATTAGCCCAGAAGATGAGAATACACAAAGTACAATCTACAAACCACAGGAAACTTAAGAAGTGGATTCTTCATTCCTTCTTAAAAGGGGGAACACAATACTCATGGAAGGAGTTGCAGAGACTAACTATGGAGCAGAGGCTGAAGGAAGGACAATCCAGAGGCTGCTCCACCTGGGAATCCTTTCCATATTCAATCATCAAATCTAGACACTATTGTGAATGCCAGCAAGTGCTGGCTTACAGGAGCCTGATATAGCTCTCTCAGGAGAGTCTCTGACAGTACCTGACTAATACAGAAGTAGAGGCTCACAGCCATCCATTGGACTGAGTATGGGGTTTCCAATGAAAGGGCTAGAGAAAAGATCCAAGGAGCTGAAGGGATTGCAGCCCCTTAGGATGAACAACAATATGAACTAACTAGTACCCTCAGAGCTCCCAGGGTCTAAACCAACAACCAAAGAGTACACATGATGGGACTAATGGCTCCAGCAGCATATGTTGCAGAGGATGGACTAATCGGTCATCAATGGGAGGAGAGGCCCTTGGTCCTATGAAGGTTCTATGCCCCAGGGTAGGGGAATGCCAGGGCCAGGAAGTGGGAGAGGGTGGGTTGGAGAGCAGGGGGAGGGGGGAGGGAACTGGTTTTTTTTGTTGTTGTTTTCACTTTTGTTGTTTTCTTATCTTTATTTTTATTTTGTATTTTGTCTTTTTTTTCCTGAGGGGAAACTGGGAAAGGAGATAACATATGACATGTAAATAAAGAAAATATCTAATAATAATAATAATAATAATAATAATAACAATAATAATAATAATAATAATAATAATAATAATGACAATAATAAACAGGTTGGCCATTGCTTGCCAATGCATGGCCGTCCAAGGCTGCCGGGGCAGAGGGACAAGCACAGGAATGTGCCGGTTCATTTTTTATTTCTCACAACAATTTCTTATTAGTAAAAAGCATGGAAGGTAATTCCAAATGCATGAATGTTATTTCTATTTGTAATCTAATATAAAACATGGAAGTTCCCCATTTCTCCACGGACATGAAGCTTACAAACAAATACAATCCAAGTGTGGCCTTTCCTCCATGACAGGGCAGTGCTGACTACTTAGTACTAACTACAGCCCTGAGACAGAGCCTGCTGCACCATCACACAGCTTGGCAAGGAATGCTTTGGATATCAGCTATTTTGGGAAAGCTGAAATTTAATAGATAAAATGTCTATGAAAACAAAGTTTCTTCATGATATCTGACTTGAGGCATCATACAGTCTTTTGGAAATAAATTAGACATAAAAAAAACCTTATACACTGCTACATTTTTGTATCATATAACCTCGAAGTTTCCACTAGTGATTTTAGTGGAATTAAATTCCAGATTCCGTACAGCAAAAATAAACACTGTATTTTAAAATCACACACAAATAAAGTCCAAACCAAAAAACTCAGTCCAAAGGCTGATGCACTATGTCAACAGTGATGATGACTATAGAAATTGCTCAAAGACTCTGAGACAAAAAATCATAAGCACATATCCTATACTATCTGTAAAATTAAAACATAATATAATATAACATGTTGTCTAAGCTCAAGAAAGTTCCTCTTTATAATCAATATATAGTCTCTTTTTGATAGGCCTAGTAATTGGAACAGTTTTAATATGGTGCCAGAACAGCTGGCTTTAAATTGGAGCATTGCTTTAGAATATCTGGCAGGATGCCTGTGCTGTGTGAATGTGGGTATATGTGTGTGCGTAGGAGCTCATGAACATGTACCTCTGTTTAGACCTGAATGCTTGCACATGAGCTAATGCGATAAGTTAAAGTAAGCCTTTTGATGTCCAAAGTACGTTACTCTCTATAAACTCAGTTTTTGTGGGACTTAGCCATTTCAAGCCAATGGGCAATTAACACTAATGTGGAAACTGGCTTCTATCATTTCTGCAGCTCAGTCCATAGAATATTCAACAGAAACCTCAAATAGTCTTTGTGACCAAGGAAAAGCCAGATGTCAGCCCTGAGTTATGAGGGTTCTGTAAATAAGACATCTTGCATTACCATAAGTCTTTTATGTATGATTGCTGGTGTGTTTTTAATTATGTCTCAGTTGGTCCACATCATTTCATCTCCTGTTATCTTCTCAGGACCTCGGGTAGGATATTCATATGGTATGTACATTTAACCCTCTGATGCTTCTTAGTGGATAATCTAGGATTTAGGTTTTACATAGTGGCTGTTAAACATGCTTTCTCCATTTTAAACAACACAGTAGACAGTATTCTCAGCCATAACATCTCTTTAAAAGGCAAGTCTATATCTTTGAAATGTTTTACATATACTTGGGCTTGATATACAAAAGTCTCTTAGAGTCAGAATCTTAAACTTAAAATGCAAGTACATTTAGATGCTGACATTATTCTATTTAAATTAAATATGATATTTAAAAGAAGATTCATAGAGTTGTTTGGAAAATTATGTGCTGAAATTTAATGGAGGTGTATATTTGTGGAAGTGAGAACATGTTAATGCTTAATAAATTATATACCTAGAAAAATAGTTCAATATCTAATGTTGCTTGAGACTGCTAAATCCACTGGCCCAAGTCACAGTAAGTTCCTCAGTGAATCTTGACATTTTTATTTCAAATATACACAATGTATTTATTAAGTAAATATTATATTTAACAATAATATTTTATAAAAATTTAAAAATATTATTTTTAATCTTAAATGTTAAGTTCACATGACAGTTTATGTGCTTAGTAAATTTTAGTAAGTGTGGCTACTAATATCCAGGCCATTTCTCCTTTATTTCTCAAAATTATAGGCCGCTGATGGCTAGCATTTTATATTATAAATGGTCTTAGTTGAGTTTTTTTCCTCTATCACCTAGCATTTTGTTTACTTTCCCTAAAGTTCCATAATTTTCTCTCTTCTTCTTCTTGCTGGGCTTATTTTCATATACCATTGAAGTACTTCTGAGCAAGTGCACTCAGAATAGCATCTATGAACATTTACAAACTCTCTTTTCTTTCTATATTTAGAATCTGGTGTCACTTGAGGGGCTAACAAATCTATGGAAAAACATAGATGTTATGACAAACATAAAGACTATGTAAGCTATTATATATATATATATATATATATACATATATATATATACACATTTTCATATCTAGATGGTTTGTGTGAAAATATTTATCTCAAATGGGTTGGAGGTATCTGACAGCTTCCTCAGGACTTTAGTATAACCTAGCTATTGGTTAGCTATATGCATATGTTGTTCCACTTAGGCACATCTATACATTTAAATAGCATTCACTACATGTTCTCATGATACAGTAATCTAGTCACATAAACGAAAGGCAGTATTAAAAGAGTTGTAGC
This sequence comes from Mastomys coucha, assembly GCF_008632895.1. Classification (NCBI taxonomy): domain Eukaryota; kingdom Metazoa; phylum Chordata; class Mammalia; order Rodentia; family Muridae; genus Mastomys; species Mastomys coucha. The sequence continues at coordinate 7,361,250 of NW_022196901.1, read as the reverse complement.
CATAAATGTAATGTTTATGGTATGATATATGATATCAGGTCTATATACAATAATTACTAGATTTTATATGATTATCAGTTTCAAATTATAATAGAGTTGTTTTATAGGATAAGTTTGAAAATAGTTTCATATTAAATATCATTTTAGATATGAGATCATGGAGAAGCTTGCTTTCATTAGGTGTGAATTTGACAACTCAAAAGCATACCAAAAGTAATAATTTATCTATTGCCATGATTTTTACTCTAACTAAAATATTCATTAAAATTACAATATTTTTAATGTTTTTTGCTTTTGCACTTTATACTTTTATATAAGGCATCATTTAGGAATGAAAATAATACTGGTATACTCTATTTTAACATAACTAGCTTAAAATGTATATATTTATTTTTAATTAACAACAAAGCTCCACATTTATGATTTTAAAGAAGTTGCTTTTACAATATGTATTCTGCTTAGATTTGTGTGCAAATCATGATAATTTGACCACAAGTTACCTTACTGCTCCCTAATGTATGGAACAAAGTTCAAGTACACAAAACACTCAAAGGAAAAAATATTTTAAGCCAAGTATACCATCAATTCCCCATTGTTACTGGAAACTATAAGTTCCTTCTCACTTGACAGGTATGATGGGAATGAACAATTGTTGCTCCTATGGTCTTTGTATATTTCTATGAGAATTCCATTCTCTATTAAAGCCACTGCTAACAGTACATGAGTACACATACACTTATTCAGGAATTGGGAAAAGGCATATTAATGAAAAAAAAAGTCCATGTTCAAGTTTCATGCAGACTTATATTTATGTATGGCTTATTAATGTTAAATGCCAGTTTAATTTATTATTCAGAGAATTATTAATTAATTTTATCTCATTTGACCTTTTCTGAATCGTGATGTAGCTATGGAGATTGGCTTTTACAGTGGGAACAGCTGTTTTACTGTCAAGTAAATAGATACCATGCTAGATGTGGAACATCATCATACAGCAATGTTATCCCTAATAGCTATGTTCTAGCCACTAATGGCTGAAATATATTTCGAAATGCTGGACTGTAAGCAGCATTTTTCACAGGATGCCTGCCATTCCCTTGTTTTTGTTGGATTGAATTCTGGAATACTCAAAGTAGGACCCCATCTCACTATGGTGTCAGGATAAAAGGATCCAGAAGGCATGGCATACTGAATTACAGTCTCCATCTATAGCACTGATTCCAGACAACAGTTTTCTTTCTGGATAGTACTGAAGTTAAACTGCTAAGTGGAGGAAGAGAGTTCATTTCCTCTCAGTAAAGTTGTTCTGTACCTGAGGAAATGAAGGTCGATCTGAACAGGGCAGTATCTGACTTTGCTGATGGGGAGGAAGTTTAAGGTAGCATCATGCTGTCTTCCTTCATGTGAGCTCTGGCATGTGTGTGTGTGTGTGTGTGTGTGTGTGTGTGTGTGCTTTATGAATTTCTGCATGCAACTTTAGAAATTAAGGGTCTTTTGAACTCACTGATTTAAACCTTATAAAATTATTAAATTGAATTAAGTGGATACTTAACATCTTCATTAAACATGACACTTCATTACAACCACATCATGAAAAGACTTAAATTTAATACATTTTATTTTAATGAAGCTAATATTACTCTATAATATATAATTTTATGTGTCAAACTAAAGAATATTTGAAAAGTAAATGATAACATGACAAATACATAGACATCTGTATCTCTATTTCATCAACTATTTAGGGATTAAATACACACATCATAAAATTCAACACTTCTTAAAATTCATTCACAATCACTAAATCCATGCACAGGAAACCATCTTCCCATATGGAAACATGAGACTGACAGCTGAGTCCAGATACCTAATTTCCAATCTAATCTAAAGACTGATCATTTCTTGACATGCTTATGAATTCAAAATGTTTCTTCAGAGACCACCACATTTCCCCCAAAGCCTTAGCACATCAATAAAGGAATAAATTAGAAAGCATTAGCAGGCAGGTCATATGTATTCTTGTGTGCAGGCTACTGTAGCCAATCTCTGAAGAATGTTTAAAGAGAGTTGGATTCACTAGTCCCAAGACTGTAGGAAGGATAGTAGTCTCTTCTCAGAAAACAACACAGTCAGAGCCTGAGTAAATTAACAATGGATATTCTGTAAATAAATATTCCTGCTCTAGTGCACTTATTGCCAACACCCCATCTCTTCTCTGGTAAAAGTCACTTTCTCTCAAATTAGAAATTATAACTGTGAGTTTATACGAATAAATTCATTTTTGTACACTAACTGTATTTCTTGTCCTATATTTAACACACACACACACACACACACACACACACACACACACACATGCACACACACAGAGTACTACATGACATTAATGAGAACAACTCAAATATTGAACTGCTATGTCATACATCCAGCAAATGGGGCTGTCTGGTGAGTAACGCTTTCAGTGCACAGCAAACCCTTGACATAAGATTGTCTGAATATCATAGTTTCTTTCAAGTGCTACAACAAAAATAATCCTAACATTCTATGCCAAGTAAGAGAACCCAATCCAGTGACGCAGCACAGTTAAGTTAACCAGTATCTTTTTTCTTGATAGAATTGCATTTTTAAACATATAATATCAAATTGACTTCTGTCCTAAGTGGTTTATTAATCTTGATGAGGACCTTAGAAAATAGTTATTTTAAAAAAAAATTATAAAAATAATTTAACATAATATTGATTATGATCTACCCAACTAATTATACTTTTTAAATGAACAATATGAAAAAAATCCATAAAACTTAACTTTGTTTTACTTCAATTCTTATCATTCTTTGTCATAATGGGGAAACTGACATGACACAATGATAAATTAAAATTAATCTAATTGTATCTTCAAGTAGGATATTGTCTTGCTACTGTAGTCTGCCTCCATTGTCAACATAAGCTTGATTAAAGGCAGTGCATTTGAGTACAGCCTTAACAGTCACATTCTGTGAATAGTGTTTCTTTCAGGATCCTAGCCACTTATGTTCTATGATTGGGAATTGAATTTTTGCAACTTCTGTGATGGTTTTTCTATTTTGCAAAAGAATGGTGTTCATTTATATATATTAAGCTTGTGTTTCCAGTTTATGAGAGTAAGAAAAGCAGAACAAATATAGTTTAAAAGATGACATTAGCTAGATTGTTGCTCTCTTTGCTCTAGGCATATTATCCTCACATTATTGAGGGGCTGATTCTCTGGTAATTCTCCTACTTTAACCAAAACTGAAAGATTTGGGTAGTTTTCACATATACTTGTTAAAAGGATAAAAGCTTTTGGTTGTTTTGACAGAACAGCTTAGAAGTTGCCACATACTTTGTCAACACTCAATGAAGTATGGTGATGTTTCAAAAATGACACACTCCTAAAAGTTTAATAAACAGCCAGGTCAGAAAAGCCATAGAACCCACACTGAGAATCTAAGCAGATTCAGCTCTGGGTACCTAGGAAAATCCCTAAACACATGTACACGTGAAGCGATGCAAGTTCTACTTTGACTCCTTTGTATATTGTATTACCATTAGCTTTACTCTTTCCAAACAAAATGCAGATGGAAAATTAGGCAACTTGATGCTGTAAATCACCCTTAATTTTGTGGTGGTGGCAGGAGAAAACAGTTAAGGATTCATTTGTCTTCCAACAAAATTATGCTTTTTGAGTCCATCTGACTCCCAGCCAAGGGATTACTTCTCTGGATATAACAAATGCTCTTTCCAAAAAGGTTGTAATGTAAAGAGAAACCACCTGATTATACTAAAACACACCATATACTCCAAAATGAGCGACAAATGCTCATTTGGAAACTAGTATCATAGCCTGTATTTTGATATTTTGTACACACTATGAGCTAAAATGTGTCCTTACTGTTCGATTTTCTGTGAATAATTTTTGATGAGTCTGAGAACTTCACAGCATGGTTATTCAGTCTCTCGTGAAGGATTTGTGGGGGAAAAATAGGAAGGTATTCTCTTCCCTCAGATGAGAGAAAGCCCTATGAGAAATGGTAGAACTGGTGTTAAATTTATGTCACCTCTATCTTCTCAAAGGAAATGCTCCTGGGAGCATAGTAAATCATCTTTGTTGCAACAATGAGTGGCAGAAAGAAGCAGGGGGAAAATAGACTAAATCACCCCATCCCTCAATTGGCATTCTTGTACACAGGTCTGGATGACAGGACTACCACAGGAAGGGCTCACACCATGGAGATCATATGTATGACTTCAATCAGCCAGCCATCACCGAAGAGCTGTAAGAATCCTAGTCAAATACTGTCCCTGAATGTGAATATGCACAGACAACATTCATTCTACCTTCAAATCATATCTACTCTCTATATATACATGTCCAGTTATCATAAACAAAAACAGTATTAGCGTTCAGAAGAATGCTCATGAAGAAACACACACACACACACACACACACACACACACATACACACACACAAGTCCAGAAAAAAAGTGGGAAAAGAAGAGAAAGTAAAACTAGTGTACATTTATTTTATTGAAATTCTATAGGCAGTTAAGGAGGACATACCATTCATAGAATGGTATGAATTTCTCAGCAAAAACGTATATAAGTATTAGAATTTTTAAACAATGAACACAGAGGTAGGCTAGTTAGACTTGGCTAATTTGTGTAATGAACTCAGTGTCTTAGTGAAGGACTTGGTGATTTGGTGTCAGTGTAGAGATCACTCACTGTGTGGGTGGACAGAAAGCAGAAATGCAAACTTTTTTATTACAAGAGTAGCATCCTCAGTATTATTGCCTTGACAAATGGTGAAAATCAGTGACTATAAAAGTCAATACAAAAATCATTGCACATTTTAATTTATTGAAGATAATTTATGGGATATAATGAATTTCAAATATTCTTTTTTAAAATAATGCCAGTGATTGTTACTTCTTGTTATTAACTGTTATTTTTTCCATACTGAGATAAAATACTTTATATGTATTTCTTAGTGTAGTAAGGAAAAATATAGAAATTATAGATCATATTTACCTAAGTAGTAAAAATCCTTAAGTTGATGTGCCTGCTTTCTAATAACTTGTGAACAGCACTGGTTTGAAAATAAAGTGGTCAAGAAATAAAAAAATTAACAACCCATAAAAATTTCTCTTATGCCTCTTATCAGTGTAGTAATGACAATCTCACCATAAATATTGCTGATGGTGTAGATTGGTTGTAACTTTTATTTGAATATATTTATGAATATGCAATTATTTTGTTCTATCATCAATTTATCAAGTTTTATAGTTAATATGATTCTCTTCATTGTGTTTAAGAGTAGCTCAATCTTACACTCAGTCGCATGGCATTGTGTTAACCTTCCATAGTTTTTTCTCCCTAATTCTGCTATTGATAGGATCATTGTATTTTCAGACAAAATTAGTATAAATAATGATGCTATAGATTTTCTTCCAAAATGTTTGGTAACCATTGTTACATATAAATTCTTAAACTATATCCTGAATGTGGACCTTTTTCTTGATTTCATATTAAGAGTAGAAATCTCGATCTGTGATTATTTGACTCTTTGAGTAAGTGGTCTCTCAGCAAGGGGAAGTGTTTCACACCCCTTAGACTGTGAGAAGGTCCAACTTCTCTGAATTCATGCTAACACACAGTATTTACGCCTTTAGTCACTCTGAGTGTTGTTTCTAGTAGCTATGATTGTGCCTTACAAAACAGCTAATGAGGATGCCTGTGGTTACTTCTGTTCATTGATGATTTAAACAATTTCTTCATTAAAGTGATAGTAAAAACATTTTTTTTCAAATTTCTATTTCGAATGGTCTTTTGCGGTAGTAAAAATTCCTTACAAAATGAGTTCCATCAAAATATTTCCATGTGTGTATAGTATTTACTTTGATCATTTTCCCCTTACAGTAATTATTTTGAAAGAATTACATGTATGTTCTCTTAATATTTATTGAATATAGTTTTCTTCATCAAATAACATATATTCACTATGATGTGAATTTTTTAAATAAAAGTTGTTAGTATAACTCTACATTTTCTGCATACTTCTAATGTAGATATTATTCATTTTGTACTTTATTGAAATTATGAGATTTCTTTTCTAGGTTACTGTTGATTAACCCTATGTTTTTGTTTTAAATATTTTTTCACTTATGTTGAGGGAGGATATGTGTGTAAGGTTTGTGTGTGCACACTGGCATGTAGGTATGAGCTGCTCAATGTGAGTCTTAGAAATTGAACTCCTGTTCCCTGCAGGATACCAAGTGCTCTTCACTACTGAACTATGTCTCTAGCCCAATATTTTCTCTATATAAATGCTTTTCAAAAGAAGACAAACCTACTTGTAATTATTAGGATTATTGATAAAAATTGAGACAATAAATAAATATTTGTTTCTGATGTGAAAATTTCTGGTTTCATTGGAAAGTCAATGCGTCACATGATGTTTTTCTGGAAGTTGTCTTGCAAGAGGATGTTTTATTGAAACAGACTGTGAGAGACTGTTTTTCTGAAGCAGACGCTTGCATGTGATGTTTGGAAAGAGTACAACACCACAGATGGTGAGAAGACTCTTGCCTTACTACCCTGTACAACTCTTCATTGGTCTTCTCTAGCTATGCAATGCTTTACTGATCTTTGCTGGCCATGCAATTCCTCACTGGTCTTTGCTGGTCTTCACTTCCTAGAAAGAAATGCACCCAAGAATTCCTTATGGTATTCCTAATGATTCTTACTACTTCTGCTGAGCCCTGAGGGTTTGGTGGAGCCTTATGGCTTCTGCTTGATCAATCCGCTGCAACTGGTTTACATTTCATATTTGCCATTGGAGTGGACTATTGATATCCTGACAATAAGTATTAGAATTGCCCCCTAAAACCACTTCTAAATAGGTTCACAAACCCCTTTTCTTATAAATCTTTTTCTCCTATCTCTGGTCCATGTGCAAGAAGGAAAGAGGAAGTGTTCAAGAACCTTAAATAAAATAGACTTTGAAAAACTCTAAGCCTACACATTGCATTATTTTAAAGCACGCTTTATGCTAAAGTGACCATAAAAAGGAGTGAAGACAATTAGGTGAAGAAGTTTATTTTAAGAAAGACAAAGTATGACAGAGTCAAGATGAATTTTAAAATTAAATAAACTGGACTCATAGACTGAGAGAAGATTAGGCAAAGATGAGTATCATATTTTCCTTCATGTTTAACTAACAGTAAAAAAAAATTAGAAAATAAAAAAATAAAAGTTTTAAATATAAGGCACAAATTAGTTTCAAATGGTGCTTTTGAGAGTAACTCCTGAGGAATCATGTGTGTCTCAAGACTCAGAAGCTACTGAATAAAAGACATTTAAAATACTCAGTGTTAATATAATTTTAAATATGTGAATATTGCATTTATTAACATGAAAGCCAAAGATGATCATTTTAAATAATGAAGTGACCTGTTAAAGAGCTACAACTCTGTACTACAGTAATGAATAAAAGAACTAAACAATAAAACTATATGCAAAGATATAAATTTTTGACTTACAAGGAGATTTTTCATCTTGATTAAAGATTCATTTTATGGATATGCATATGTGTATACCTGCACATATGTTTGTATATGTTGGTGTTCCATAATCTAGAGAAGAAATATTCTCATAGATTCTGGATGAAAATTTAAATATCTTTCAATGATACTTTGCTATTAACAATCAGATTTAATGTATAAATCATGAATATGTTTTGAATAATCTATTCTGCCTCAACAAGTTTGTTCTGTTTTTCCATAGATAGTCAAATATTATGAGAGATTATGAATTTAGTATTCTTTATAATGGAGATGTATACAAGAAAATATGCACTATTAGATTCACATTTTAGTCACAGTGAAGATTGTTTGTTATGTTAGTCTATGAAAAATATTAAATTTCAAATGGTATGTATGACTCAGCAATGTTATGTTAAATAAAATTACAATAAAATATTTTTGGATGTATCCACGAATTCATATTAACAAAGTTATTCCTAAGTTTTTGGTGATCTTTTACTTTTAGTTTACACTCTTCTAAATTGCTTGGAATTTTTATATGACTATATACTAGCTTGTAGGAAAAAAATGCTTGGTGATTGCCCTGAAATTCAAAAACATAAATTCTGATGAAATAAGCATTCTGGATTCCTTTTGTTTTTACAAATCCATTATACAAAAACTTTACCACGCTACACTCATGGTTTCAGGCAGAACTGAATTTACAGATAGAAATGTTGTAAGCTAAGAAATCAGAGAACAAGAATAATTCTCTCTGGTCTCAAAAATGTGCATCATCTTTTATAACTGTTATGTCATACTTTTTTTTAATTAGATAGTTTATTTATTTACATATCAAATGTTCTCCTCTTGCCTGCCCCCCCCCCAGAAATCCCCTATCCCATCCTCCAGCCCCCTTCTTTTAAGACAGTGCTCATCCACCCACCCACCCACTCCTGCCTCCCCACCCTGGCATTCCCCTACACCGGGGCATTGAGCCTTCACAGGTCCAAGGACCTCTCCTCTCATTGATGTACCACAAGGCCACCCTTTGCTACATATGCAGATGCAGCTATGAGTCCCTCCATGTGTACTCTTTGGTTGGTAGTTTCATCCCTGGGAGCTCTGGTTGGTTGATATTGTTTTTCTTCCTATGGGTTGCAAATCCTTTCAGGTCCTTCAGTCCTTCCTCTAACTCCACAATTGGGGACCCCGTGCTCAGTTCAATGGTTGACTGCAAGCATCTGCCTCTGTATTTGTCAGGTTCTGTCAGAGCCTCTCAGGAAACAGCTATGTCAGGCTTCTGTCTGCAAAAACTTCTTGGCATCTGCTGTAGTGTCTGTGTCATACATTTTCAGTACTTTGTTTGTTTGAAATTATTTTCCTACATATTAAATTACTCACAGGATTAAGTACATGTAACATTAAAATGTACATTTAGTTTTAGAGTTATTGGTAGCCAATAGTATTTACTGATCTCAATTATGTTTATGTAAATGAAGAAAGACATAAAAGTAAAAGATTCAAAAATAATTATAAAAATTATCAGACTCTATCTAACCTGTGCCCACTACCAAAGACCTGAAACCCTTTTTAATGATATTTTCATGTTTCTAGATGTTTTCTTGATCACATAAAGCAGTACTCTAATTTGATTTTGCAGGCCTCTAACAATCAGCAAAATATCTTGGAAAAGCACATGAACATTTGGTATCGTTTCTTCATTTTGCTTCTTTTTCTGCTACTCCAGTGTTGTGTACTGGTTCTTTAGGGTTTTTGCCACAGATGATGGGATTTCTGCTACAGGTTCTTTGGGAATCTGTCCACCACCAACTCCATATTTGGTGTCATCTAAGAAATAATTACATTCTAAATGACTCTTAAGTGACAAAACAGTAATGCTATCTTTCATATCTTATAAATTTTATTTTGTTTTCCAATGATATTTTTCTAAGATGTTGAGGTACAAATTGCAGATAGTCAGCTTTACAAATGTACTTTGATTTTATACTTTAGCAAGGCAAGGTTATCCCCCACATCCTATATTCACTTTACTACTGGTGCTTCTTGTTTGCCTTGCATTTTATAATAGCCTGGTCACATATACACTGCCCACAGATGAGCTCCTGTAAGAGTCCATAAGTACATCTAGACATCGTGAATCTTGGCTGTAAACAGATTATCACGAAACAGAGAAAAGCACATTTCTGTTGTCCCAACTTTATATGTATTCAAGTATAATATACTTGTATGTATTTTAGTGTTTTTATAAAATATAAGACAGAGAAAGAAAATTTGTAGTGCCAAGCATGTTTTTATTTTAACAGCTTCTCTTGTCTTGATCAAACTTCTTGCAGACTTTGAGCAACATTAAAATTCCACATGTTCCTGTATACCATGGATGGAAGCGAGGTAGGAAAAACTCTTGTTAACAAAGTTACGTATCTGCAGTCATATTGACTGCATGAGGCTGGCTATGCAAGGTGTTGTTCCCTGCTGCATTTAAACATATTCCATCATGACTAATGCCTTACTTCATCAGGAGAGTGACACTCCAGAGTGCTAGTGTGGCCCAAGTCTGTTATTAGGTGGGTTAGGTGGCATTAATGCATGCCATAACATACATCACACTGTGATTACATATTTTGAAGTATTGTGTTAAAAATTAGCCATTTTAGTTCTTTGAAACCTGGATCTGTTCATAACATCGGAGAGAAAAAAAACTTGTTCTGCTACAGAAGTGTGCTATGTACACATTTTATGATATGTACTATGTAAATGGGAGACTGCAAGTTTAAACATAGCCAAGGAAATAGAAAAGGCATTCATGAGGCACTGAAAATAAGCAAATAATATTAATGACATTCTGAAGACAATATTTTCTTTTACTGAGAACTATATTTCAGGGACTTAGAAGATTTTTTTTTTATGGAACACGAAAATTTATGTATCCCACACATCTCCGATTCCTGGAATTTTTCCTTAATATAATATGAGACAATCATAAAACAAGTGACTGTCTAAATTTCCTAGGGGAATATGAAAAGATTCTTTGTTTTCTGTAGAAACTCAGTACTATAAACCTCTTACCACACCACTCATATGTAACAGACAGACAATTCCTTTTGGCAGTCATTTTGTTTTATCTTCTTTGATTTCTTAAGCAGTTTGTCAAGATTGGGTGTAAATTATGGCAAACAGTGTATGACTCTTTGCCTCCAGCACTGCATCATTTTGGTTAAACCATGTTAGTGATGCCTCCCCCTCAATGGTGGTCATCTCTGGAGACATGCAATTGTGATTTGGCTCCTTGAAATATGTTGATCAAAATTATCATATAAATGACTAAAGAAATCTATTTTGAGATACTGCAATGTTTTCATGCAACACATGGTCTGTTTCAAAGGATTGCTGATAGCATTTTTGCAGTAGATAGTACACAGAGGAAATGTGCAAGGTTTATATTAGTGTTTCCGTCACTGTTTCACCCCAAGACTTAAGCAAATCCATGTGTTTAGAGAGATCTGTAAGAAGAAACATGCTCACACTACTTCATGCCTATAGGGGAAAGAATTTGTCTAAAATTAGTTTAGTAGAACAAATGCATTCACTAGCTACAAGTAAAAATAATCAGAGTCAAGAAAAATTAAATGGAAAATCTAAGCTCTGCCTGACAAATAGGACAGTTTTTTTTTATGTTAAGAAGGTTAAAAGTATTATTTTATTTCTTTTCTTACCATCAAGTTTACTTTATGTTTCTCAACTTCTTTTGGAAGAGGGGTCTGCCGTGAAGTGTGGTCAACCTATTAGCCACAAATCATTAAAGAGAAATGACTATCACCTTTCAGCTCATGACACCAGTTCATTAGTTACTTATGGCAGTTAACCCTAGTCTTACATGCTAGAGTTTTTGTCAGACTTGATCTTGTATATGTCTTATGCATGTTTTCACAATCAATATACGTTAAAATGTATGATTACCCTGCTTTGTCTTGAAAACAGTTCTTTGAAGTCACCCATCCTTCGTCTCTGGTTCTTTCTACCCCTATTCCATAATGTTTTCAAAGGCATGAGAGTACCTCCTGTACAGTGCTGAGCTCTCTACAGCCTTTTATTCTATGATTGTTTATCAGTTGAACCCTCAACTGTGTTAGTTCTCATCTAGTGCATGACAAGTCATTATGAGATGGTTTAATACTATGTTCACTTAATAGAATAAATTGGGTTCTCCCCTAGGGCCTATGACCTACACAGTCACAGGTTTTTGGCCCTGTCAACAGTACCAGAAATGGGTTCCTTTTTATGGAGTGGTCCTTCATTCTAATAAGAAAGTGGTTTATTACTCCTATAAAATGAGTTGATTTTTGCACCTGTGGGCATATCTTGTCAATAGTTATGTTAGCTTTCAAGAATCACAGCTCAGTGAGATTATGATTTTTTTCCCCTTGCAGTAGAGTGAATATTATGTTTCACTCCTATAAAATGAAGTCAGTAGCAATGACAATTCTTAGTGAATTCCAGCTTTATTTTTTCATATTTTGTGAGTATATTGTATAGTATATTCAATGATAGGTCCTGACTATTAAGTTTTATACGATATCCAAGAGGATTTGTAATACACTGTAATTTTGGGGGGGGGGATGTCAATTACTTACATAGAGGTAAGTTCCCAGTATTGGATTTTCTATTTACTATAGAAATACTGAATATCTATTCAAGGTATTGCCCTTCCCTTGTTTTCATATAAGTTTTTTAAAAGCCTTTTACTGTTACTTGTCTCTTCCTACATTCTCTTCATTACTCAGCCTTTTTATCTCCCACCCAGATTCAACCTTTCTTGTTTCATTATTCCCCCTTTTATCTTATATTGCATTTTTTTTCTATTTCCCCTATTTTAAAATCCCCTCTCATTCACCCTTATTAATTTTATGACTTGAACAAATCTTCCAAGAAACATTATAAGCATTGATGTGCCATCCATTGTTATCCCAAGTTAATAATATGTACATAGCATCTCTGGATAACATGGGTCAAAACTTCTCACAGGTTACAAACAATCAATGTCGACTTGGTCTTTGGCCCTATCTCAAGGCTCTAATAGGAAGAGGCTGATAAGTTGCTTATGAGTTGGTTTTCAAGATTCATTTCCTCAAGTGAGATCCTATTTCCTCACTGATTATAGAGCAGAGTGGTTCTTGATTAATCTCCACTCAGAAATCTCCATAGAACTGTTTAGAACATGACCATGAGTTCCTATCAAATAAATTTATGGGGAGAAAAATAAAGAAGGAAAAAGAGATGTGTGTGTGTGTGTGTGTGTGTGTGTGTGTGTGTGTGTGTGTGTATGTACGTGTTTGTGTATGTGGAGAAAGACAAGAGAGACAGAGAGACAGAGACAGAGAAAAACAGAGAGAATGTAATTCAAGGAAAACTGATACTCTTTAAAATAAGGAAATAATAAAATAATAAAAACATGATAAAATAATAAGTCAATGATGAAAATGTAACTATGGTCTATAAATATATTCTCCAATTAAAAATGGAATTGATTTCATATATACAATCATATTCTCATTATTTCCCCCTTATAGTCCCTGTGAAGTCCTTCAACACATTAATTTTTTCTATATAAACAGAACATATATAAATATACATATAAGCTCAAGAATAGAATACATTGAAAACACAGATAAAAGTAGAAATCCATAGTGAAAAATAAGTCTGAATACCAAGCCATTACTATAGAATGCAATAAACCAAGAAAGGAGGTTCACGAGTTTGAGTCTAGCCCAGGTTAGTCAGAGGCTGTGTTTAAAAGAAATGTAATGCAATTTAAAGTCCAATAAAGCTTAATTTCAAATAAAAATAAAGGGTATGTAAATGGCCATTAACATGGAATAGTTTATAGAATTTTGTTCATTTGGACATACCAGAGAAATTTACTAGAGTACATTGTTCGAATCTAAAGACTTTAATGGTAGTAGTAGTGATCTTTAAATAATTACATGCTTGTAGAACTAGAAGTGAATAGACATTAAACTTGAGTAAAAACAGTTTGCAGTAATATTACATCCTGTATAATAAAGTTGTAAAATTAGTATGAAGTATGAATGGAACAGAGTTCAGAATGTTCTTCCCACAAGGTAGTCTTTTAGAAAGAATTTCAAAAACCATGATAAGTGATTGAACTTATATGTAAGGATATGAAGGGAGTGTCCTGATATATTCATATTATCTCTTTGAGAAAGGCAAAGGCCTGGGAGGAATATTATTGACTCTTCACATGACCAAAAATGGTAGGACATAACACCATATGTATTACATCTTTGTATTTCCTATTGCTTAAGCTAACCATAAATGCCATCTCATATTTTGCTTTCTTTAATAATATAAATGAGAATTATTTTGTTTGTATTACTCGAGCTCAAATGTCTGATGTCTGCTCTACTGTATGCAGGTCTTTTTTTTTTTTTTT
>NW_022196901.1:7335699-7347223 GCF_008632895.1 Mastomys coucha | reverse complement strand
GGCCACAATGTGGAAAAAAACAATAATTGTATGCTCAGTCAATGTGATATAGTACAATTTTAAAGACAGAAAAATTAAGGAACCATATGCAAAAACAAAACAAAACAAAAGAAAAACCCAGAAAAAAATCCCAAATTTAAAACTATTATTGGCAATGCTATTCTCAATAGAAAAGAGTGTCTAGAAAAATTTCCATTTGCTAAAGGTAAATGGCACTCTATCCATTTTCTATCTGTTCCCAACTGGATAAACTCATGGTGGTATCATCATAACAAAGATGGATATTTTAAGACAAGTTATCCTATCAATGAAGTGCTTGGAATTTCCCTGTGTCTGCTATGGGGACAAGGACTTGCCTACTCTCTATGAATTAAGGTGGGTGAAGCTAGATCCCAGGTTATCAAATGTTCCCATGTCAGAAAAAAGGAGGATATAACCAGGAGCCTTGGATAGAATGGGCAGGAAGTTTAGATTATCTGTGTTTGGAGTAGAGGATAACTTCATGGCATGATGGACTAGAGCTGTATGGAGGCTGTGTAGGCCCAGGGAGCTGAGATCAGGAAACTGAGAACCACTTTTAGAACCTTGATGAACTATTGGGAAAGATCTATGATATAAGATCATTCAACCAAAATATAGCAAAAAGAAAGAGAAAGAATGGATTTTAGAGCTGGAAAGGGATGTGGGGACAAAGTGGAGACACTTAAGAAATGATATTTCAATGAGAAGTACAATTAAATATCAGTTGCTTTTAAAAGTAATATATTATTGAAATACAATTAAGGAGATCTTGATTTTGAGTTTTAAGTCACCGACTCTCATTATGATAATGGTAGACAACAATGATCTGGTTTGTTACTGATAAAGCTTGCTGTTTTCCTTTCAGAAGGAACATGCCTTTAAATTGTGTTTATTTGTAAGAGTACTGAAAGCTGCTTTTTTCTATGTTCCAATGGTCTTACTTTCTATGGTTATTTTGCCTTATGATAAATCATTGCAAACTACACAGTTTTTATTTTACAAAAGCAAGAGTATTTTTAAGATTTTTTTTAAGGTTAACTTTTATCAACATCATTGAAATATACATCTCCTCCCCTCAAACTTTATTATTAAAGCTTTATAATAGGTTTATAATATTTTCTGACACTTATGAATTCACCCGAAAACATGTCATTTTATGTTACTTATGAATATCAGATGCCAAATATAGAAAACTTGCATTCAGTCAAGAACAATAATTAAACGTCCCAAATCTGGCAAAAGATGTGGTTTTAAGTGGAGAAACAGGGAGAGTGTATTGGTTACATTCAACTCACAACCTCTTGTGGGATTTCTTAAGAATTAAGGGCTTTGCCAAGACTATTTGCTTCAGTGAAATATGAATTATTCAGGAAGCAGAGGCACTGGGTACTGGTAAGCATCAAGTTAGGAAGAATGAACAATAAGGTATGTGCATAATTACCTTACATAGTTATAGGTGGTAATAATGAAGCTTTGAAACAATGAAAGCAATGTGATAATTGATTCATAACACTTTTTAGGTTGTAAGAATATTGTACCTTTTGCTACTTTTTACAAAAGTCAAGTTTAAAATTTAAATGAATGATTGAGCTAACTGCTATATATAATTTTTAAGACAATGGAATTATTTGAGGAAAATTATATAATAAAATGAAAAACTATATTGAAAAGTTATTTGTTCATATGATCTTTATAAAATATTTAAATCATGACTTTCTATATGGCTTTAAAGACCCATGCTTTACATCTGCATTCAGATGTCTTAGATACAAAGAAGTGAAAAATAGTTGTTCATCAACACACTTTGGACAGATGTGTTATGACCTAGATTGGATTCATTCTACACCCTGACTAGGAACAATGGGGGAATAAAAACATAGGCAAAAGAGCTGAAATTGAGTTCTGAAGAAGAAACCACAATACCAGTAAAGCTCACTGTGTTTATTATATACTTCTCAATAGGAGTTTGGATTATTGTGATGAACAAAGAGGTGGCAATTTTAACTAATCTCACAAGGAGCAGTCTCTGTGGAGAGCAGTCTGTAAACATCTGGGGCTGAGAAAAAGCTATGACAGGGATTTTCAGCACATACTGTCAACATTTTCACTTGGGACTAAGGAAGGAAGGCCATTTCACCCTTCTGATGCTTACCATGAGGAAGGTTTTGCCACTCCTATGGGTCTAAAACATAAGGCCCCTGGCATGGCCATGCCCATGTCAACAATACACATTCACTCAGGACTCCAGTCTATACAATAGGCTCGTTTTTGTCATTCTAAAGTTTGTTTGGAAAGGAATAGAAACAGAGGGAGAGCGGGACACACACACACACACATACACACACACACACACACACACACACACACAGAGAGAGAGAGAGAGAGAGAGAGAGAGAGAGAGGAGAGAAAATACATACCAGAGACTCAAGTTCAAGCTTATCTCCTGCTTCAGAAGTGCATGGGACTAGGACAGATATTTGTTACACATGTATTTACATTCTAAAGGTCAATGGTAGGCTCATTGAATTGTAAAAATCTAAAACCCTAGAATAATTGTTGGAAAGAAAATTTCAACCTTGAGTGAAGAGAAGAGATCAGATAAAGAAAAAAGTATATATATGTATATATACATACATATGTGTATATACATATATATACACATATATATGTGTGTGTATGTATTACACATACATATATACATACATATAATTCATATAATAAAATTTATTATTGTTGTTTTCATGTAATTCCAAAGTTATGCTTCCAATACAGAAGTCATAGTCCCCAAAGAATTTAACCCTTGTTAGTCTTAAAGTCTTTTGCTAATGAGCCAATTGGCTGTAAACCAGACCTCGATTTCTTTGGGCTATTTCTTTAGATAATAGTATGAATTCCTAGGAGCCAGGTCATCAGTCACATCTAGAAACTATTTCTTCTTTTTCAGGTAATCTGTCTTTTCAACCATAGAGAACCTAATTCATAGGGAGTCAGCTGTTCCATTTGATTGACGGTCTCTTAGTTACTTTTCTCTTCTTTTTGGTAAAACATCATGACTAGGACAATTATAAAAGAAAAATTTTAAGTTGACTTATGGTTTCAGAGGATTAGAGTCCATGATGGCAAAGAAAAGGAATAAGAGCTCACATCTTGATCCACTATCATGAGAACACTGGGAATGACATATGTCTTTGAAATCTCAAAGCCTGGCCTCAGTGACACACCTCCTCTTATAAGATAATCTATTAATTTTCCAAAATAGCTTCAACACTTGGATCAACTGTTCAAATCTATTAGTCTATAGAGATCATTCTTGTTCAAACCATGAATCCAAGCCTTCAATAGGCTTGTTGCAGTGTTATAATGTCAAATATGTTCAATCCATCTTCGAAAGTCCCTGTTGCCTTTCACAATCACAACACTATTTCAAAACTCAAAATATGAAGTCTTTTCTAACACTGCAGAGGATCTTTTAATCATAACCATCTGTGAAATAAAGACTATCAACTTGAGCTGAACCCTGGCATATTTTAATCACATTTGTAGCATCGCTGGTCTGTGTTTGACTTTTAGTAGCAAAAAATTCCCTAGATATTTTATATTTTCAATTTTGAAGCTGAGGTGGTTGAGATCATTCTCTGAGGATATCCTCACTTTATTTTATTTTAGACCAAGCCTGTCTTTATTCTTTACATCACTTTCACCACAAGTCTAGTCTATATTCCAACATAAATGACTCTTTGAAGCACATATTATTTGATTTTACTTAGATCTCCATCACCAAGGAAATCAGTCCATCCATTTCTTTTCAATTTTGCCTCAGGTAGATTTTTTTGAACAAGAGAAAAGGCAGACTTTTTACATGACTTTCATTGCAAGTTGAGTCTCTATTCCAACATAAATGACTTTTGAAGCACATATTATTTGATTATACTGAGATCTCCATTGCCAAGGAAGTCAGTCCACTTCTTTTCAATTTTGCCTCAGGTAGAATTTTTGCACAAGAGAAAACAGCAGATGAATTCTTTGCCAAAATATTACAAGAGCAGTCCTTAGCATAGAGGTTAATATTCTTTTTCACTGAATCCTCCTGATCCAAGGTCTCTTAGTCACAATTCTCTCAGTACTATTGTCTTTGAAGTTCTTACTAGGATATCCCCACTAACAGCATTCAACCACTTCTCTAGCCTAAAGTCCAGAGTCTTCTACTTTCAGAAAACAAATAAACACAAAGTATGGTCAGACCTGTCATAAATACTTCACTCCTGGTACCAACTTCTTTCTTAGCTACTTTTCTATTGATATGATAAGACACTAACTACCACAAGGCAACTTATACAGGAAGGTTTTGTTTTTGTTTTTGTTTATTTGGATTTTTATTTTGAGTTCATAAGTAGAGCAAAGAAACATTTGACAGATCACATCTTGATCCACAACCATGAGGCAGAGAGATTACACTGGGACTTTCTTCAGTCTTTTGAAACCTCAAAGTCTGCTCCCAGTGACACACTACTTCCAGTGAGGCCATACCTCCTCATCCTTTCCAAACATTTGCACCAATTGAGAACAAGCCTTCAAATATATGAGCACATGGTATTCATTCTTATTCAAACAACCACAGGTGCATTCAAATAAGGTGAAAAATGTAACCAATTATGAAAACTTGTCAAACCCAATGAAGGAGTAGAGGAAGCCTACCTAAAGTTACCAAAAGTTCACAATCAGGCCATCATCTCTCATTCTCTAAAGAGTTGGTGAAAGAGACCAGATGCCAACTCTGTTAAAAGGTTTTTCAATTTCCTCAATTGAAACAGTGATGCTTGAAGTTTGTCCACTCAATGCATCCAAACAATTGGGTTCTAAATGCTATTTCCTTTTCTTCAGCCATGTTTTTTTTGTCTGTTTGTTTGTTGTTGCTATTACATTAACAACTATCAGAAATATTTAATTTTGTTCTCTTGCCTTCAGTCTTGAGTCTGTAGGGAATCTCCATACACAAGCCATACCCACCTCTAGCATTACCAACTTGCACTTTTTTTTTCTTTCTGGTTATTGTCTTAATTTTTCCTATGAGGTGTGAAGAAAATGGCTCTTTCCCCAAAATAAAGCACTTATAAGAGATAAAATTATGGATTTCATTAAAGTCCAACTTTTTAAGCCAATCAACTCTATAAGCCAATCAACTTTTTAAGCTACCTACAGGTATATGAGTAAGGAATTACTTATAGGATCATGGACTATTCAAAACAGATGCATCATCAAGGATCCACCTTACCATGTGTGGGAAAGTATTAACATGAATCCCTTGGAGCTGCCTGGACAGCTTATAGGCAGCTCAGCCCTTGAAGAATCTATTCTCTTAAACAATTTACTGCTTATATAATATAGAGGATAGGTTTTGTGACTAGCCAACTTTAGTAAAATTTCATGAAACTCTTACCTCCCTATCACGGAGAATGTTATACATTGCAGGACACTGAGACATAAACCTCAAGCTGTACTACAGAGCAGTCATGATAAAAACTGCATGGTACTGGTACAGTGACAGGCAGGTAAATCAATGGAATAGAATTGAAGACCCAGAAATGAACCCACACACCTATGGTCACTTGATCTTTGAGAAAGGAGCTAAAACCCTCCAGTGGAAAAGAGACAGCATTTTCAACAAATGGTGCTGGCTCAACTCGCAGTTAGCATGTAGAAGAATGCAAATATATCCATTCTTACCTCCTTGTAGAAAGCTCAAAACCAAGTGATCAAGTAACTCGACATAAAACCAGATACTCTGAAACTAATAGAGAAGAAAGTGGGGAAGAGCCTCAAATACATGGGCACAGGGGAAAATTTCCTGAAGAGAACACCAACAGCTTATGCTCTAAGAGCAAGAATCTACAAATGGGACCTCATAAAATTGCATAACTTCTGTAAGGCAAAGGACACTGTCAATAGGACAAAATGGCAACCAACAGAGTGGGAACGATCTTTACCAATCTCACATATGATAGAGGGCTAATATACAATATATACAATGAACTCAAGAAGTTAGACTCCAGAGAACCAAATAATACTATTAAAAATGGGGCATAGAGCTGGGCAATGGTGGTGCACTCCTTTAATCCCAGCACTTGGGAGGCAGACGCAGGCAGATTTCTGAGTTTGAGGTCAGTCTGGTCTACAGAGTGAGTTCCAGGACAGTTAGGGTTGTACAGAGAAACCTTGTCTCAAAAATAAAAATAAAAATAAAAATGGGGCACAGAGTTAAACAAAAAATTCTAAACTGAGGAATATTGATTAACTAAGAAGCACCTAAAATAATGTTCCACCTCTTTAGTCATCAGGGAAATGCAAATCAAAACAACCCTGAGATTATACTTCACAACAGTTAGAATGGCTAAGATCAAAAACTCAGGTAACAACAGATGGTAGAGAGGTTGTGGAGAAAGAGGAACACTCCTCCATTTTTGGTGGGATTGCAAGCTTGTACATCCACTCTGGAAATCAGTTTGGCAGTTCCTCATAAAATTGGATATAGTACTACCTGAGGACCCAACTATACCATGCCTGGGCATACACCCAGAAGATGCTCCAACATGAAATAAGGACACATGCCCCACTATGTTCATAGCAACTGCATTTATAATAGCCGGAAGCTGGAAAGAACCCAGATGTCCTTCAACAGAGAACTGGATATAGAAAATGTGGTACCTTTACACAATGGAGTACTACTTAGCTATTAAAATTGATGAATTCATAAAGTTCTTAGGCAAATGGATGGAACTATAAAATATCATCCTGAGTGAGGTAATCCAATCACAAGGAACACAAATGGTATGCACACACTGATAAGTGGATATTAGCCCAGAAGTTCAGAATACCCAAGATACCATTCACAGACCACATGAAGCTCAAGAAGGAAGTCCAAAATGTGGATACTTTGATCCTTCTTAGAATGGGGATCAAAATACCAGTGAGAGGAGATACAGAGACAAAGCATGGAGCAGAAACTGAAGGAAAAGCTATCCAGAGACTGTCACACCTGGGGATCCATCCCATATACAGTTACCAAACCTAGACACTATTGTGGATGCCAGCAAATGCTTACTGACAGGAGGCTGATATAGCTGTCTCCTGAAAGGCTCTGCCAGTGCCTGACAAATACAGAAGTGGATGCTCACAGTCATCCATTGGACTGAGCACAGGGTTCCCAATGGAGGAGCTAGAGAAAGGAGCCAAGGAGCTGAAGGGGTTTGTAGCCCCATAGAAGGAACAACAATATGAACCAACCAGTTCCCCAGAGCTCCCAGGGACTAAATCACCAACCAAAGATTACATATGGAGGCACTAAAGGTTCCTGTTGCATATGTAGCAGAAGATGGCCTTGTTTGTCATCAATGAGATGAGAGGCCCTTGGTCCTGTGAAGGATTCATGCTCCAGTATAGGGAAATGCCAGGAAAGGGAAGCTAGAGTGGGTGGGTGAGTGAGCAGTGGGAGGGCAAATGGGATAGGGGAGTTTTGGGAAGGAAAATGAGGAAAAAGTATAAAATTTGAAATGTAAATATAGAAAATATCTATTAATAAAAAAGACATTAATCATCTTCCAGAGATACACTAATAATGTTGCTCAACTATAGCATTTTTTCAATCTGAAATCCCAGAGTGGCCTTTTTGAACAATACTACAGTAGATAATGAATCCCTTGGTAGCTGAATTTGGATCAAATTTGAATTTGATCCAGAATGGATCAAAATAATATAGATTCTTGCCTCTGCCCCCAAAGTGGTATAATTGAAGGTGATACTACCACTCTCATTGGAAAACACTTTCTTAGTTGTTCATACGCAGGATCCTGACTTTACAGCTTTCTACATATAGTTTCTATAGGCAACCTCAAGTTTACATAAGCATCTGTAGTTTTGCTGGAAAGTTATATGGGCACCGCTTTGCATTTTGAAATGTTTCCTATTCTAGTATATAGCTCCTTATTGAGGCTAATCTTCTCATTGATTATAGCTACTTGCTATCTATGATAGCAATGTACAATGCTACAATCATTACTTTGATCAGTAATAGGCACACTTTTTTATATATTTCTGTTCCATGATGTGATATTTTTGTCAATTTCCTTTGAAAGAATATAACAATTTATTTTATTGATAGTATAAAAGTGTCTCAACTGCTAGATATTAAAAATTGAAAGAATATAAAGTTTGCAAAATTAGACAGAGAGGGACCAAATTTAGAAGATAGACATACTATAAACAAATTCCTTCAGTCTCTGCTCCACTTTTGTGCCTATATTTCCTTTAGGTAGGAACAATTGGGGGTCAAAAATTTTGTAGGTGGGTTGGTGTCCCCATCCTGGGGGTTCTGTCTAACTATTGGAGGTGGGTTCTTCTAGTTCCATTCCTCACTGTTGGCCATTTCAGCTAATGTTACCACATTGGATACTGGGAGCCTCTAATAATCCAGGTCTTTGAAGGAAAGGCCCACCAATGACCATCCCAACTTGGGATCCTTCCCAAACACAGACACTATTACTGATCCTATGATGTGCTTGCAGACAGGATCCAAGTATGACTGTCCTCTGAGATGTTCTACCAGAAACTGACTGAGACAGATTCAGATACTTACAGCCAACCATTGGACTGAGATATGGGGGCCCTCTGGCAGAGTTAGGATAAAAATTGAAAGAGCTGAAGCAGTTGACAACACCATAGGAAAATCAACAGTTTTAACTAACCTAGACTCCTAAGAACTCCTAGAAACTAAGCCACCAACCACAGAGCATACAGGGGCTGGTCTCTGGCCTGTAGCACATATGTAGCAGAGGGCTGCCTTGTCTGGCGTCAGTGGTAGAGGATGTGCCTAATCCTGTAGAGAGTTGATACCCTAGAGAAGGGGGATGCCCAGGGACAGCACCCTCTCTGAGGCTAAAGGGATGGAGAATGAGATAAAGAACTCTCAGAACCAGGAGTGGGGTAACATTTGGGTGTAAATAAATACAATAATTAATTGAAAAATTAGAATAAAAATGTATCCATGCTACAATTCCATTTTCCTATGTAAAAATAAATAATCAAAGCAAAAGAAAAAGAAAAAAGAAAAAAAAGAAAAAAACAAGAAAGAAATACTATGAACAAATTAAATGTAAAATAATGGGTAAATGTTAATGGGTACATTATATATTTTTATTGTATGACAGTGTATCAAGTAGCTAGTAATATTCTGGGTGACTGCAAGGTAAATTTTAAGATAATAACAGAGTATAGACTGAATTTATTGATCTAGTTAAAAATAAATTATGCAAAAAATTACTTATTAAAAGTTTATAAATATTAGTATTGGATGCATGTTTCCTTTTTAAAAATTTATTTATTTACTTACATCCCAAATGTTCTTCCTCTCCCTATTGCCCCTCCCAGAGTGCCTTCCCCCATCACCCTTCCCTTCTCCTCTGAAAAATAGCATAGTAAAAAGTATCCCTGAAAAAGCAGTGTTTACAATAAAATACAGCAAATGCAATACTATTTCTCACATTAGTATTAATATTAATACTTAAATTAATAAATGAATAAAGATTTTACATATGAGATGGTTCTTTGCAGTACAGAACTTCCCTGTTTACTCTCCTATCTGTGGTACACTTGAAATGGTCTTTGAAACTAGACACAATAAGCTCTACAGTAACTATGATTTTTAGACAATTTTCAGAGTTAAAACTTGAAAGCAAATAATATTTTATAAATACAAGTAAATAAATTTATGAATAAATATGAACATACACATGTTCATGCATGTTATATAAAATTTCATTATACCACAGATAGATTCCAAATATATAAATGAACTTATTGCAAAGAAACTCAATAGTAAGAAATAGTATGGAGCATTCCTCAATTGTAATAACTGACACTTCAGTTCCTTCACTACTTTATCACTGGAATTAAAGGATTGAGCGATATGAAAAGAAGAGCTTTATAAACCATAATGGTCCATCCAAGGGAAAGATATGATTTTTATTGATATCTTCATATGTGTACTTCTAATATACTAGGGTTATGAAAACTAACAAAATAAAAATTGGATAACCTTTTCTATTTCCTTGGAGTTCACACAATAATTTTAATATTTTAGTAGGATAACTTTCTAATGAAATGGGACTAATGCCAATGAGATTTATAATAACATGTTTTCATAAAATTACCTTTTCCAGAGATTATAATTATCTTTTGACATGAAATCACTCTTTTCATATTTGTGCAATCACATCATTTTAAGCTACTCTCAAACAAATGTATGTTTTTAAATTTTGAAAGTAATCATTAAAGTGATATGAAGCAGCCTTAACATGTCATCTCTCCTAAGCTCCATGCAAAAATGCTTACAATGAAAATTCAGAATGCTGGCTACAAAAGAAGCAGCATACTGGATCTATCAACTTTTTCCTTGGGGAGACTGAATAATATCAGCCTTGAGTATCAGCTGTGTATCTATAAAGAAAGATACAGAAAGGGAAAATGAATTTTGAAATGGGATGCATGTTACATAAACATTTACAAATATTCCATTTGTAACCACGGGAACTTTTCTACTCATGATTCCACATCACCTATTCCCCATAAGCAATAAGAATACCTTAGTATCTTTCCCTTTAGGAGGTTGATAATGGAAAACATTCAAAGTACATTTGTCATTGAAACCCTAACCATTTGAATCTATAATAATTCTATTATTTTCTAGCCATGAAATGACAATTAATGAAATTTATTTTGTTTGTTTTCTTCTTGTTTTATCATTCTTTTGATATGTGGTTCTCAGTGTGTCACCAGGACTGGCCTGAAACTTTCTCTGTCCTTTGACTGGCCTGGAACTCATGGCAATCTCTCAGGCTCAGTCTTCTGAGTGCTGGGATTACACAAGTGCACCAACACCTAGATTGCCCATTCTATTCTTAAACATTTTCTACAGTGCATGTGGTAAACCATAAATTCATTACTCCTGAGCACCTTACTTATGTATCGATCATTCTCACCATCACTGTCGAGCTACATTTCACAAAGCCACTGGAGAGATTTCTAGGAAACTCTCAATACTTCAGCCACATTCTATGTTCCTAAGTTTCAGCTTGCACATTTCTGAAATATATATGCCTAATCTTGTATGTTACTCTGGGAAATACAATCAAACATATGAAATCTAGTTTGTAGGTGAGTATAGGGCTATTATGAATGTTTGAGAGGATACAGATCTGCCATTTGGTAATAAATCCTCAGATTGTTAATCATACACAAAGTAAATCTTGAAGTGCTGGGGGATGATTATTCATGTCTTAATTAAAACTCTCAATCCTCCAAGGCTCATTTTCATAACAAAAAGAATTATCTAAACACCTAAACTCAGCTAAAATAGAAGACAGGTATTTTACAAAAAAATCTACAAATGTACCACAATTTCTGTATCCACTCCTCTGTTGAGGGACATCTGGGTTGTTTCCAGGTTCTGGCC
>NW_022196901.1:7314326-7334465 GCF_008632895.1 Mastomys coucha | reverse complement strand
CAATATGAACTAAGTAGTACCCTCAGAGCTCCCAGGGTCTCAACCACCAACCAAAGACTACACATGGAAGGGTCTAATTTTTCAGGCAGCATGTGTATAGTAGAAAATTGCAAATTCGATCATCAATAGGAGGAGAGGCCCTTGGCCCTGTGAAGGTTCTGTGCCCCAGTGTAGGGGAATGCCAGGGCCAGAAAGTGGGAGAAGGCGGGGTGGCAGGCATGGGGAAGGGGGAGGCAACAGGGGTTTGTTTTTGTTGTTTTTGTTTGTTTCTTTGTTTTTTGGAGGGGAAACTGGGAATGGAGAAATTTACATGTAAATAAAGAAAATATCAAAAAAATCTACAAATGTATACTTAAAAATTAAATATATTTATTAAATTTACAAACAGACTAAAATTTTTAAGAAATCTACTGAAATGAGAATAAATAAATTTAGGAAGTATGGGGGCAGGGAATCCCTATATATTGGTGTTATATCAGGCATGTGTACAATA
The DNA here is from genome assembly GCF_008632895.1 of Mastomys coucha. Lineage (NCBI taxonomy): Eukaryota > Metazoa > Chordata > Mammalia > Rodentia > Muridae > Mastomys > Mastomys coucha. The sequence goes on along the minus strand of NW_022196901.1, from coordinate 7,333,972 downwards.
CCAGGTGCTGGGATGCAGAGTCAGAGGTTTGTAAATTCAAGGGCATTCTGATTTACCTAGTGAGTACCACATGAGACAGAGCTATAATATAATGATCTATCTAAGGAAACCAACCAAATAAATATAGTAATTTTCCATATATTCCTTGTACCAGCAATTAATTAATTTGAAATAAATATGAGCTAAGAATATCAGTATATGCATGCGGATGAGGATGTGAAGAAAGAGGAACACTCCCTCATTGCTGGTGGGACAGCAAACTGGTACAATCACTCTGGAAATCGAACCGGAGGTTCCTCTCCTCAGAAAATTGTAAATAGATCTACCTGAAGACCCAGCTGTGGTCTCCAACCCCCCTTTTCTTGGGAGCGACTTGGCTTCCGTATGCAGCCCCCCCCCACAGGCTGGAAACTGGGGCTGGACACCCGCTGTGTAGAACATTGACTGCTGCTCCTAAGATCAAAGACAGAGCAGGTCTCATGTTTATGTTAAAAGTTTGCAGGATCTTCCTTTTGAGATCTTCCTCTGGTCTGGTGTTAATGGATTTTCTCGTGTTTATGTTAGATGGGCAGGTTTCGATTTCCTCTGGGTCTGGTTCCTAAGCGTAACTATAAATACTGAGTGAATTACAGTAAAGCTCTCTCTCTTATCACATCTACCTGGCATCTGTGTCCTTCCTTGTTAACCGTTTGCCTTCCCAGGACTCAATTAACCCAGTTCGTGTATACCCACGGAGGAAGAGAGACCGTGGGATGGTCCCCTTCACCCAGCTATACCACTCTTGGGCATATACACAAAAGATGCCCCAGCATGCCACAGGGGCACATGTTCCACTTTGTTTATAGCGGCCTTATTTGTGATGGCTAGAAACTGGAAACAACCAAGATGTCACACAATGGAAGAATGGGCACAGAAAATGTGGTTCATTTACACAATGGAATACTACTCAGCTATTAAGAATGAGGGCATCATTAGTTTTGCAGACAAATGGATAGAACTAGAAAATCTCATTCTGAGTGTGGTTATTCAGAACCGAAAGGACATGCATGTTATGTACTCATTAATAAGTGGCTACTAGTCAAAAATATACAGAATACCGAGGATAAAACCCACAGGACTCAAGAAGATTTAACAAGCCAAAGGATCCAAGTGAGGATGCCTCAATTTTACTTGGGAGGGAGAAGAAAGCACTCACTGGGGACAGATGGAGGGAGGGTTCTGGGTGGGAGAAGGGACAGGTAGGAGAAGTGGGGAAGCCTAACATGGCAGACAGGAGCCTATCATGACTGCCCTCCAAGCTGCTGAAAGAGACAGATACAGATACTAGTATCCAACCAATGCACAGAAGCTGGGGCTTCCTGTGGTTGAATTGGGGAAAAGCTGGAATAAGGAGGGCAGCCCCATGAGAAAAACCAATATACGATCAGGTATTGGGGCAGAAGGAACAGGACTGAAGCCCTTAGGGCCCACAGAAATAATAGAAACAGGTAACCTCCGGAGGTTGGAGATAGGGGGACCCTCTAGGATGCACCAGAGACCTAGGAGGTGAGAGACTCTCAGGACTCAAACGGACGGACATAGGATGAGGTGACCTGTAGTGGGGAGGGGGAACGTGTAGTGTCCACGTCCAGTGGAGAGACAAGACATCAAATGGAGGGATAGGATCACCATCGCACAGTCAAAAGCTCTGACCCAGTTTTGTTCCTGTCTGAAGGAACTGTAGTGCCAAAAATGGAGAAGAGCATGAGAGGAAGGTGGTCCAGGCCCAAATTGAGATCCAGCTCAAGCGGAGGCTCAGGTCCCTCATACTCTTGCTGTGGTGTGCTTGCAGACTGGAGCCTAACATGGTTGCCCTATGAGTAGCCCAACAAGCAACTGAAAGAGGCAGATGCAGATACTAGTACCCAGTCAGTGAACAGTAGCCAGGGACCCCGGTGGTTGAATTGGGGAAAAAATGAAAGAAGCTGAGGAGGATAGCAACAGCATAGGACAACCAACAGCTTCAACTAATCTGGACCCCTGAGATCTCTCAGACACTGAACCACCAACCAGGCAGCGTACACCAGCTGACATGAGGCCCCCGACTCATATACAGCAGAGGACTGCCAGGTCTGGCCTTAGTGAGAGAAGATGCACCAAACCCTTGAGAGACTTGGGGCCCCAGAGGGTGGGGAGGCCTGGTGGGTGAGGATGGGGTTTGGGGACATCCTCTTGGAGACAGAAGTGGTAGTGTGGATTGGAGAGGAGGTATGGGATAGGGAGCAGATTGGGAGGGGGATGAAGTCTGAACTGTAAAAATGAATTAAATAATAAAAATAAATAAATTATATATATGAATAAACCATATATATATATATATGATTAGCAGTGTATGACTTTAATTCCATTACTCAGAGGCAGAGGCAAGTAGATTATTGTGAGTTTCAGGCTAGGCTGATCTACCCAGCAAGTGCCAGGATAACCAAAGCTACAAATTCATACTTAAATCAATAATATAAAATAAAATAAACTTATTTCCTCTTTCTAGTTTACAGAGAAAAGTTGATTAGGCAACTCTTTACTACATTAAATGATAAGTCCTACAATATTAGAAATTAATCTAATGTCACCATTATTGCTTTATTTTAAAAACATAAAGCCTATAATAGGGAAAAGTATCAAAATTTAATGATATGAAGAAAGTTTGAAAGAAACTTTAAATTGTAGTCTACTATGTTACTAATAATATATGTGTTTACACTTTACATATAATTATATCATAAAATATGAGCCAATATAATTTTGATATTTGATGTGTTCATATTTTATTACCAATTATTTATTAATATATCAGAAAGTAAGGTGGCACACTTATGACAGATGTAATTGAAACAAAAATATAATCAAACTTTGTATCACAATAAAGGAAGAATTTCTCCCAATAAAAAGACAAAAAGGTCAGAGTCATAAAAATTGGATGAAAGTTTTATTGTCCAGAGGAGACAGATTCAGTGTTTTAGAAGAAAGAGGCAAAGTTAGCCCCATAGTTTTATGATAAATCCTTCTATAAGTTCCATGCTTGTTTCTCATATCCTTTAGCTCCTATTTCTATAGTCTTATATTTGCTATAATCTCCCACCTACTATAAACTAGGATCACTTTCAATCTGATTGAATTTATTTATTTTGTGAAAAAATCCAAGAAAGTCTGTAACAAGTATGTGTTAGTAATAGTATTTTGAAAAAAAGTTTGCTTTTGTCAGTCAGACATGACAGCATGAAGGCTGAGTTAGTAAAAAGAATAAATAAAAATGTGATAATTTTAAGTAGATGTAATTATGTCTTAATATATATAGTTATTACTATTATTATTTAATAAAAGTGTTATAAAATTAACTATTAAGAAAAAACAGGAGAATATAAACAATTTGGAAATGTTTAATTTGTGTTAAACTATTTCAAAATTCTTAGGAATATTAGGTTTTGACTCACAAACATTTGTTGGATTATTTATTGTACTCAGAGCAAGAATGAAATTTGAATATAGAACTTTAAGCTACCAGAGCCATATCATATTGAAAGCACACAATTTCATTTGCTATCAGAAACTGAGCAGAATCCAGTCTAGTATGTACTTGATTTAGAAACTTCAGACCCCTGGGTTTCAAACCAGAATGTAAAAGTTCAACATGAAAAGAAATATCAATGGATACTAGGATAAACCATGGAAATAATGTGCACAAAACAAGATGAAAAGCTGAATACGAAGAACATAAAATGATAAAGTATAGGACAGAAGATGAAATGCATCAGTTAAAAGGACACATGATTACAGTAAAAAGCTTCAGCTATGAAACAGTAAGTATTAAGAAAAGTTGATGGCAAAATTTGAAAAGTGTGGTAGAACGTGGGTGGAAAGAGCAGTCAGCAGGATGCTGTTGCAGTTTATTCATTTCATAATTTTTAAAGTAAAAGTACATTTTAAATGATGTGGCATCACACAGTTAAATACTAAAGAATAAACCATCAATAATGTGCAGCTAACTTGCTTGAATATTAATTATTCAAGGACTAATGCAGTTCTTTATAACTGTAAATAAATCTCTGCAATAATGAAAGATAAAAAGTCATAACACTAAAATTAATAAATACATTAGCATACATGGCAAAAACTTTAAACTGAATATTTCCAAATATTTTGAATGTGTATCAGTAAAGCTTTACACTCCACCAGTATGTGATGCAGGTTTGGCACTGTCAATGCAGAAAGGCCTGGATTGCTGGATGAGTCTTTCATACATGACAGGGGATGTGGACTATCAGCAAGGAGGGAAGTCTGTGTTCCAAAACTCTTCTGGAAAAACTTGGATGTGCTTATGGAAAATTACTATACAGAACACATTTGTAATAGCGTAAGAAAACAAATCAGTTACAGATGGATTACATGGCAAAATAAGGAAAGCCAATCTTTACAACTTTTCTAAAATATGAGACAATAAATCTTCAAAAATTAAAGATAGATAAGTATTTTTTTGAACTAAACAAAGTCAATTTGATTCTTTTAAATAAACAGAGGAAATGATAGGTGATATTCATTTCATTAAAAGTTAAACATCTTTTAATCCACTACTGTTTGTATGGATATACCTAAGAATTAAAAAAGGAAACAAGATAATAGAATACATGTTAATGACTACAGGGACTGATAATTTCTACCTAGTGATCTCTCTCTCTCTCTCTCTCTCTCTCTCTCTCTCACACACACACACACACACACATATACACACAAACAAACATAAACACATGCACACATGCAACACCAATACCACCTCTACCACCTCCTCCACCACTACTTCCACCTCCACCTCCTGCACTACTCCATCACCATCATCACCACCACCACAACACACACATATACAAACCACACACAGACACACACATACACACAAACACACACTCATACCAAACTAATGATGAAATAAAGGAAAGAAATTAATCAAGAACAAAAAATTCATAAAAGAAAAACAAGAAGCAGACACATAATAAATATAAGAAATACTTTTACCACATAAATGATGGTAATGCAAATAAATATTTGAGAATCTTTCATACTGTATAAGATTGCTAGACTTTAAATAACTGATAATACTGTCAATGTGTGGAGAAACAGAAATTGGCAGACACAAATGATGAGATTATAAATTAGAAATGTTGGCAAAAACAGTTAAATATAACATATTAAATTTGAAATTATCATTAAATATCATATGATGCAACATTGTGAAGCACAGGATATAAATTAAAACTCACTTTGCTCACTTGTAAAAGTCTATCAGGTCAATGACAAACAGGAAGCTTTATTTGTAGCTCCCTAACTATAAACACTCCATGACAGTAAACATCATATCAATCAACTATGGCTAATCTCAAAAGTGTGTTTAAAATATAGAAATGTATGAACTTGTATTCCATTCTGGGGGGCAGGGAGTAAAGTAGATTAGTCACTTTATTGTTGTGTCAAGAACTAGTCATCAACCAGTTTAAGCACAGAAACAAGAATAAAACCATTACAATAATAGAAAAACTGTTGCAAACTAATACTTGTCCATCAGTACTTGTGGGAATAAATTATGTAAATCAAATTATATTGAAAAACTAGTATTATATTTATATATACATTAATAGTAACCCCACCAGATTACATATTAATATATAAAAGTGTCTAGTGATTGTAGTAGAGAAAGAAAATATTAAAACAACCCTTAGGGATCTATATAATTCTGAGGTATATATAATGTGTTTTTTTTCTTTATTGGGCTACAAATTATATTTTATATTTTGTTTACTTAATTTCATATATATCTAATTTTATAAGTTCTAATTAAACTATACAAGTGGTTTATATATTTTCTACATTCATTGTGTTAAAAAAATTAAAAGAAAGACAATGTAGGACTGGAAATATGGCTCATATATTAAGATCACCTGCTGCTTCTGCACAAGCCCACACACAACAAAAGCATTCACAAGAGGTGGGTCACAATGTTCTGTGACTTTAGTTCCAGGAAATCTAGTGCTCTCATGGCTTCTGTGGACACCAGACACACATGAGATCCATATACATACATGTAGGAAAAGCACTCATACATACAAACTTTAAAATGATTAATTATAAAAGACAGACAGTTCAAAGACAACAGAGAATAAAGAGTCAACACAAACATAGCAGAAACTTCCAAATATAAATCAAACATTATCTAATATTATGTCATCTTAAGTGTGAAATTTAGTGCTTAGAATTATATTAAAATATCATTCAGTATATAGCCATTTTTGCAATTGAGAATTATCAATTGTAGAAAATAGAATTACATACAAGTTGATATATTGTGTGTGTGTGTATTTGCCACAAATGTGTAAATATTTAGAAATTCCTAAAGACTATAAATGTGAACCATTTTTAGTAATGTGAGAAAAGGCCTATATTATTTGATAAAATAAGGAACAGTAAGGTAAAACTTGGTGACTCGTGAATTTTATTTGGATTACTTACAGGTATATGTAAGGGGCTACTTACTACTTACAGGTGCAGAAATGATTCAAAACAAAAACAAAAAAACAAAAAGCAAAACAAAAAAAAAACCCACTTGTATCTACTAGGATCCTAGCATACACTGCATATCCTTCACGCAGCTCAACAGATTAGAGAGTATCCTTTCCAAGTGATTTTGTTAGTCTAAACCTCTTTTAGGCACCATGAATAGTTTCTCATGCTTTCAAGAAGCAGGTCCAGTCTGGTGTCAGACAATTTGCAGCTTGACTTCTCTGAATATTTTCACAGCACTACTTATCTGAGAGACATTTTTTGCACCTCAGCTTTTTTCAAATCAGAAGAGAAGTCTAAACCCTGAGTTACTGAAGGACCTAGTGAATCTGATCTGTTTCAGAGACTTCCTTAAATTAGGCTATTTTTCTTCCTGTTTATGGAGCTTCCTAAAAGATGGAATGTTTCAACCACAGAGGAAATTTTTACATAACAAGTAGGCAGCTAAGCTTGGCAGCTTGGGCTATGAGGTTCTGATTTAAGCTTACTAGAGTATGCAGTTATGGAATCTTCAGGTAAGGAAAGCCCTAAACCCAGATGTGTGGCAGTGGAGTCTCTGAATAGAGACAAAGAAAGGCTATTGCTTGAAGTTGTGGAAGAGAAGCCTGTGTTATATCACAAATCCCAACATTTTGGAGATGCCAAAGCCATGGGATACTTACTACTGAGCTTCAGAGAAGGGCTGGAACTATCCTTAGTAAGAGGTTACCTTGCTTGCAACAGAGCTGGAAAGATGGAGGCATCTAAGTCCTTTAACATCAGATGGCGCTATAGAATTTATAGTTTATCAAGCTGGGTTTCGGTCTTGTTCTGGTGCAATGTTTTCTCAGATGTTTAAATCCCTCTATTTTGAAATGATAATACATATTTGGTCCCAATATATGTTGGAAGTATGTCACTTTCTTTTTGAAGAACTTTTAATCTTTATGATTAAAAGTTTGTTTTGAAACGTTTGAAAGAAACTCAGGACTTTTAAACTCTGTTGAGACTGCAAAGGACTATGGAGAGTTTTGAAATTGAACTGAATGCATTTTGCATTATGATATGGCTACAGACTATGAGTCCCTAGGAGGGCAATGTTTGTGGTTTGAGTGTGAATGCCCCCACAGGCTCATATGTTTTAATACTTGGTCCACAGTGGGTAGATCTCTTTGAATAGGATTAAGAGATGTGTCCTACTTGGAAGTGAGAGGAACTTTGAAGTTTTAAAAGACTGTGACCATTTTGGTTATTCCCTACCTTTCTGTCTCCTTTTCTTTGTAGATGAAGACGTAAGTTATTACCTACTGCTCCAGTAAGCAGATACCTGCCTGCCTGTTGTCATGCTCTCCTAGAACAATGGTCATGGACTTTAACCTTCGAAATTCTTTCTGCCAATTATATTCTTTCTTTTAAAAGTTGCACTTAAGACTCTGCCAAACATTTATTACCGGGTATGCCACTCCCCCTGCCCCAATGAAAGCTGGGGATGGAGGCATATGCAAGAGGAATTTATTGTTCCAGTGTGCTTGGGGTTGTCTCAGACCCGAAGGAGAAGTGGCGACCTTGGGCGGCACATTTGGCAATTTTTATACAGTTTCCTGGGGTGGAATAGAGCATTAGCAACTAGGCACAATATGATTGGCAGAACAGTGTACCCTTTAAACTGATTTGTCTTTAGAGAATGAGGTAGTAGGGACTTAATCAGCCTCTCCTTTCTGGCCTATGTGCTCTCTGTCTCATCCAGGAGAGGATGGGTGTCTACATGCTCACTGACCTGTCTCTTCTAGAAGGGGTGGGGTACCTACATGTTCTCTGACCTGTCTCTGTCAGAAGGTCCCTGGTGGAATTATCCAATAGCTCTGAGATGACCTTTTCACTCCCCCCTTTTCTTTGTGCATGCTTCAATCCTGAAGCTATTGCTGGTATTCTGATAGCTCACACTCCTGGTCTTCTGTATCTAATTCTTTTTATCTCTGCTTTAAGACCATTAGCTGTATTGTACCTATGTATTCTTTAACAAAAGTGACCAAATGGTTCAAAATTCAGGGGACAAAAGGCAACAATAGCAGGAGAACAATTAGGGGTCCTGACATGGTCGATATGAGAGTGGTTAACCAAGGGGAGGAGTTAAACCAAGACTTCAACCAGCCCTGACTTTATTCTCTCTCTTCCGATTGGCTAGCCCTTCTCTCACCTTGACCATTGAATCTTTAACAATAAATGATCTATGTAAAGCAACACTCTTCAGCTAAGGCAGCACATAGTCCTCCTTGCTGGAGGAAAAGTTAAGTCTAAACCCCTCCTATTCTGTAGTACTATTCTGATAATGAAGTCAATGATGTTTTAATGGAAGTTTCTATTCTCTCTATATCTAAATCAATGGCTGCCCTAAGACTATCAAAATTTTTCCCTTGTAAGACCGAAGTGGTAGTCCCAGTGGCTTCCGTGACCACCCACAACCCCAACAGAAGGGAGACAGTGAGTGCTGTAACAGGTTTGGTGTACAGGCACATAGGATGGGGGAAGGAACCAGAATCCAAAGGTACCACCAGGCAATCATGATCAAGGTCGAGAGACCTTGAGCTTGAGCAGATTGTCCATCTTCTCTACTGTCCAGTGGAGGTCTTGGGGAGTGGAGTGTCTTTAGGTTGCACATGGGAAGCATGCACTCAGACTACAATATCATCCACCTTGAGGGCTGTGGGAGTGACTAGCAGCACCAGAAAGGTTTCCTTCCATCAGGGTTTTAGTGATTGTCCCCAATGCCTCCTTACATAGATCTAGTCACAAGTCTGGAAGTGGTGAGGGGTCTCTCGATTCCCTGGAGAATTTCAGGCAGACAGTTTGGGCTGAATCTCATGTTGTATTTATTGACTGAAGGGCTTGGAGACCCAAAAAGAGGTTCCTATCAATTGAGTTGGGATACTTCCCAGAGGGCCCAGGGGATACCAAGTGAGTTAGGGTACCAAACAGGATACCAAAAGGGGTCAGGTTAAAATGATAAGTGGTGTTTTAGGCTTCAAACAGGACCAAGGGTAAGGGCCCCACCCAGACCACACCAGTCTCCAAGATCAATTTAGTTAATGTCTCTTTAAGGGTTCTGTCCATTCTGTTTACCTGCCCTGAGCACTGGGGTCGGTATACACAATGGAGCTTCCAATTAGTCCCCAATATCTCTGCCAATCCCTGACTTACCTTAGAGACAAAAGCAGGACCATTACTTGATCCAATTACCTTGGACACTCCAAACCTTGGGAAAATTTCCTCTAATATGTTCTTGGCTACCATGGTAGCTGTTTCCTGCTTTCTAGGGAAAGCCTCAACCCATCCAGAGAAAGTATCTATAAATACTAGAAGGTATTTGTAACCATATTTTCCTGGCTTAACTTCTGTAAAATAGACCTCTCAATATAATTTAGGCTGTTCTTCCCTAGGTCTTTTGCTCTGTTCACTCTTGGCTGCATAAGAATTCATTTGCTGGCATACCTTACACTATTCTACTATCTCTCTGGCCCAAAACCTGAGGCCTATTATATATACTTTAGGTCCCATGATTGCTTGGACAAGCTTTTTATCCCCTAAATGAGTCCACGTGTGCATTTGGCCTAGTAAGTCTTTTGTGTGTTTTCTAGGGAGTATAATTTTATTTCTTCTGTGTGCCATTGCCCTTCCTTCTCTAGGTAATAGTTGGTAGGCTGTCTAGCAATCTGACTTCTTTATTCTTCAGTATATTCTAAGTGAAGCTATCCCATAGTCCAGTCCAGGTGTCCCTTCCATGACCATAACCTTGATAGGCTCCTGCATAGTCACTTCTTGAGCAACTTGATTTGCTTGATTATTGCCTCAGGCTACTGAGTCGCTTCCCTTCTGGTGTCCTGGGTATGAATAATATTCACAGTTGCAGGCTTCATCAGTGTATCCAAGAGATCCAACATTTCTTGTTTGTTTTTTATTTCTTTTCCCTCTGATGTGAGCAATCCTCTCTCTTGGTATATAACCCCGTGGACATGGGCTATGGCAAAGGCATACCTGCTATCCATGTAGATGTTAATTTTCTTGCTGGCCCCAAGTTCTAAGGCCTTGTTGAAGGCAATTAGCTCTGACATGCCAGGGGTAGAGAACAGTACCTGTTCATCTCTGACCAGTATGGAGAAAACTGCTCCTGTCTGCAAAGCAAGTATTCTTGGCTCCCTGCAGGGGTCAGTTAGAGAGCTCTTTCCTAGACCCATGGGCTCTCCTTTTGGGCCAGTTAGTTGTGGCCTGTTGGGTAGGAAGTGTATCTGGGCCCCCATTTTGGATATTTTCACCACAACAGAGGGTAGGGACACTCTGGGATGACCCTAAATGAATGGGATATCCAACCCATCCTTAGGTTCACTGTTCTTCAGGTAGTCCATTTACTGGCTGGTTTTGTGTGTCAACTTGACACAAGCTGGAGTTATCACAGAGAAGGGAGCTTCAGTTGAGGAAATGCCTCCATGAGTCCCAGCTGTGGGGCATTTTCTCAATTAGTGATCAAGGGGGTAGGGCCCCTTGTGGGTGGTAGTCTTGGGTTCTATAAGAGAGCAAGCTGAGCAAGACAGGGGAAGCAAGCCAGGAAGGAACATCCCTCCATAGCCTCTGCATCAGCTCCTGCTTCCTGACCTGCTTGAGTTCCAGTCCTGACTTCCTTTAGTGATAAACAGCAGTGTGGCAGTAAGCTGAATAAACCCTTTCCTACCCAAATTGCTTCTTGGTCATGATGTTTGTGCAAGAATAGAAACCCTGACTAAGACATCCATTAATAAATTTTTGTGCCAGTGGCTCCTCAGACACAAGATTTTTTTTGCTGGAGACTGGACTATCATCTTGGAGGAGGACCAAGTGTTGGGCCTCTGTGTCCAGTAAATATTGAGTAGGTTTCCCCTCCACTCTCAGAGTTACCTTGGGTTCTGGGAGGGGGTCAGAACCCTGTCCTCCCTAGTTGATGCCTTCCCCAGGGCTAACACCTTTGCTGTTTGGGGCACTTTTCCCAAGACCTGAGATATGCTTCCCCCAGCTTCTGTTTGTTAGGGCACTCTCAGGTCTAGTGACCTCTCTCCTTGCAGTATGTACACTGGTCCTTTTCTATCTCTCTTCTCTGCTTCCCCTAACTACTGTAGCCAGGAGTCTTTGTAGATTCCTTCCCTGTTGCTTCTCTGCTTCTCTCTCTCTCTCTCTCTCTCTCTCTCTCTCTCTCTCTCTCTCTCTCTCTCTCCCTCCCTCCCTCCCTCCCTCCCTCTCTCCCTCCCTCCCTCCCTCCCTCTCTCTCTCTTCCTCCTCCTCCTCTTTCTCCCTGTTATGGTAGACTTTCTCAGCAACCTGCACTAAATCCCTCAACGGCTTATCCTGTAAGTCTTTCTAGCTTCTAAAGGTTTTCCCTGATATTCCTACTAGCCTGGTATATAAAAAGCATTGTCACTGTAGCTTTGTGCTCCTTGTGGTGGGGTTAGAGGATATATATTGGTGGAATGCCTCCATGAGCCACTCTAGAAAGGCTGCAGGTGACTCATCTGACCCCTGCTTGATCAAATTTCTGGGTTGTTATGAGACCCTCTTGAGACCTACCAATGGAATCTGGAGGTATACCTTTAGGTACCCTTACCTTCTGCCATATTAAAGCCCCAATCAGATCTAGTCAGGGAAACCTATTATTGACAACAGCTTGGTCAATTGATGGTGCCTGTGTCTGAGGGGCATTCTTTCTGGCTTCCTGCATTATCCTCTCTCATTCTTCAGTGATGAAGAACACTCTCATGAGTTGTTGAATATCATCCCAAGTGGGCTGATGTGTAAATAAAACAGTCTCAAGTAGATTAATCAGCCCCTTGGGGTTATCTGCAAGTAAGGTGGGGGCTATTGGGCCATCCAGTTATACAAGTCGACCAAAGAGAAGGGCCAGTATTACAGAGCCTGATTTCAGTTATCTAAAGGCCCATATGCCCTGGACCAGGAAGTTGGTGGCCTGCTCCCACTCCTCCCTCCATTAAAAGGAGGTGGTTCAAAAGCCACAGTCCCACATGGGCTGAGGATCCTGGGACTAGTGCTGGCTCTGGTGGGGCTGTAGGGGGAAGTGTAGGGGGATATGGAAGAGGAGGGTCTTGGAGCAACTGGTCCATTATTGAAGGGTCTTGGAGGATTGACTTCTTCCCATATACGGATCACTCCCCCCATGCTTCCTTCTTCCTGATGGCCAGAACCTATGAGGTGGGACTTGGGGATAGAAATGCTTTTTATCAATGGTGGGGAGAGGGTCCTCCACTAGATTCTTCTCAGAGAACTATATAAGGTACTTGGTCTGGGTGCCCCAGGGATCCTCACCCAAAGACTCTCTCTTCTACTGCTTTGATCACCTACAAGTAGAAGGTCTCTACAGGTGGCCACTCTACTCTGAAGGAGGAGCATTCGGAGAAGCAGAGAGTAACTAACTTTCTCTTCTTTAGTACAACTGACAAGTTTTCTCTTCTAGTAGTTAACTAGGATATTTAATGGGCTAATTTCAGTCTGTCTAATTCCAAAACTATGTCATCAGTCCAGGTCCAAGAACATAGAATGAGATATGAACAAACACAGAGAAAGACAATCAATACACAGACAGCTCACAAACCATGGGTACAGACAGTTCAAGTTCAAAAACACAGAGAAAGACAATCAACACACAGTTCGCCCCTATCATTCATCGCTTCCACAGATGCAGAACAGAGTTGCTCAGCTGGCTCCCATGACCCTGAGACAAACCAGGTGTCAGTACAGCAGGAGCCAGATAAGCCAGGTTGTAGGAAGAGTCAGCTCCTGCCGATACTGTCTTGCTATTTCCAGAAGGAGTAGACCCCTCCTGGCTCCCTCTGGGGTCTCTGAAGCCTCCCCTGGATTCCCTGCAGTCCTCATGTCAAGGCATGTCTGCCTCTCTGCCACACTTGACCACACCAGACACTGTAGGCACTCTGAGCCCCCTGATTCTTGCAAGCAAACCAAAAGTTCAGACTGACTTACAGACTCAGACAAACAGCAAGACAAACAAGAAAGAACCCTGGTACCTGCTCAAGACCTCTGATTCACCACTCTCCAATTTGTCCTCATAGGGGGTCAAATTCCAGCCCCATGCCCCAAATGTAAGACTCCATGGAGCCTTAATTACCTGGGACCTCCCCAACCCCACTGAGTGAACAATTCAGAGCCTGGGATGGATGCAAAAGCAAGAGGATTTTTTTTTTTTGAGACAGGGTTTCTCTGTGTAGCTCTGGTTGTCCTGGAACTCACTCTGTAGACCAGGCTGGCTTCAAACTCTGAAATCCACCTGTCTCTGCCTCCCAAGTGCTGGGATTAAAGGCATGCGCCACTACCACCTGGCCCACAAGAGGAATTTATTGTTCCAGTGTGCTTGGGTCATCCCAGACCTGAAGGAGAGGTGGCAACCATGGGTGGATCATTGAGCAAGTTTTTGTACAGTTTTCAGGGGTGGAAGAGAGCATCAGCAACTAGGTACAATGTGATTGGCAGAACAGCGTACCCTTTAAACTGATTGGTGGTTAGGGAATGAGATAGTAGGGGCTTAATCAGCCTCTCCCTTCCAGCCTACATGCTCTGTGACCTGTCTCTTCCCAGAGGGGAGGGGTGCCTGCTGGAATTTTCCAATGGCTCTGAGCTGAACTTTTCAGCACTGGCCATAGTGTCTTCTCATAGCAATAGAATTCCAAGTAAGAAATAACATCATTCTCAATGTCTTTCTCCCTCACATTTTTACAAGAATTTGATCTCAGTGGTATTTTATCTGTTCTATAAAATTATATTTTAAAATTTATAATTTTTGTCATTTTTTCAACTCAGTGATATCATTTCTAATGAACAGTTATTATATCTACTTCCAAATGATTAATTACAAGCTCTATTGCCATTTTACAGTAGCATGAAAAAGGAAAGGTTTTTTTACAGAGACATTCAAGAAAATAGTCCACATGATTGGCATTAAAAGGCCCGCTGTTTTCTGAATAGGAAGCAGAAAACAGAGCAGAATGGTTCTGGGGGGAGAAGGCAATTAGGATGGGTGGATAGGAGCTGTGGAGGGAGAAGAATCAATGGTTGAGATATATTTTATGAAAGAAAAATCTATTTTCAATAAAATATTTTAAAAGAAACAGACTAAACTTATAAAAACAATTCTAGAAGTCAACAATAACCTATGCCTTAATAATGCTAATTCAGGTTGTGAGGATGTTTTCATTGCTATTCTCTCTCTGTCCTCTCTCTTCATTTGCACTGATATTAACTTGCTTGAGACTTACAAAAAAGGTCAGCCTTTGTATTGAAAATGAATTAAAAATATTTACACAACATGGTAAGCAAAGGATTTACAGTGCAAAGTTGGATTAAGAGTGTTTGCAATAATAGATGACCAGTTTGAGTTTATTAGACCTTTCACTTGGATAATTTTCCTTACCAATTCTTGCCCCAGTTTTTATATAAACAATGGCTATGACTGTGGCTGCCTGTTTTGTTTGCTCATTAAATAAATGCCAGCATGTAATAATTGCTCAGTATTAAGTATTATTTTAATAGCCCATGTGCAGTGACCAATCTTTGAGAATCTGTGTTTCTCATTGACAATCTTATACACAGACTTTGTTACACTTATAAAAATAGATTCTGTGGTGAAAATAGTTCATCAGAATGAGTTTTATATGGGGAACTCTATTACAGAGCCAAAATAAAGTCCTTCTCATCTTAGAACACAAATTCCTATGCCATTCATTTAAAAGTTTCCTTTATGTTTGTCCCCTACATTTCCTGTCCTCTATAACTGTATTTTCCTTTCTTGGGATCATGTGCTCATTTGAGACCCATTATATTCACATCCTTCATCACTTTGACCATCAAATTCCCTTACTGAGAAAAAAAAAAACAAATGAACAAAACTTGAAGTTTTTAATCCTTTGTCAAATATTTTAATGCATAATTTCTTAAATCATATAAAATTGTTCTTTAAACTTCTATATCATTTATATATTTCTCTGCTATTTTTAAGCCCATACCAGACAGATTTTGAAATTGACAGTAGAAATACTTAATGAAAAACATCTGACTTTTTCTTTAATGTCCTTCTATAGTTTTATTATTTCTTCCATTCCTCAAAGTTTGCCTTCTGTGCTTTCCAAGCAGAAACACTTTACTGTTTTCTCATTGCCAAGGATTCATCTCCTGCTTCCAAATCACTTCAACAGATCCCTTCACATCCTGTGATAGTTTTATGAACCTGTTTTCCACACAGCTATCGTTAAAAGACAATCTGGTATTAAACTATTTTTTCCATATCAACATACTCTTTTGAATTTTTAATGTCCCAATTTGTTGGGAAGTATAGTGCTCACTTTGAGTATTCTCAAAATAAATGAATTAATGAATTAACAATAGAACATTCATTCCATTTTGTCTACATACTCTTCTAATTTCTGTGTCATTCATGGGTGGCATCAAAGTCCTGTGCAAACATCAGGGGCATCATTACAAACCAAGTATTTGTACAGAGGAAGTTGAAAACCAATGTAAAATAAAAATTACATTTTCTTGACAAAACAGAATCATTTTTAAGTATAAAAGAACAAATCTACATAAACAATAAAATAAATGCAATCAAGAAATTCCATTGCTCATGTGGGAAATCTTGACTATCTTGAATGTTGTAGAGTGTTCATTGCTATAAAAAAGGACATTTAGTCAATGACACCAACTGGCAACTGTAGGCTTTCATCTTATTCTCTGAGAAGCAAAATCTTTTGTGGTAAAGAAGTACTACACGGTTATGAAATCCCTTTCCACTTGTGGTTGCCTGTGGAAAATCACTGGAGAGGAAAGAAAAATTACTTTGCTTTCTCCTTACCATGGCACCTCAAGAAAAAATGAGAGATTAAATAAATGAGGCAATTTTTTAAAATATACTTGTATTTTGTGGTTCCAAAGCAGGCTTTACAGATCTTTGAGCTGTAATTACTTATATCCCCTTTCTTAATATAGTAAGGAAAAATTTGGGTCAGAAATTTAAAAGTTAAAAGAAAAGAATAGACTTTGAAAAGTACATGATTTGTAATTTTTTTCCACTTAGGGATTTTGAGGACAAGTGCTTAAAAGTACACCCTTCTAATATACTTATGAGGTAATTTTTATTCCCCAAAATAGAACAGAGAGGACTTTTCACATCCTCCTGCTTGCATATCTCATTTGGGCTTTTCTTTATTCTGTTCTGTAGTCACCATTCACCTAGCTGGTAAAAATGTAGATGGAAGCTTGCCAAGGAGTATACCGTTAGCAAACAATGACACAGGAGAATACACCACACCTCAGTCAGTGAAATCGTCTACTCTTCTCTGCCAATTATACGCTGCTTGGTTAAGAGAGATAATTACAGTCAGGATTAGGATATATTAGGATATATTTTTATTACTTGTTTGTTACCATCCAGCGGCAACAAAGAGAAATGGGTTTTCTGGAATATGGAGTCAGGAGCAAATTGGCTAGCCATAAATATTACCTTAGTCCACGTGGAAAGATCAAAATTAGACAGGAGTTGTGATCACTCAGCCATCTTGGATTTAATAATCTCTTTGTTACAAGCCAACAGGTAGAATAGGTGAAGCAAAACCCCTCCCCCAAGTTCATCAGCATACCGGCCCAATCAGCAGCTTCTTATTCAGTCTCTGGAGGTGGGACTTCCTATGTAACTGGAACCAGGAGCGAGGCATGGCAAATAGCCGGAGGTGGGAAGAGAAGTGTGGTTAAGAGAGGCAGGCAGGGTCTGAAGAATCAGGAGGATTACACTTGTTTGCTTTTTGACATTATCATATAATTACATCATTTCCCTTTCCATCCTCCAAACCCTGCCATGTACCTGCCCCTTTCAAATTCATAGCGTGTTTATTTTTATAAATTGTAGTTACATATGTGTGTGTATATATGAGTCTATCCCTAAATATAAAAAAACAAGTGTAAGTATAAACATCACTTGAATACTCAGACACCAGTAGGTATTCAAACATGGAGGCTTCAACCCTACCTAAACAAAGTCCTAAGATTAACTAAGGAAAGCTGAGAGATGAGAAAAATCTCTGCCAAGAAAGAGCACACCAGTTGAGTATCTAATACTCAAAGCATGACATACATCTATAGAATTTGTGTGGTATATGGCATGCAAGTACTTTATAGGAAACTGGAAGCCTAAAGTAATGATACCCATCTGTATTTATGGACACTCTATGCCTGCATGTTCTTCAGAGATAGTACAAGAACACTTAAGGCCAACCTTCAAATAAAATACTTTCAGAAATGTTATGGCACAGGGAGAACACTGAAGTCAATTTCCAGCAGATTGTTTTCTGAGACATTGAAAGCCACTTCAGCATTTTCCTATGTAGGGAACAAGAGCAGTTTCTCTTTATAGAAACATCACTTGGCATACTCTTGCTTCTCACCTTCTCTATGCACCCTAATGTGGGGAGGACAGAATCTCCTTAATGCTCAAGAGATCAGACAAAAATCAATCCTAGAATTAGTATTTGTCAAGGATATTCTAGTTTTTGGAAATGAGAGATATATTTGTGAGTCTTTCTATAACTGGCAGTTCTGCAACTCTGACATATGTCCCTTGCATGTGAGCTTTCTTTGCCAAAGATGAAAAGATTTCAAATAATTTTAACTTCTTTTTGTCTGTGTGTCTTTATCTCTCTGTCCCTATCTCCCTCCCTTCAATATTTTCCTGAATAATCTCTTAAATATTGATTTGTTTTGTTAAGAGATTTGACAAGGTTATATTATCATATACAGAGAATTTTATCAGTATTTCTGCATTTCAAAGTAGCTGTTCTATCAGTTTTATGTTATAACACAGTTTAAGGAAAAACATTTTTCTCCTGTAAATATTTCCTAGAAAATTATTCTGGAAATAGCTGATACATAGCAAAAACATCTTGAAATAACCTTTTGAGAGTTGTTTTTGACAATTGTTTGCCCCTTCTTTGCAAATAGCACAAACAATGGAACCATGTTGTTTGGTCTGCTCATCTGAGTAGTTCTGGTAATTCATATAATTACCAGAATAAAAGTATATGTGTTTACTTAAAATAAATCTACTTTAACAGCATTCAAATGTCACATCTGTGAAAGAGAAGCTATTGGCAAGTTTTGATGTCACTATGGGGACTGAGAAGTCCTGCTGCTTCCTTGATGCTAACACACATGCCTAATTCTTCTATAGTCAAGTAAATATGGACTATCCGTTTCTTGTTATAGGCCATCTGTGGGAAATGATGGAGAATACCTAACAATAGTATGAAGGGAAGGACTTTAAGGCACTAAGTTAAATCTTTATATAGTTCTTATATAAACTATGTGAAAAAATAACTATCAATAGCCTTAGATTGGAGAGCTGAAGCCAATCCCTAAATATTTTTGGTGACATAACTGAACAGTTTTGATTTGTAATGGAGTTCTTTGTTTAGTTTCTAAAATGTTTCTCCAGTAGGATGAACATGTAACTGGGAACTCACATTTGGGCAGTTTCTAAAGACAGTTCATGGTCTGTCAATATGTCCGAAATCCTGTTCTTAACCTCAAATGAGTTGGCAGATATTTTAATGTTTCCCAAGAGAGAAAACTCTGAAGCTCAATGTGTTTATAAGCAACAAACCAGGTTCAATTTGTACACCAATCTCCTATCATTTATAATTTGGAAAACCATTCTCTCTTAAAGTAGATTCAGTTATTTCCAACTTCATCTGTTGAAGGGTAGTAGTTTAACCCACTAGCCTAGTATCTGATCACTTGCCAGAAATATACAAAGAGTATATGTTAAGATAAATTCAGAATGATGACCAGGAAATAAAATTATTTTACAATTCATGAAGTAAAGTATTACAAGTGAGCCTTAATTCTAAGCCACTATTTTCAGACAGAATCTTAACTATTTAAATAGGTTCTACAGTGTAGACTACCTGTATAAATATGTTTAATCAAAATTAGATATATCATAATCCACATGACCATAATACATACAAATATTTATATATATATATATATAT
>NW_022196901.1:7306850-7314316 GCF_008632895.1 Mastomys coucha | reverse complement strand
TATATATATGTATACCCACACTCACTGGAAGAAAATGTGAGGTTTTGAAAGATTGTGGCTGCTTCTAGATAACTCACCATTATGAGCTGAGCAGGACTTACCAGAGAAAGAGAACACATTTACTATGTGCTCTGTCTTCTAAGCAATGACTTCTGTCATCCTAGACATTTGCATTTGGTTTGTCTAATCTCATTTGATTCATATCACCCTTTTTTTTTATACCAGTGTATCTCATGTCTAACTTTAGTCTGCAGAAGATCTAGGCTATGTGAGAATGCAGGTTCTGAGAAAGTCTAATGACTGTACAATGCAGCCTGGTAGATCTTATTCTTAGAGGACACTCCAATTGCACCAGTTAATGGTCCAATGGGTCCCATTTGATGTAGAGAAGATTTATACCTGTTTTTAACATAGGATGACCATTGATCAGCCATTAAAAAATCTTCTGGATATATACTTCTTCTCTTCATCTATGTGACCAAAGCTCTGAATCTGATTCCCATTGATAATCTATCCTATTTGTTGCTGTGTTTTGAATACAGCACCTCAAATTATTAGGTAATACTCAAAGGACTATCTAAAAATTCATTCTTCATTTTATCTCTTTTTTTCTACAAGTCTTCCTGTACTTCGTGACTGTGATTTTTTAAAATAAATTTGTAGGATTATTTTCTGTGCTAATGTTCTAAAGGTATCCCTTCCTACTCCAGTCCCCCCAAAGTGGATCATGCACACATGTAGAAAGATTCTCAATATAACACAATACATACATAGGTATGTAACAATGAAGAATTAATATTCTGATTCTTCTCTGAGCATAATAGAAAGGCACAAAAGAGGATGATATATGGAGAAAATATTAAGTAAATTTCCCTATACTCAGGAGCATTGTGAAATTGTGATAATACTTGTTATTCAAAATTTACAATTTAACCATGAACAGCTAAGTGGTTATATTAGAAAATGTCCCTTAGACTTGAACTCAACGTTCAAAACCTAGAATAAAGAAAGTAAAAAAAAAGAGGATGAAACTTGAAAATAGTGGAAAATTACCAGTATCTAGGACTGCCTATTTCCATGTCATTTTTTCATTTAATATGGAAGATATTAAATATAGCTGGTGTGTTTTTTCCAATTTCAGTGCCACTATTTGGCATGTTCATTGTGAGAAATTAAGTTGAAAACACTTTCACACTCTATAATTTTGTTCCTGAGGTCTGTTTTTAGGTTAGATTGATGAACTCACTTATGGTTTCCCTTCAAAAAGCTCAGTGTAATAATTTCCTTTTGAAAACTGAGAATGTAGGCGTGTCTATAATTTGTGTTATATAAAGAAGGATTTGAAAGACTTAGGTAATGAATGGTTTATAATTATTTGAGTTTAAGACTTTTATATTAAAAATGCTTGTCTTTCCCTGGGTTATTTTGTACTCTGTACTACTTTCACAGAATAAAACTACAGTTTTATTCTATTTCTAATATGTTGCTGATTATGTGAGATTTGAAGTTTGTCATTAAAAATTAGTTAAAATAGAAATGAAAACTATTTTAAAATAAAACACTATATAGTCCTGTAAGTTTATACAATTTTGCTAAAAATAAGTGACATTGGTAATGGTGACTACAAAAGATTTATCTGATATAAATTTGTCTTGTTTCTGAAGTTGGCACTAAGTACAGGTATAGCTGACAGGTTAAAATAAAATAAAATTTCTTTCCAACTTTGTCTTGAAGTATTTGCAAACATTTAATAATACTCTAGCTATAACATGAGAAATGCAGACTATTCCCTGCCTCTTTGAAGTAGAAAATCAATCCATGATACTTACAAAGACAAAAGTAAGAAATGGAGTTTAAAAGAAGGATCTGTATTTAACTTGACATATTAAGCACAGGTTATGATGACTAAATTCAGAAAACATTTTGACATTAAACTTTGCCTGGAAGAAAGCAGAAATAAAATATAACCAAAATATCAAAGACTTGAGGTTTTTACCTATGGAAAAAAAGTTAAATTAAAACAAGCAAACTAACAAAACTAGGTATTTGATTTATGTTTGTGTGTGAGAATTATTCTTATCAAAAATGAGAGAGACAATTTATTTCTACCACATTTACTTAAAAGTTTCAGTTTACAGATATCATAAATCTGATTAAAATGGCCTAACAGTAAAGAGTCAATTTTCCTCACAACTTTGGCCCAGAGTTGGCAGCGTCTGGTGTCACCACAGTGGTTCAGGATGATGGGTCAAGACTCTTTAATTCCTTTAGTCCTATTAGGATGGTTCCAAGATGGCTGCCATAGTTTCTACCATCTGTGCTTTAGGCAACAGAAAATAGAATGGGACAAAAAATTTTAATTGATTCCTTTCAACTAAGTTACATACACTAAAGCAATTTCCTTGAAATTTCATCCAGAAGTTCATGCCTATTTTACTTTAATACCTCATCTGAAGCAGACTGAGCTATGAAAATTTAAAATGGAAATGTTACCAATAGCTACCATATGAGAACTTTATTGCTGGTGAAAAATGATAAATATATTTCAGAGACAGAAGCATGATTTTTTTCCCTCTGTACTCAAGTGAAGCATACAGTGAGAATGAGTACATAATTTAAAATTGTGTTTGATAAGTTGTGGACGCAGGATGATATCATGAGTTTAATTACTGGATGAGAATCCTGAGGTTTCAAAGTTGGTATTTTCCATTGGTCCTTTAAAAAAGATTGTAAAGAATTAAAAATGAAAATTTACTTAGGCAATAAAACTAAATGACTACCGACATCAGTTTCAAGTTTTCATCAAAGAATTTGGAGACTCTTTACACTTACTCTGCCACGAGCTTGCTTTTATAGAGACTGTCATCAACACGCCAGAAAAATCCAGAAAGATATATCATTTAAAGCAGAACCATAATGACTGAAATTGTATGTCTTAGGGTTTCTAAGTTCAAAATAGTTTTCAATTTATTTCACAGTGTCATTTTCTAAGTGAAACTGCACAAACATTGCAAACTCATGAATTCAAGTAATAGAAAATACTCATAATAATTTTTCCATGTGTATTACTAGAAATATTACTGATATAATAAATGCACAAAATGTAAAAGTATGGTAGTCAATGTTATTTACATATTTACAACCTGACGGAAGTTTATAAATGTAAAGTAATTTCCTGTTAACTATTTTTTTAAGGGATGCAATAAGACTTTATATACTTGTTAGAGTGATATTTATTTGGCCTATTGTTTTGCAGTGGAAATCACTAAGAAACTAAAAAGAAAAGTATGACATTTTGAATCTTACATAAGTTAATGAGAGACAATTTCATTTAAAGTTCCAAAGCCATGCCATCTACATTTTGCATCTGATTAAGCATTGAAATCCATTTTACTCAGCAAAATGACTCCATGCATTTTCTCACATTTTACAGATGACATATGGCTATAGCATATGATCAATCTTGGCACTTGATCTAAATTCCTGATTCCAATAATTATGCATTTATGTGTTTGTAGATATATATTTGCATGAAATAATAATTTAGTCATCCATACTACTAATTCTTCCCCATGTATGAAGAAAAACGTGATTAAATATTAAACAAGGAATTAAACACAGGTGTGGATATCTGATTTTTTTTCCTTTTAATTTTTTACTTATAAAATTGTATATGAAAATGAAGGCTGTACAATAATATTGACTAAATTAATGAAAATATATACAGTGCTATAATGATGTTGTTGGGCAGTATTTTAGAAGTTATCTAGTAGTGAGCATGTCCTTCTTTTAAATAGAAAGGTCTTGATGACCTCATTTTTAGGGTTTAAGTTTGTGAACAAAAAGGTAGGTAACAAGAATCTGTGTTTGGATTGGAAGTTCCCAATGTTATAGTTTTACAATAAGGAGAAAATAGGAAACAGGGCAGTTTATATTGTTTATAAACATTGTATATAAATCAATGTGACCCTACCTCAGCCAGGAACTGGCTGTCTCAGACCATGCCTTGCCACAAACAGCTGGCTCACGAAGTGTGAGGCTTCTTGACTTAAACAAAGCCCTTTTTGTTCCTGCCACTTCTCTGCCTCGAAGTTCCTGCTAACAGCTACGCCCTGTGGAATTCCTTTCACTGTGTTCAGACAGAGCATCCATATGCACAGGATGATGGTGGACTAAGGGTGGAGTTTTGCCTTCCTGCTTGATTTCTCAATTGAATAATACACTTTGGACATGTAGCTGCCATGGCTCTGTCCCATTTTTTATTTCCTCTCACCATCGATTCCCTTTATTCTCTTAGGCTCCTACTCTTCTTCCAGAAGTCCCTGTTCGTATGTAGGTACAGGCAGCTGCAACAAATCAAAATAAAGACATATAAAAATCCAATAACTAAAGATCTGGGAACAGACATGGATTTGCAGGGAGAAACATGTCATAGTAAGCATTTGCTTTTCTGTTCTGCACTTTCAGAATCTATGAACGCCATTAAAGGTACATCTAGCTATCATCATGGATGAGAGAGAATCCAGTGCAGGTACTACAAATGCTTTCTTTGTGGACAGGCATGAAAGTGCTCACACACTGTAGATGTTTTAGTTCCACATGCTACCACATACTCAAAGCAAAGTCAGGAAGAAAACAGAGAAAGCATTCACTGAAATAGTACTTTCTCTGGAGTAGTCATCTAAAGATGCCATGCAGAAACCACACCCGGTTTCCTGATCTCTGACTCACAATAAGTGCCTGATTTCACAGGAATAGAAATTTTAATATAACCACCAAACTTATAATCACATGTGTTTTGATAATTAAAATAATTCAAAGCACTAAAAGCAATCTAAACAAACATTCTTTGTTGAGACAGTGCTTCTTTGCTGTCTCCTGCCCTAACCTATGTGAGATCAAGGCTTAAATTATTTATACATCTATGCATACTTAGATCCTTCCTACTAAAGAGATTAACAACTCTGTGGGTTCATATTGTAGTATGCCCCCTTCTCTTTATATAATGCTCAAGCTATACATTATTATTATTACTCTTTAATCTCTTTTTTATTAGATTTTTCTTTATTTACATTTCAAATGATATCTCTTTTCTCAGTTTCCTGTCCAGAAAAAAAATCCCTGTTCCCTCCTCCCCTCCCCCTGCTCACCAACTCACTCTCTTCTTCTTCCTGGCCCTGGCATTTCCCTACACTGGGGCATAGAGCCTTCACAGGACCAAGGGTCTCTCCTCTTATTGATGACTGACTAGGCCATCCTCTACTAATATGCTGCTGGAGCCATGAGTCCCATCATGTGTACTCTTTGGTTGGTGGTTTACTCCCTACGAGCTCTCAGGGTACTAGTTAGTTCATATTGATGCTCGTCCTAAGGGGCTGTAAACCCTTCAGCTCCTTGGGTCCTTTCTCTAGCTCCTTCATTGGGGACCCTGTACTCAGTCCAATGGATGATTGTGAGCCTCTACTTCTGTCAGGCACTGTCAGAGCTTCTCAGGGGACAGCTATATCAAGCTATGCCTTTAATGATTTCAGGATACTAGACCAAAGACATGCTATTTTTGGAGAAAGGCTTTGTATTTGTGTTGACAGGAAAGGAGAAAAAGCTCTGGATCTCTTCCAGATAAGGAAGAGATATAAGATAGGGATCAGATATGCCAGAACACCTCCTGAAGATCTCAAAAATTTTGAGAAAATCAAACAGGACTTGATCTCCTAACTCTTTGACATGGGGACATCCGAGGAACTGGCTTAGACATAAACATGTCTCTACCCAAAACTTCAGCTAAAATGAGACAAAAAAAAATCTTGTTCATTATGGAATCCTTAAGATTCTTAATCTTCATATGGCATGAATGAAGATTTACTACAATTGGTTATTGATAAAATAAACTCATATAAATGACAGTTGTTTTTCACCTGCTCAAACAAACTGGTCTGTGTATACTGCACAATCTATACAAATATCTTAATGTTACTAAAGTTTTGATTGTGAGAGTCATATTTTACAGAATGTAAAGCTTTGACAAGATTCATCCTCAGAGGCAGGATGCTGAGTTGCTGTCACCCTCTGCCCCCACTTCCTGATGCTGTCCATAAACTTGCTTCCAGAACATTTTCAGGAACTGTTACTGATTCCAGATGATTTTGCCTCATCTAACCTTTCAGACAGATCTAGTCAGATCTTCAATTAAGAAGATCAATTAAGTCCTGACCCTTCTAAGCATACAGAAACTAGATAACAGATACTAATACTAGCTTTCTTAAGTCTAACCAATTTTCTAACTTTCCTACCCCTCCCTACCCCTTTTAAGAATTTCTCATCACTCCTATTCAGCAGGAAGAAGCTGTGGAGAATCCTGATTTCTTAAGTTTGGGTGTCTGCTTATGGTTATTTTACAAATTATAGATAGGTTGTCATTTTAAGGCATAAAGAATGGTTATAGTTTTGAAATGGTAGGAAATGGATATGATGGATTGCTAATTTTTTTTCTTGAATAAAGCATTGTGTAGCCATACTTTAGTAGAAATCTTCACAATTGGTGTAAAATTGAATTTATAATTCTTTACACTGATACAGAATTTATATATTGATAAAGAATTAAAGTTTTCAGTGGTTTAAATCTGTATATTGATACAAAATTAAAATAAATATTGTTACTCTTAGGTAGGCATTGTGCATATGAAACTCATTTAAGAATATAAGGCTTTGACTCAGTCCTTCTAATAGCTGCTAATACAAGCTGTTTAAGATGATTAAGGAGAGGTAAGCAGGAACCAACATCTGTCCTAACACTGGGAGTAACTTGGACCAGCGGGACCAGGCACACAGGAACTCTGGCAGCCCAGTGACTCTGGTTCCTTCTGGTCTGTATGGGTTAGTGTTCTGAGCAGGCCTTGGGCACACGCTCTGCAGCCAGTCCCACAAAACATTGGAGAAAGCCACACTCCCAGGTGATCTAACAAGCCCAGGATCCCAGGATCACAGGATCACAGGATCACAGATACTGCTTGACTCTGAGGAGTTCTGACACAACCAGGATCAGAGGAAGGACAGGCTCCAGCAAGATTTCGCAAGGGCAAGTAGCACTAGAGTTAACCAGATGGCAGGGGGCAGGGGAGGGGGCAAGTGTAAGAAAATAAACAACACAAACCAAGGTCACTTGCCATCATCAGAACCCAATTCTCTCACCATAGCAAGTCTTGGACACACCATCACACCACAATAGCAAGATTCAGATCTAAAATCACTTCTCATGGTGATGATACAAGACTTTAAGAAAGACATAAATAGTACCCTCAAAGAAATACAGGAGAACACAGGTAAAGAGATAGAAGCTCTTAAAGAGAAAACACAAAAATCCCTTAAAGAGCTACAGGAAAACACAAACAAACAGGTGAGGGGAATGAGCAAAACCATCCAGAATCTAAAAATGGAAATAGAAACAATAAAGAAATCAGAAAGAGAGA
>NW_022196901.1:7301271-7305527 GCF_008632895.1 Mastomys coucha | reverse complement strand
TCTTGGTGCAGCAGAACTATCAATTCTCAGCTTAGCTACAATGGAGGTAAAATCCTTTGGTGATGTGAAGGCCATTGAAATACAGCTAATATGTTTGGAGTTATTAAAAATTTACATTGAGAAAAATGTATTTTCACTATTTCTGTAGATGAGCATCTACATAAGACTGTTGAATTGATCGTTGTTTTATATCAAACAACTTTTATAATAATTTTTATTGTTATAATATTTTATAAATTTTAAGGAATATGGCAAAAAAGATATTGTAGGTATTGAAGGGGGGTCTATGGGAGGAGCGGTGGTACAAAAGGGGAACAAGAATGTGATTCAATTCTATTTAATTAAAATATGTTTTAAAATGTTAACAAATTCAGATAAATTGAAATCATGTAACTTTTCTCATCATAATTCAATAAAAGTTTAAAAAAGAAACAAAAGATGATAAAGTAGCACAAATTAAGGGCCAGATAGTAAACTCATGGTAAGGTTACATCCTAATTTAATTATAATAAAGTGCTTTCAAATTTACTCAAATAGAAATGGCTGAGAGTACCTAAGATTTAATAGTTCAAATATGCTTTACATGGATAGACTTCCAAAACATCAGAAGTCCACAGAATGTGACATTTAGTGTAGTTTCATTATTTTCATCATTAAAGATTATTTGACAATGAGACATGTTTTCTTCTGACAGCTTTTCCGTTCCTCTTCAAAGAAGAATTGAGAATCTTTACCTCCAGGCAAGATTGTTTATTATAGCAACTTAGTCACAGAGTAGAAATTGCCTATTTCTTATTCAGGCACCATACCATCCAAAAGAACAACCAGATGTGGGAAAACAGGGTAAACGAGCCCTTTATATTCCTACTTCATTGTTGGGTCTGCCAGATTGCTCTGATCTGAAAGGGTGAAGATAGATGCTCCAATGTTATAAGAAAGTAGGGGATTATCCAGGTAGTCGGCTGTCCGTACAATTGGTTAAGTTTTAGAAGCTCTGTTTAGTGCTGCCTATATACTATGATAATATTTAATTCATTCTCAGAATTCTGCTAGGGTTGAAGCCTAATTAATTACATTCCCATAAGCAAACAAATTATTTAACATTAAAAGATACACTATAGAATTAGAAACATGGTTTCCAGATAGTGTTACATAGTCAAAACATAATTCAGGTATAGAACCATAAACTCTTTAAGCTAGGAATGAAGGTAGAGTACTTTTTCTAATTGACAAATATGATGGACAGATCTTAATTGTATATCATATTCTATGATTTACATAAGTGTTGTAGTTGATCTAAATTATGTCTGAGAGAAGAGGTTTTATGTTTGTTTGTTTGTATGTTTTTGATTTGGACTTTTGTATGTAATTTTAAAAATCACCTTTCCCAGGACAGCAGCCCTTGCTCCTGGCTTAGCACCAGAGATGAGCTGTCTCTGATCCTATTCCCAATTTGTCCATTTCTCCCTGCTTAGCTCCACCAATGGCCAGTTCTCACCTTTCCCGGAGCTGGGATTGCAGTATCAACCCCTCCCAGCTTAGCTTCAGCAAGCCACCATCAATAACCTGGCTTCTCTCTAGCTCTAACCACCTTTGCTCTGTGGAAGAAAAACATTCAGACAGCTTTATTAATGTAGGACTTCTCAGCACAATTGCTGGGTGTAGAGTCTCCTGCCCTAGCCTTATTAGCTAGTCTATACCAGCCAGCCTCTGCAGACATCCTTACTTAACTGCAGGTGGCTGAGGCCGCCCTTTCTATTTTCCCCAAGATCTTACAGGACTGCTGCTTTCTTCTTGTTCTAAAGCCTGACAGAAAAAAAAAAACACCCTTTTATTTTCCTGCATCTGCTTTTTGTACCTTTTCTTGAGCTCTTTATCTTCTATTTGTTTTGTCATATTTCGATGTCTTAGTTTTTTGTTTAATTATTACCCTTAGAAGCTTGTTTGTTTTCTCATGAAAAGCAGAAAATGAACGGATATAGGTGAAAGGAGAGGTAGGAAAGAACTGGCAAAGTAGAGGAAGAGATACTGTAGTCAGGTTACCTTATATGAAACAAAAATGTTTCAATCCAAGAAAGATAAAAAGCTAGAACTCAAAATTCGCAAATATATCCACCTAGGATATATTTTTGGATATATCCTTGGATATATTTTTGGATAATTTTTCTGTAAAAAGTAACAAAACCTGAAAAACCTATTGTCATTAGACCAATTTCATCAATTAAACCCTAAAAGAATCAATTTCAAGTAAGTTTAATTTTTTTTCATTTTTAACAGATTTTCTCCTTTTCTGACTCCTCCCTGATCCTTATCCTTTACTTACTTACCCAACTTTATATGTTTTGTCTCTTAAAATAAACAACACGCAAATGAAATAAAAACAAACAACAAAACTAATAAGATAAAAAAAGTGAAAATAAAGCAAAATTATCTCCTCCTTCCCCAAACAAAAGATTTTTTTACATATATATTCTGAGTGTAGTTGATATATGTAGTGACACTCTACTGGAGAAAACAGATTTTCCCTTTATCAGCAGTTATCAATAACAAATCACTTCCTGGTTAGTGGTTGTACTCCAGGTCTACTTCCATCTCTCACTTCTGAGCTTCTAACTGTTAATACTATTACTCTGTCAAAGGAATAAAGATAAAAGAGAGAGAAAGAAGAGAAAAAAGGATATAGCCAAGAGTACAGGCCCTTCCGCTCGACCCGCGGAAGCGAGAGATAAGGGAAAAGACGCCCTGGGAGAGAAGACTAGAGAAAGGGATGGAGCTTCGAGACAGAAGCCCCTCTACCCAGTTAAGAAATTGGAGGCTCTCGAGCTTGATAGCTCTGAGGAATTGAGCCCCTCCAAGTCCTCCTCCCTGGAGGGAGAAGCGGCTTGCTATAAGGAAGAGAGGTATCCTCCGGATGAACATTCACCGCCTCTCCAGAATCAAAAGCGAAAGGGAGCAAGAGATCAAAACCACAGATCGCTTTATGCTGTCCCGCCTGCTCTTCCAGGTACACCCCCGCTGTGCACTGATGGACGCTGTTCGGATTCCTTTTTGTCTGGAGGAGACAAGAGTAAACTCTTGCGTGCCTTTCCAGTGTTTGAGGATGCTGGTGGTGGCCGTGTCTGTGCTCCAGTGGAGTGCACCCCTATCAGGGAGCTTGCTGAGTCAGTCAACAGGTGTGGGCCTGGTGCCAATTTTGCCATCGTGCAACTTGAAAGACTTGCAGATTACACTGGGAAACTACAGGTTCTCTGTTCTTGCCTGCAGGGCGTCTTCTCCATCTCCCCGGGAGATAAGATTGCTCAGTTAATAGTCCTCCCCAGCTTACATGATTGTTTCCCCTCTACGGGACTGCCACTGCCACGGGGCACCGACTGGCTTGGCTCATCTGGGACAGACTTTGCTCATCTGGTGGTTGACCTTAAGACCAGGCCCACGTTACAGTTGTCTATAGAGGGAAAGAATTTTACCAGTATACTGGACACAAGAGCTGACATAAACATTATTTCTTCCAACTGGTGGCCTAAGGCATGGCCTGTAACCCAATCTTCCCACTCTTTGCAGGGATTGGGATATGAGGCCAGCCCTGCAGTGCGCCAGAGGGCCAGACAGGAAACTTTGCACCTTATGTGCTTCCTCTTCCTGTTAATCTATGGGGGAGAGATCTCTTACAAGACTTGGGACTTACATTGACCAATGAGTATTCTCAACAAGCTAAAGATACTATGAAAAGGATGGGATATAGAGAAGGAAAGGGTCTTGGCAGGAGAGAGCAAGGAAGATTGAGCCCAATCTCACAAGAAGGCAATCCAGGAAGACAGGGCCTGGGTTTTCCCTAGCAGCCATTGAGGGTTCGATGCCCTTACCCTGGCTTACAGAGGAGGCCGTGTGGGTTCCTCAATGGCCCCTATCCTCTGAAAAGCTGAAAGCTGCTACAAGGCTGATTGCGGTGCAGCTGCAGCTAGGTCATTTAGAACCATCCACCTCGCCCCGGAACACACCCATTTTTGTTATAAAAAAGAAATAGGGGAAGTGGAAACTTCTCCATGATCTAAGAGCCATTAATGCGCAAATGCGGCTGTTTGGCCATGTTCAATGAGGCCTGCCACTGCTCTCTGCTTTGCCTAAACAATGGAGAATCTTGATATTAGATATTAAAGATTGCCTTTTTTCCATCGCTCTGTGCCTCCTGGATAGACAAAGGTTTGCATTCACCCTGCCCGCTGTTAATCATCTTGAGCCTGATAAAAGATATCAAT
>NW_022196901.1:7238775-7300939 GCF_008632895.1 Mastomys coucha | reverse complement strand
CCTGTCTGCTGATGCTGTGGCTGTGCCTGTTGAAGTTTCTACTCCAGAATTGGACTGCTGAGTTTGAAAAGACTGAGGCTCGCCATTGCACAAGTGAACTCTACACGTCCGGATCTGTCGTTTACAGAAAGATTCAGTTCCTGGATTTCTTCAGCCCTTTCTTATTTTAAGGAATGGGTGGGAGTCGGCCTGTTTGGTGCAGCCCTATGCTGCGGCCTGGTGTTTTTGCTCTGGTTGATCTGTAAGCTCAAAACCCAACAAAAACGTGACAAGGTAGTCATTACTCAGGCACTTGTGGCCATTGAACAGGGAACTTCTCCCGTGTTGTGGTTGTCCATGCTACACAAATTATAAAACCTCCTGCCCTCTCGTTCCTCCCCTGGCCAAAAGCACCTTTGCTAGCGACCGCCCAGCAGGGTCAGAGTAGACGAGCTACGCCAGCTCCAGGGTACCCAGAGACGGACAACCTTCCCCAAACGCAGACCAACCTAAGACAAGGAGCCCTCAGGCAGGGGGGGCGGTAATCCTATGACGGGTAAGGCTACAGGTTTGATGCGGAATGACCTAAGACAGGGGCCCTGGCAGAGCAAAAGCACTCTCTGACTTGCTATATTTGGCCTTCCCTTTTAACTAAAACAAAAGGGGGAGATGTGGAGAGCGGTCAAGCGGGAGAGGCATTCGCCATGACAAGATGGTGCCTACTTCCGCTGTAACTCCTGGTAAACAACTGTTTGCACATGTGTGTAGAGAACTGTTTGTGCATGTGCGTAGAATGAAAAGACGCCAAGTCACAGCCCATCCTGGGGCGTCATGTGGGGTGATGAGCGAACAGCCAATCATGGGCAGACATGCCGTGCTGTGGGCGGACACGCCGCACTTTGGTGTATATAAGCAGTGCTGATTATTGGCTCGACCTCTTTTTCCCTCTGGAAGAGGGCAATAAACGTTGCTGCAGAAGGATCCTAGTGTCCGTGTGTCTTCTTGCTGGCGAGACGACTGCGTGGGCTACCACTATACACATAGAGCAGTGTCCCACTCAGTCCTCATCAGAGAAACGTCCTCTTGTAGTGGATGGGAATTAATGCACAACTGAACAATGTGAAGTAAGACAGAGAGGCTTTGAGGCATCCAGTTCTAAATGGGATGTCTACTTCAACCTTCTTCCCTCAAGGCTCAGGGGGCTATGGAGAGAAGGAAAGAGAAAGATTGTACATGCCTAAGGGTATGGATGTACCCAAGGAAACAGCATTTTTCACACACAACAGAACTAATATATATATATGAGTACACAGAAAATGTAGCAGTATACCCAGGACTTGTAGAGGTTCAAGTTTTGGATATTTGAGTTTTTTATGATAGAAGTAATCTATTATCAATCAAATATTTTATGTACTCTAGGATTATAGAGGATTAAAATGGACAAAACAGAATTAAAATGAAAATAATTTGTTTACAGTTATGTTTTGTAGACAATGTCTAAAGTGAAAATGATAATAATAACACATGAGGTAAAAGCATGTGTAATATTCATTTGTGAAGCTGCAGATCAAAAATATTTACATTCACATAAGGACATCAGATCAGTTTATCCAGAAAACTTCTTTACAAATTTATGCATTAATACATTAGTTAGGTTTAAAGAAAGAATGGAGATAAATTCATAACTGCAAATAAAATAATCACCTATTCCTCTTTAATAGTTGATGGAGCAAATTAGAAAAACAATGATATAAACAACCTGAATACTAACATAGCAGTTAACCTCATAGATTAAATATGTTATCTTGAATGTCAACATACACACTTCTCAAATATGTCATCTAAAAGAGATACCACTTCCAGTTCTTATTATAAACTGCAATATTTTTTAAAGAAATTGCATTTTCTTGGGAAACAGCAAGTTAATATAGAAAGCCTTAGTTCAATGACACTAGAAAAGCTTTCAGATATCTATATTCATTAGAGGAATTTTTCAAGAAAGTATAAAAGTATTCTGAATTAGAGTAGAAATTATACAACCCACATAAATATATAGGCTAGAGCTAAAAAGTAGTATAGGAGAAAATGTGTAATATGTTGCTATTTTATAGGTGGACAGATGGTATAGCAGCTTGCTTCTCTTGTAGAGAATACTATATGGGATCCTAAGACCATATCCCACTATCACCCATCTGCAAGTACAGATTCAGAAGGTCCAGTATCTTCTGGCCTCTAGATACATCCATAGCTATGTGAACATATATGTAAACATACACATACATAAATAGTGAATTTTAATTTTTAAAAGTATGTTAGATAATAATGATTTCATGTTGCCAACTTTATTTTCCAACTTACATTGAGAATGACTCCAGAATATTACTCAAAAGAGGTAGAATAAAGGTTAACAGAACTTAAACCTTTAAAATGTGGGTATGCTAAGCAATCCTTGAACCCTTGCAGGAAAATAAAGAACCTCTATCAGATTTCCATGTGCACATTTAAAGAGTGAATAGAGTGAATTCACTCTGTAAACTGTATATGCTTTTTATAAAATCACAGTTAGATAATCTTTGAAGTTCTCTATGAGTAAAGAAATTAAATATGGACTTAAATATCATAGGAATGAAAAGAATCGCAAGTATATATAGTTTCACTGATTAATTCTATCCAACATTTATGAGTGATAATAATGATTAAACATTGTATATATAGCAGAGGATGGCCTAGTTGGTCATCAATGGGAGGAAAGGTTCTTGGTCCTATGAAGGCTCTATGCTCCAGTGTAGCAGAATTCCAGGGCCAGGATGCAGGAAAGGGTGGGTTGGTGAGCAGGGGGCAAGGAGGGGATAGTTTTTTTTTTCCAGAGGGGAACCTAGGAAAGAGAACATTTGAAATGTAAATAAAGAAAATATCTAATAAAAAAATAAAAATATATTTTTGTTCAAAAAATAATGATTATATGTAATTCCTCCAAAAAAAAAATTACAGCAAGGGGAAAAATTCCAAAATTATTGCCTCAGTCTAGCAATAAGCTAAGACTAAAATTATAAAGTCATTATAAGAAAATTATTGTTGAATTTTGAACTTTTGATGTTGATTGTACTAGCCCTCAAGGCACACTACTCCCAGTCGGGCAGTGGAGGCGCACACCTTTAATCCCAGCACTTGGGAGACAGAGGCAGGTGGATTTATGAGTTCGAGGC
Source organism: Mastomys coucha (assembly GCF_008632895.1). Classification (NCBI taxonomy): domain Eukaryota; kingdom Metazoa; phylum Chordata; class Mammalia; order Rodentia; family Muridae; genus Mastomys; species Mastomys coucha. Next base: position 7,297,754 of record NW_022196901.1, on the reverse strand, counting down.
CAGCCTGGTCTACAGAGTGAGTTCCAGGACAGCCAGGGATACACAGAGAAACCCTGTCTCAAAAAAAAAAAAAAAGGCACACTACTCCCAGGAGCAAGAGATTGTGCACATACCATGACGTTGTTCCTTGATTTAAAACTATTGGTTAAATAATGCTGACAGCCGAAAGACCAGAAGAGATATAGGCAGGGTTTGATCTTCTAGGGCGTGGAGTCTTAGAAGACCATGAGGCAAGAGATGAAATAGAGAGAGGAGAAGACACCATGGGATAAGAATATTAAAATTATGGAGGCTGACCAATTGGAGTTAAGAGCAGCCCACAGAGAACATAATAACAACTCAGGGTTATCAATAGGAAAATAGATTCTAATTGCATTGAGGGTAGATATCTGCCTAACTTCAGTGCTGATAAAGCCTATTGTAAATAACAATAGTTGTGTGTTTTTTATCTGGGAACTGAATGGTCAAAGGCATAGAAGAAGCCTGTGATTGAGATTAAATATATTTGATAACAAACTGTATTAATGTGCCACCTTGAATATATGAACAAATATTCTGAACAAATTTAATCTAGCAATTTGAACCAAGGTATAAGCATCATGCACACACAAAATATGTTTGATTTCGAGAATTGAAGGCTGATACAATGTTATAAAAGCAATGTGAATAATTCACAGTATTAAAATATTGAAGGAAAAATACCAATATTTGACATGTGTCAAACAAAGACTTACTGAAATTCATTAATATTCTCAACAAAGTAGGACTAGGTAGAACTTCCTTAGTCAAACATGCTAATTCTATACAGCAACATGCTAACAAAATCTGCATATTATAGCATGCTTAATTATGAGAGATTTGATTTTTTTCTTATTAAGATAAAAGTGAATATCTTCCTTCAAAGAGTAAACCTTGTTTATAAAGTCCTCAACAGAGTAATCATATAGGTTATTAAACTAATAGAATTACTAAGAAGGCAATAATTCCTAAGCTTTAGATGGCATGCTAATACTTTATATAGAAATTTCCAAATAACTAGTACCCTCAGACCTTCCAGGGAATAAACCACCAACCAAAGAGTACACACGGTGGGACTCATGGCTCCAGCTGGATATGCAGCAGAGGATGGCCTAGTCAGTCATCAATGTGAGGAGAGGCCTTTGGTCCTGTGAAGGATCTATGCTGCAGTGTAGGGGAATGCCAGGGTCAGAAATTGGGAGAGGGTGGGTTGATAAGCAGAGGGAGGGGGGAGGGAACAGTGGGCTTTTTGGAGGGGAAACCAGGAAAAGAGATATCATTTGAAATGTAAATTTAAAAATATCTAATAAAAAAAAAGATCAGGCACAAGTAAAAAAAAGAAAAGAAAAGAAATTTCCAAATAATATACAAAAATTCTGACAGAATTTATGCATGGGGTTACCAATGGTGAAAGACTTAAAAATCTCAATACAGACATGGCATATTCAAATGAGAGACAGGATTTTTATAATTCTAATTTAAGACTTTACAACTATAATAATCAGTGTGGTGGGGAATGGGGGGGTTATAGATAACAAATTAGAAACCTCAAATATACTAACGATTAAAAAGATAACTGATATTCTGCTACAATGTATAACAACTCAGTATAAAATCAAGTGCTACATCTGGGATAATTGGATATTCATAGGCCAAGCAAAAGAAAGGTAATTTAAACCTCGCACCTTGTATGAAAAAATTGCTTCATTAAATGTTAGATAATATATAATATAACCTCTAGAAATAAATTTGCATCATCTCGGTTTAGGCAAGTTTTAGGTACAACAGCCAAAGCATGTTGGATGTGAGAGATAATACTGAATTTCTGAAAAATTCATACAGTAGCATATTATTTTATGTTTCCTTAAAGTAAATATATCATATTTCTGAACTTTTATATTCTTGTATAAAATGGACTTATGCCACATGGAATGATAATCCATAACTCCCCAAACGATAAACTATTTAATAAGATTCCTGGTGACTAGCTTGACGAATCTTTCTTTAAGATGTTGGTCAGAGACATTTTGAAACCACTGAAATAGTATAGTCTATTGTCACTGTATTTTGTTGCCTTCCAGGACTTGAAGGTTATACCATATTACTGAAGGAACCACACACCTAAAACATAGGTCTTTAGGTAGTTAAGGTTAAACTGACTTGGGAACTTCTCTGAGGATGAGTTATAATAGTATCTGAAGGTTTATGAAAGCTGTGGAGAAAGAAATCATTTAATAGACATTCTAAGCTTTAAAATTGTAAACCACCATGACTAGCCTATAGAATATTCCCAGTGGTATAATACTGGGACTTTTATCTTGGAGGTAACCAAGAGTTGCTTAATAGGACCTAACACATGTTCAATAAGAGAAAATTCATGGCTGGTACAGCAAACATAAGCAACTACTCATGGCTGGAGAGGTCACAGACAATAAAAGAAAACAGACTTCCCATTATCCTATGCAAATATAAGTCCTTATTGTATTCTAAATGCTTAGCCTTATACCTACAGATAAATGTAATCCTTACCCTTCATCAAAGATGTTTTCTTTTACACCATATGAAGTCTCTCAGAGAGATCTTCAACTTGTAAAAATACAGAAGATAAGTGACTAAGGATGTTTCTGAGACCTACTGCTGAATAAGTTCACCATTTCTTTTTTTAAAGACTTATTTATTTTTTATGTATATAACTACACTGTAGTTGTTTTCAGACACAGCAGAAGAGGGCATCAGACCCCATTACAGATGGCTGTGAGCCACCATGTGATTGATGGGAATTGAACTCACAACCTTTGGAAGAACAAACAGTGCTCTTAATCACTGAGCCATCTCTCCAGCCCAAGTTCACCATTTCTAGTTCTTTCTGTATTTTGCTAGCTATTTCAACTCAGCTTTTTTAGCTCAAAACTCCTCTCCAAGCTGACTGATTCAAACTTGCTTCTCTTGGCTTCTGGCTGAATTGCTCTGAAGAAAACTGCCTTTCAGTTCCATGAACTGCACTAATTGCATGAACTTAATGCATTCAACTGAATTCCACTGAACTGAACGGAACTGAACTCAACTCAACTGAGCTCCACTGTACTGCCTGTTCTCAAGTGAACTGCACTCACTACAGTTCCCTTCACACCCGACTCACTGTACACTGCTTTTAGAACTTCTTTTTTTTCTGTCTGTTCTCTAAGAGATAGACATGTCCTAGTTCTGACTTATTCCATCAAATCTTTCTCTGATTCTCACGTTTTTGCCTATAAATTAGACATCAGTGTTGGATATTAAAGGTACATACTGAAAGCATGTCAGAGTTCCAGTCAGAGGGATCAAAGGTATGTCATTCCACCTGGATCTTATAGACCTAGAAGGTCTTTGGATGTGATACCTTGCCAGAGAAGTCATATTGCTAGATTAAATTCCTCTATAGTATAGCAGTTGTGCTCCCTGATATTTAACAAGTAAATTGATTCCAAACATGGGTATTTTAGACTGGCATTTATGTAGAACTTTGTTTGTAAGAACAGAAGAATTTATGAGTACATAGGACATAAGATATTTCTGGGATTACAGACCAGGTAAGAACTTTAAAAGGTATCAATGGATTCAGAAAATGTGGTTCATTTACACAATGGAATACTACTCAGCTATTAAAAACAAGGACATCCTGAGTTTTGCAGGCAAATGGATGGAACTAGAAAATATCATCATGAGTGAGGTAACTTAGACCCAAAAGGACATGCATGGTATGTACTCACTAATAAGTGAACAAAAGGGAAGAAAGCCACAGAATACCCAAGATACAGTCCACAGAACTCAAAAACCAAAAAGGTCAACAACAATCTCAAGGGCCCAAGTGAGGACCCTTTAGTCCCAATTGGGAGGGAGAAGAAACCAATCACAAATGGAGAGGGAGGGATTTGGGTCGGAAGGGGGAAGGGATATGGGGAAGAGCAGAACATGATCTCATATTGGGTTGGGGGAAAGGACTGAAGCCATGATGGTCAGCAGAAAGAATGAAAACAGACAACCTCTGAAGGTAGGAGATAGGGGACCTTTCAGAATGTACCAGAGACCTGGGATGTGAGAGACTCTCAGGACTCAAAGCAAAGGATCTTAGATGAAATGCCCTACAGTGGGGAGAGGGAACCTGAAGAGCCTACCTCCAGGGGAAAGACAGGGCATCATGTGAGGGATGGGGTTGTCACTGCACTGTCAAAACTCTGACCCATAATTATTCCTGTCTGAAAGAACTGCAGGGACAGATATAGAGAGGAGCTGAAGAAATAGGAGGTACACTAAGATGCCCAAAGTAGGATTCAGGTCAAGGGGAAGCTCCAAGGCCTGCACTATTACTGAGACTATGGAGCACTCACAAAAAGGAACCTATCAGAACTCCCCTCAGAAAAACCTTGCAAGCAGCTGAAAGAGTCAGAGGAAGATATTTGCACCCAACCAATGGACAGAAGCTGCTGACCTCTGTTGTTGAATTAGGGAAAAGCTGGGAGAAGCTGAGGAGGAGGGCGACCCTGAAGGAGGACCAGAAGTCTCTATTAACCTGGACCCTTGAGATCACTCAGATACTGGACCACCAACCAGGCAGAATACACCAGCTGATATGAGGACCCCAATACATATACAGCAGAGGACTGATGAGTCTAGGTTCAGCCAGAGAAGATGCACTTAATCCTCAAGAGACAGGAGACCTCCAGGATTTTAGAGGTCTGTAGTGGCTGGTTTTGTGTGTCAACTTGACACAGGCTGGAGTTATCACAGAGAAGGGAGCTTCAGTTGGGGAAGTGCCTTCATGAGATCCAGTTGTGGGGCATTTTCTCAATTAGTGAACAAGGGGGTAGGGCCCCTTGTGGGTGGTGCCATCTCTGGGCTGGAAGTCTTGGGCTCTATAAGAGAGCAGGCTGAGCAAGCTAGGGGAAGCAAGCCAGTAAGGAACATCCCTCCATGGCCTCTGCATCAGCTCCTGCTTCCTGACCAGCTTGAGTTCCAGTCTTGACTTCCTCTGGTGATCAACAGCAATGTGGAAGTAAGCTGAATAAACCCTTTCCTCCCCAACTTGCTTCTTGGTCATGATGCTTGTCCAGGAATAGAAACCTTGACAAAGACAGGCTGGATAAAAGAAAAAAGTACTTGGAAATTGTTGCCGGCCTGTGGCAACAATAAGAATGGGTCTTCTGGAAAATGGAATCAGGAGAAAACTGGCAAGCCATATTTATGTTACCTTAATCCACGTGGAAGGTTCTTAAAAAACTAGATAGCACTCAAGTGTGATCACTCATCCGTATTTCATTTAATAATCCTCTTTGTTACAAGCCAACAGGTAGAATAGGTGAGGCAAAACCCCTCCCCCAAGTTTGTCAGCATGCCGGCCCAATCAGCAGCTTCTTATTCGGTCTCTGGAGGTGGGACATCCGATGTAACTGGAACCAGGAGAGAGGCGTGGCAAATAGCAGGAGGTGAGCAGAGAGGTGTGGTTATAAGAGGCAGGCAGGATCAAGCAGGAGGGTTACAGGAAATCACAAGTTGCTGATTGGGGCTGTTAGAACTGTTTTGTAGCAAAGATACACTTTTATTTGTATTTGGAAAAACCAAAAGGCAACAGCACTAAGAAGGAATGTTCTATACAAGTTAATAAAATCAACTAGAATAACAGGGAAACTCAATAGGAAATAAATACTATGACAAATGAATCTAAATATATTCTAATTGCATGATATCACTCTAGTGAAGGGATTGGGAGCAGAGGATTTGAATTAAGTAAATTTATGAGGCAGCTCCTTGCTCAGACCTTATGATTTCAAGAGAAAAGTAATTTTACTTTGTGCATCAGATAGGGAAAGATATAGGGACAGAGCTTAAATGACAACTAAGAACACCATTTTAAGTGTATTGCACACCTTACAGAGGATGTGGCCTCAGTAACTGTATCATTTTACTTAACATGAAGAAAGTCATGAGAAAAATAAATCCAACTAGAATTCTTGCCTAGTTAGATTTTTGAATTATGCAATAATTTTATGGTTTTGTTTGCTGGAAAATGTAACTGCAGTTCATACTTCCAATTTTAAAAGTCACTAACTACTATTAACAATTAGTAAAAAATGAAGAGGCAGTGTTTTAAATAAGATCAAAGAGGCATATCTGGAAGGTTTTGAAAGAAGGAAAAGATAAAAGAAAAAGATATGATTGTATCATAATCTCAAAAAGTATTTTTTTAAGTAGCTGTGAGGATCATGGCCTTCTTTTTCACAGCTCAGAACTCACTTCAATTCTAGTTCTATCATTTCTCAGGATCCTGAATAGTGTCTCTACATTGCTACTACTGCAGTGGTAACTGATACTCCTTACTGTAGGCTGTATGCAACTGTAACTTTGTAACATGCCTTTAGTGTTCAGTGACTTTAAGTTCCCACATTATCACTAAGACACATAACAGTTGGAATAATTCATTACTGAAAAAGAGAGTCCCCTCATACTGTCTACCTGATGCTCTGCTGCACTGTCTTGTGCAATCTCCATCCATTGTTTTTTATTCATCATAAGCTTAACATCACCTATTGTTATTTTTTATTGTATAACCTAAGATATACAACATTATATTTTGGCATAAATATCCATAACACAATTATTATTACAGATAAGCATCTTCATATTAGTGACATTTTGTCATGTGTGAAAAGCACTTAAAATCCTTTTGTAGAAAGTGCTTTTATTCAAATACTCCATCATTAACTCTTGATATTACTCCTTTATTATTAAGTGTAGTTCACATAACAAAACAAATGAACATATATTGTACAACAACTACTCATCTTTATCTACTTTAATTATTAGTTATTCAATTTGTAATAGCTTATTCTGGCATACATCCTCTTGTTAAAGCTGTTTTTGCTTGATTTGTACTATTCATCAATACTTGGGAAATAAAATTTTAACAAAAATAAGTGATGTACTATAAAATTATATTTTCCTCATTAGAAATTGTTAAAAGATGAGAGAATATTATTTGCAAAATATCTTCAGAGATGCTCATTATAAAGGAGTTGGAGGCATCTGGGAAGGAGAGGTTATATTTGGATTATAGTTTAACTCCACCAAAACTTCACTTTTCTGTGGGAACAAGTATACCATGGCTCAGTTAGCAACATTAGGAAAATTCATTTAAATAATCAGTAGATTAGTTGGAATCAAGATAATTATAACAAGGAGCATTAGAAAATGTTAATTAACAAAAAGCAATTTCATTTTCTTTTGCTAAATTAATATTTCTATTTTTTTTGAGACTGAAGGAGAGTTTATTTTTTCCAATCAGCTTTTGTACCATTTTAATTACACACAAATAATAAGGGTGAGTAGTACAATAAGGAACAAGCCAGGCACTAAGCAAAGTCCCGTGATTACTCCCATGATAATTGCTTCTAAGGGCTTGTCGGAATGGTCAAAATATCTGAGCATACTTCCTTGACAAAGCCAAAAATCAAATTCTTGTCTGAAGCCTACTTCTTTTGTTCTACCCTAAAATTAAGATTCCTGCCTGAACTTATTTCCCTGTTCTAGTCTAAAATTAGATTCCTTCCTAAGCTCATGATGGCCTAATGTCTGAAGCCCATCTCCTTGTCCTTGGTCAATGCCAGATCCTACCAAGTGGTCCCCAAAGCTTCCTACATCTCTCCCTTTTTTATTTCATAAACAAGACTGCACCTGTCTTAGGGGTTCTGACAAGAATACCTTCCTTACCCATCGTGGAATATGCATTATCAAAAGCAGTGTTATTATGTCTTAGGTTGGTAAGGCTCTGTGCACAACTTTCCTGTCCTTGGCTGCTAGCCCGCTAATAACTCTGTTTGGGGGTTCACTTTTAGCTTCAAGCCATGTATTTTGGCCTCCAACCAGTTGATGTTGTTAAAGAAAAGTTTTAGCATGATGAGCATGAATAAAAGTATTCCTAGGACAAAAAGGGCCAGCACTGTCAAGCCATATATGACGTTCTTGAAGCTTGACCAAAATGGAAATACTGACCTCAGGCCATGAATAATTTTATCAATGTGCACACACCAGAGATATATATTAAAACATGAGAAAACTTAAAGATAAAATGTAACATACTGTGATATTAAAGAGAGCCTCCTATAAGAAATAGATTAAAACAATTAGAATATGAGCTAGAGGGGTAGCTCAGTTTTTCAGAGTACTGGTTGTTCTTCCAAAGAACTGTGGTTTGATACCCAAAACCTAAATGGAGGTTCACAACCATCTGTAGCTCCATTTCTGGGGTTCTGGGTTCTGACTTTCTTTTCTGACTTCCATTAGGCACGTACATTGTACATAAAATTATATGTGGGCAAAATAACTATTTACATAAAAAAATAAATAATAAAACAATTGAAAACAGATTAGACTATGTGGTGGATTTTGGTTTAATGTTTTTATTATGTTAATTATGTTCCTAAAATTGCATGAGATTTCACAAGTAAGATGTGGAGATTCCCTCCTCCGAGTTGGTTTCAGCTGGTAAATAAAGTTGCCAGAAGCCAATGGCTGGGCTGAGAGACATAGGTGGGACTTTAGGATTTGCAGGCAAGGGGACAGAGAAGAAGAAGGAAGAATCAACATGCCAGGAAAGGAATAAGATCCAGGCTTGCAAACTGCAGAAGAGCAGGCATACCAATAATGGAAAAGCCAGAAAAAGTGGTCCCAGGGTGCCACTCAATTGGGTCTAGGGTAGCAAAGATGGAATACAGATATTAGTAAGTAATATCTCAGGGGTATTGAACAGGAGGCATTAGCAACATGGAAGTTCGATAGTGGCCCAGCCATTGAGCTATTTAAGGCATATTAATGTAGAAGCCTGCATACGCATGTGTGTTTCATTCAGGAACTCAGAACATTGAGGCAGGTAGCAAGGAACTTGTGCCACCACCATGGGGACAATTTGAACAGCATTAATTACCTACTGCAACAAGACACTTCAAATTTTTCTTGTCTTATCTGGTGCTTCTTATGAGGAGAAATAATCCTCACAATCCTGAGATTGTAGCTCACTGAATAAAGATAGAGTTTTCTATCCAGGTCTGATTTGACTGCGTGCAGTAGAAGAGAAAGGCAACAGAGTAAGACAGAGGGAAGCAGGACAAAGTAAATTGCGAAAGAGGGGCATGAAAGGATTGCTTTCTCTCTTCCTCTATATGTACTCTTTGTTTGGTGTTTTAGTCCCTGAGAGCTCTGGGGAACTTGTTGGTTCATATTGTTGTCCTCCTATGGGGCTGCAAACATCTTCAGCTTCTTTGATCCTTTCTCTAGCTCCTCCATTTGGAACCCTGTGCTCAGTCCAATGGATAGATGTGAGCATCCACTTTTGTATTTGTCAGGCACTGGCAGAGCCTCTCAGGAGACAGCTATATCAGGCTCCTGTCAGCAAGCACTTGTTTGCATCCACAATAGTATCTGGGTTTGGTAAGTGTATATGGGAAGGATCCCTAGGTAGAGAAGTCTTTGCATGGCCTTTCCTTCAGTTTCTGCTCCACACTTTGTCTCTATATCTCCTCCCATGGGTATTTTGATCTCCATTCTAAGAAGGACAGAAATGTCCATACTGTGGTCTTCCTTCTTGAGTTTCATGTGGTCTGTGAATTGTACCTTGGGTATTCCGAAATTTTGGGCTAATATCTGCTTATCAGTGAGTGCCTACCATGTGTGTTCTTTTGTGATTGAGTTATAACACTCAGGATGATATTTTCTAGTTCCATTCATTTGCCTAAAAATTTCATGAATTCATTGTTTTGAGTAACTTAGTACTCCATTGTGTAAATATACCACATTTTCTTTATTCATTCCTCTGTTGAGGGACATCTGGGTTCTTTCCAGCTTCTGGTTATTATAAATAAGGCTACTATGAACATAGTGGAGCATGTGTCCTTATTACATGTTGGAGCATCTTTTGGGTATATGCCCAGAAGTGATATAGCTGGGTACTCAGGTAGTACTATGTCCAATTTTCTGAGGAACCACCAGACTGGTTTCCAGAGAGTTTGTACCTGCTTGCAATCCCACCAGAAATAGGCGAATGTTCCTCTTTCTCCACATCCTTGCCAGAGTTTTTGAACTTAGCAATTTTGATCCATGTGAGGTGGAACCTCAGAGTTGTTTTGACTTACATTTCCCTGATAACCAAGGATGTTGAATATTTCTTTAGGTGCTTCTCAGCCATTTGGTATTCCTCATTTGAGATTTCTTTGTTTAGCTCTGTACCTCATTTTTAGTAGGGTTATTTGGTTCTCTGGAGTCTAACTTCTTGAGTTCTTTGTATATGTTACATATTAGCCCTCTATCAGATGTACGATTGGTAAAGTTCTTTTCCCAATCTGTTAATTGCTGTTTTGTTCTATTAAAAGTGTCCTTTGCCTTACAGAAGCTTTGCAATTTTATGAAATCCCATTTGTCAATTCTTGGTCTTAGAGCATAAGCTAAGGTGTTCTGCTCAGGAAATTTTCCCCTGTGCCCATGTGCTCAAGGCTCTTCCCAACTTTCTTTACTATTAGTTTCAATTTATTTGGTTTTATGTGGAGGTCCTTGATCCACTTGGACTTGAGCTTTGTACAAGTACATAAGAATGGATCAATTTGCATTCTTCTACATGCTAACCACCAGTTGAGCCAGCATCATTTGTTGAAAATGCTGTCTTTTTTCCACTCGGTGGTTTTAGCTCCTTTGTCAAAGATCAAGTGACCATAGGTGTGAGGGTTCATTTCTGGGTCTTCAATTCTGTTCCATTAATCTACCTGCCTGTCACTGTGCCAATACCATGTACCAATACCATTGCAGGGTTTTTGTTTTGTTTTGTTTTTGTTTTTTTTTTGCTTCGTTTTGTTTTGTTTTTATCACAATTACTCTGTAATACTGCTTGAGGTCAGGGATGTTGATTCCCCTAGTTCTTTTATTGCTGAGAATAGTTTTCACTATACTGGGTTTTTTGTTATTTCAAATGAATTTGCAAATTGCTCTAACTCTATGAAGAATTGATTTGGAATTTTGATGGGGATTTCATTGAATCTGTAGATTGCTTTTGGCAAGATGGCCATTTTTATTATATTAATCCTACCAACCATGAGCATGGAAATCTTTCCATCTTCTGAGATCTTTGATTTCTTTCTACAAAGACTTGAATTTCTTTTCATACAGATTATTCACTTGCTTAGTTAGAGTCATACCAAAATATTTTATATTATTTGTGACTATTGTGAAAAGTGTTGTTTCCTTAATTTTTCTCAGATAGTTTATCCTTTGAGTAGAGGAAGACCACAGATTTATTTGAGTTAATTATATATCCAGGAACTTTGCTGAAGTTGTTTATCAGCTTTAGGAGTTCTCTGGTGGAATTTTTGTGTTCACTTAAGTTTAAGATCATATCATCTGAAAATACTGATATTTTGACTTCTTCCTTTCCAATTTGTATCCCTTTGACCTCCTTTTGTTGTCTAATTGCTCTGGTTAGGACTTCAATCACAATATTAAATAGGTAGGGAGAGAGTGGACAGCCTTGTATAGTCTCTGATTATAGTGGAATTGTTTCAAGTTTCTCTCCACTTAGTTTGATATTGGGTACTAGTTTGCTATTTATTGCTTTTACTCTGTTTAAGTATGGCCCTTGAATTCTGAGCTTTCCAAGACTTTTATCATGAAAGAATGTTGGATTTTGTCAAATGCTTTCTCAGTATCTAAAAATATTATCATGCTTTTTTTCTTTGAGTTTGTGTATATAGTGGATTACAATGATGATTTCTGTATATTGAACCATCCTTGCATCCCTACTTGATCATGATGGATAATCATTTTCATGTGTTCATGGATTCGCTTTGCAAGAATTTTATTGAGTATTTTTGCATCAGTATTCATATGGGAAATTGGTCTGAAGTTATCTTTCTCTTTTGGGTCTTTGTGTGGTTTAGGTATCAGAGTAATTGTGGCTTCATAGAATGAATTGGGTAGTGTTCCTTCCATTTCTATTGTTTTAATAGTTTGAAGAATATAGGTAAACATCTTCTTTTAATGGTGGTTCTAAAATGCATTAATCTCCCTTCTAGCCCACTACCTACCAGAGGTAGTGGAAAAGAAAGGATATGGGGGAAGTGGACCTGTGTAGAAATGGTTCTTTGGAGCAAGTTCCACTTGTGTTGTCAGGAAATCAGCAGTTCAGTTCACAAGACAGCAGTGGTAGCTTGATCCCCTTACAAACACTTTAGTGATATATCAGCAGTGTAGTTCTAAAGGTTGGGAGAGCAGTAGCTGTTGCATGAACTACCATGAATAGCCAGGCCTTAACCAAATCAACAAAAGTCATCAGGAGAGACCAGTAGGGAATTCAGGTGGTTCTCAGCTGTACTTCTCTAGCAGCAAAGTGAAGATAAGTTAAGATGTGAGACTTTCAAGCTTTATTCAGGTAAATCTACCAGCCAGCCTTGCTCTCACCTTCTGTGGAAAACATTATGTATCCTCTACAAGTCTTGCCTCATTATGTGTGTTGCGTCAGCATGACTTAGCAAAACTCCATGTGAGTCTGTCTCAGGTTATATCACTCTACCCATCAACCCAAGTCTGCCGAAGCTGGAACAAACTGCGATACACCACCAGAAGTTTTTTGGCATATCTCTTTATAGAGTCCAGACAAATAGAGCTCAACTATGCAATGTAAGGTGAACCAATATATGTGTACCATTAGCAAAGAATTATTCATCATGTGTCCTTTCATGTGTTTGCTTTAGCAGAAAACCCTTTCACCTGTATCTGCTTCAGCAAAAGTACTCTTTTACATGATTGCCCCAGCAAAACACAATCCAACACAACTGACTTTCCAAAGAACCCCTAAGTTTCCACTTTAGGGAAGCTTGGTCCAGCAACTTATATGAGCAGGTCGTAGAGTTTTAATCCAGCAATGGGCTGTTCTGATAATATCTAGGTCTCTATGTTCCTGCTGGAATGCAGATATGACACACACCTTTAATCCCTCTGGCTGGAATACAGACAAACCCTTAGGACACATCTTTATTCTGAAACAATGACACCTAATTGAGGGGCAAACAAAGTGACAAATCAGAACACGATTTCACAAAATGAATCACAGATGAGATATCCCCAATTATCATGAGAATAGATAGGAAAGAGAGGCAACTTAAGACAGCAGCAGTGAGAGAGAGAGAGAGAGAGAGAGAGAGAGAGAGAGAGAGAGAGAGAGGCAGAGAGAGAGAGACAGCGAGAAAGAGAGACAGAGAGACAGAGAGACACACACAGAGAGACAGGGAAACAAAGAAACAGAGAGATGGAGAGAGCACAGGTTTAATGGGATGGTTTTATAAAGACAGTTTGAGGGTGAAGAAAGAATGAACCAGAAATGAGAAGGAAACAAAAGATTAGAACAGATTGCCAGAGTTAATTTGCAGCCAAGCAGAGCAATGTAGTCAGAAGCCAAGAGAAGCCTATCTGAATTAGTCAGCTTCCAAAGGAGTTTTGAGCCAGAACAGCAGAGCTAAACCAGTCAGAAAGAGTTCAGAAATAACTAGAAAAGATTAGTTTGTTCTACAGTAAGCTTCTGATACACTTATATCTACCATATAAAACCAACTTTTATAGGACCAGCTACAGAGACTTACAGAAAAACTTTAGGCAGAGCTCTAAGTACCCAGTGAAAGAGGGAAATGGAGAATTATAGGAACTAGAGGGTCAAGAAAACAACAGAAACACCAAAAACATGGACCAGAGAATATAAAAGCAGAGCTTCTAGGGGCTCACAAAGACTGCCTGGATCTAAGATAGGTCTTCTGCAAACATGTGATTGTATAGCTTGGTGTTCTTGTGGGATTGCTATGTATTACTCTTTTGTCTGCTTTTGGAACCCTTTCCTCTTAGGGGATTGCCTTGGTGTACCTTGATATGCAGGTATGTGTGGAGATTTAAATAGGTTTGGCACCCATAGTTTCATATGTTTCAATGTTTGGCCATATGATGTGGTTATATTAGGAGGTGTGGCCTTATTGAATGAGGTATGGCTTTGTTGGAGGAAGTGTGTTACTCACTATGTGGAATTTGAGGTCTACTGTGTTTAAACTTCACCTAGTGTGAAATCGAGTCTCTTCTTGGGTACTTTTGAAACAAGATATGGAATTCTCAGCTACTACTACACATGACTCCCTGCATAATGCCATGCTTCCCATAATGCTGATAGACTAAACCTCTGAAACTGTAATCCTTCCCCCAAGTAAATGTTGTCCTTTATAAGAATTGCTTTGGTCATGTTATCTCTTCACAGCAATAAAACCTTAATTAAGAAACATTGGTACCAGGAGTTGGGTGTTGCTATGACAGGTTTGACCATGCTTTTGTTTGAAGAAACATGGATTTGAAATTTTGGAAAGCAGTAGAATGCTCTAAGTGAAGCTTAATGAGGCATACTACTAGAAGCATGGAAGACAGTGGTGCTAAGGGTAAGTTGAACTATTGGAGCCTAATTCTGAAGGTTTCAGAGGAAAATTTTACTATATGGTCTAGAGACTGATCTTGTTATATTATTGTTAAGAATGTAGCTGATTTTTGCCCTGGGTTGAAGAGTCTGCCTGATACTAAGAATAAGAGATTTACATTTGTTACGTTGACAAAGGAAATCTCAGAACAGCCTGGCATAGATTTCATCCTCTGGTTCACTCTTACAAAGAACATTTTGATTAAGCAGAGCCAACTTAGAAAGGGAAAATACCAAAAACCTGGTTCAAGAATTACCGATGCCATGGCATTCCCCTACACTGGGAGAGGGTGGGGTGGCAGGCATGGTGAAGGGGGAGGCAACAGGGGTTTGTTCTTGTTGTTTTCGTTTGTTTGTTTTTTGGAGGGGAAACTGGGAAAGGAGAAATTTACATGTAAATAAAGAAAATATCTTTTAAAAAAAAAGAATTACAGATACACCAGGAAGTGCAATAAAGCTAAATCAAGTGTCCAAGGAAATTAAATGGAATTGAGAGAAGGGTGACATCAGGGAAAGTTCCCACTCATCTAAGCTTATGGTTCATATGTTTTCAGTTGAGCAAAGGATAGACCTACCATGTTAGGTGTTATTAAAACATAGTTATGGTTTTCATTTGGACATAAGGTGATATGATTATGTGTCAAATTGATAAGAAATGGATTATGGTACCTAGTCTTAGTTGTCTGTATAAACTCCATTCCATAAATGAAGGTCATACCTATGATCTGGATCCTAAGGCTGGAAGACACAGATTTGACTTTTGATCCAGATCTTGATGTGTAATGATCTAGATCTTCAGGCATAGTGGCCATGTTTATAAAGAACTCCTGAAAGAGAATTTACAAAAAAGCTTAGGTCTAGGTTCAATGGTATATGCCTTTAATCCAAGTACTCAGAAATCAGATACATGCAGATTTCTGTGTTCAGTGTCCGCCTACAGAGCAAGTTCCAAGATGGCCAAGCTTAAGGAGTGAAGGAAACCATTGAAAATAGAAAACTGATAAAGATTTATAGAACAAGGGGCAATGTTCCAACCCCAACAAGATGAAGAACTTGTCAACTTCAGCCAGGGGCCTCTTGCTTTAGAGTCAAGAATACAGGGATTACTGGAACAAATGATGTTGATAACCTGAAGCTAATAAATTAGTAGTAATTAAGAAGAGACTAGAATCACTGAAGTGAAATCTTCTGTGAAGCATTTTCTGATAGCAAAAAGGAACTGTACTACAGAGACAGACATGCCTGTAGCCAGATGTTGTAATGTGTAAAAGTCATTCAAGCTGATTTGTTTTAAAGGCTTGCAAAAGGAGGTTATGGAGAGCAACTGAGGCTTAGCAGTGTAAGAGGCTAAGAAAGGTCATTGGTGAAGGTACAGTCTCAGGGGAAGTTGAAAGCCCAGGACTGAAGGGATCATGCAAAGAAGTTGAGGATTGGCACCATGAAGGGAACCTATAAGTGGGTACTGGTGAAAGTGCAGCCTTCTTTCTTTGTATAAGATAATCCCAGTATATTGGATATGCTAGTACTATGGGATGATCACCAAGAATATCAACAGTAGTGGAGTAGAGTCAGCCAGGGCCTAGAGTGCTACAGAGGGCAGATGAGGACAGCTGCAAAAAGAGTGTGGAACCAGCTCAAGAGGACAAATTGTGTTTCAGTCAACAAACTTGAAATTAGTTGGACATTAGACATGGAGACATATAGTTCAGAGTTTGCCCAGCTGCCTTTTGGTCTAACTGTTGTCCAATATTTCCTCAGTATGATATTTTGGAATGGTAATGTATATCCTATGATGTTAAGAGTTTTTGATATGAATTTTGATTTTGATTTTATGAGGGACTACAGCAAAAAGATTTCATGAATCTCAGAAGAGACTCTGAATTCTAAAGCTTTTATCAATAAGAGGGTACAGAAAGACACTATTGATATTAAGGATAAAATAGGTAATATCAAAATGATAATAATCATCACTATTGAGCCTATTTCAATTAAGTCATTTAGTTTTTCACTTCTATTTTCTACCCATCAAAAGTAGAACTATATAGGTTTCTAATGCCATGGATTATTATATTTTCTTTCTCTAACTCACTTCTTGAAGACTTCCCAAGTGACTTACCAAATCTGATAGCATCTCAGTTGGTCTACAGCTGGCATGATTTCTTTCTCCCTGTAGTTGTGCAGTGCATTAGAGTGCAAAATTGTGTTTTTAACAAAATTTAAATTCTTAGATTTACTAAAGAATACTTGGGAGCCAGATGCTGGGATGAAAGCCTACAAACTCAAATAAGCAGAGAAAACATCCAGCTGACCTTCTTCAGCAGCAGACATTCTAAAAAGGCAGTTGTTCTCCACACCATCTCCAAAATCCTTCCAACTCAATGGCAATCCTTTGTACTTACTATGTGTCTCTCTATTCACACTCCTGAGTTCCTATTACTTTTTATATTTTTCCCTATATTCACTCTCTGTCAACTGGTTGCTTTCTCTGACCTATGGTGTACTTTATATAATCTTGTATACAGTAAACAGAAGGCTCCTAGATTAATGGTGTGTGCTAAGGCTGAGCCACAGCACAGGAAATGGATTTTTTCCAATAGGTAGCATAATCTTGGAGTTCACAGCATTATCAAACATCCTGCAACAAAGATCCACATATAAATAAGCATATGAGATCCACATATAAATAAGCATGATTTAATGCTGAATCTACTATTCTTATTCTACACTTATGTAGCACTGCCCTCTAAATTTGTATTTCTCTACTCATAGCTCACAGAACTCAGAGAAGTTGCTGTGTGTAGAGAAAAATGGAAAACATAGAAAATTACAACTGGTTAAAGTGCATAACCAGATTGTAATAACACCTAACACTGTAGAGTGTTCTGCCACAAACAGAATATCTATATATCCGGACTAAAGTCCAGGGACCATTATGGAGTAGAGCAAGAATGTTTGTAAGTGCTAGAGGTTAGGAAATACTGGAGGAAAATAGGGTAGTTTGCACATAACAGGACTGTAGCATTCAGGAACTCATACATAAGTGACTCAACATTCTTCTCACATGGAAAGAAGAGAGGTTTATAAGCTCCCATCCTTAACTATAGGTAAGGGAAATTGAGGGCTTCAGTGGATAGATAAGTTTTCTTTAAGGATGTGCACACTGGTAGGCCAACTATGATCTACTGGATGACTGTGGTAGTTTGATATGCATAGATCAAGGAATGGTACTAGTTGGAGGTTTGGCCTTGTTAGAGGAAGTGTGTCATTGTGGGCATGGGCTTTAAGACCCTCCTCCTAACCACATGGGAGCTAGCATGCAGATGAAGCAGTAGAACTTTGAGCTTCTCCTGCACCATGACTGGCTGGCTGCCATACTCCTGAGTTGATGATAATGGACGGAAGCTCTGAACCTGAAGCTCTGAAGCCAGGTCCAATTAAATGTTGTCCTTTAGAAGACTTGCCTTGGTCATGGTGTCTGTTCACAAGTAATAAAACCATAAATAAGACAATGGGCTGACCCTGTACACGGAAGTATGTGGGAAGCTCATATTGGTCTCATGAGTGGGTTACTAGTAAATTAAGTAAGACTACATGAAATTTTAACAGGTAGAATAGATATAACAGGAGTTGGGGATAAATATTTTAAATATGCATTAATTATACTAGTTAAATTTTATTTAGTGTATATTGATCACAATGATTCTTAGTGGAAATGCCATAGATTATCTTTTTCTTCCTCATTTTTGTTCATTATTTAATGTGTTAAAATGACAAGAACCAGATATGACAAAATGAACAAAAAGGTCTTTCCCTCAGAGCCAATGTTTAGTGAATTTAGCCACAGTAATTTTTTAACATTAATTTAATTTGTTCTTTGTTCATTCCATATGTGTATTTAAAGAATTTTGATTATCCTCACTTCCTACTGTCTCCCATATATTCTTAACCCATAAACATCTTTATAGTCTTATGTCTTTTTTCAAAGAATTTCAAAATATACTATGTACTCCAATTCTGCAAAATTTCTACATGTTTCATGAATTGGAAATCTTAACATTTTACTTCAACAACTGTAATAGCAGATTGGAACAATAAGAAAGAGCTGTACACCTGGAGGTTATAATTTGAATGTAGATACTACAGAGACAAAACTCCCGTCTATAGGTTTTGGTAAAGCTTTTGAAGAATTAAGTTTACCAGAAGTGAGTGTAAATGACCTCTACTAAACAAAGTGGGGAGATCTGAGCATAGAGAGCTACACTCAACCCTCTTAAATAAACAAATAGCTCCAAAGAGAAAAGCAAAACAAATGTAGGTGTATGTGTGTACTAAGTATAACATCTTTGTGTCTCAAAATGTCCATTTTTCTCCTAAGGGAACAAAGATTTCCTAAAGATTTAGCTTTCAGTACAGATATTCACCTGAAGTATGATTTGAGGTCTCCATCTCCATGTGGCCAGCACAGTAGCCCTAAACTTCATACACAGCCTTCATACACAGGAGATTTATATTTAATCTCTCAAATCCAGAGCTTGGCCAGAGCTGAGACTGCTACAGATTCAATGTCTCAGATTCTATGGAAAGAAAATTTGAGCCACACATGACTGACTCTTCACTGACCCCAACACTGATAGAGGACCATTCTACATTTGCCTGGCAATTGTATTAAACAGTTTAAAGAGAACTGACAACCCTCAGAGCTGCTCTGCTCCCTCACAGGAAGTTGACACTTAAATACGAAAATCTTCTTTAGCCATAGCCAAGCATTTCAAGTACCAGTAAGACCTTGACATCTGTTCTGCTTGATCTGTAGTTTGGAGTGGACTGTTTGATAATGTGCACGTGGCCTTTGTAATGTATGTTACAGTGTTTTCATTTCACTCTTTAATACCACTGTACCTAGAAATGTGAAATAGTTATTTTCAGCATAGGATTAACTTTCAACATTTGCCAATAATAGATTGTGTTCTTGGGTTCAGACTTTTGTCTGTCTGAATTATCATTGCTTCTCCCTTAGTGTTTAGTCTTTCACTAATAGTCTGACAGTGTTGATGGGCCATAGTGATGTTGACAGGGTACAGAACAGTTCTAATGTTTATTCTGTCCTAGGCACTCCTATGAATAGGTACATTGAAAGAGCCCTTTCTTCAGGGAATATATAATCTTCTTTATAATCAAAATATTTCTTGTGAAAGAATGTAAAGTCAGACCAAGAGCTTTGATCTTGATAGAATATTAAATATATAAAATGCCACATTGCTTTTGACGAAAAGAAGCATAAGGTAGAGCTTTGAATAAATGGTTTGAATATCATCTATATGGTTTTTTAGCCCTGATTATTCTTAACTAAGATGGTATATGTTTTCAGGAAAGTATGTAAAAAAAGGTCTTTGTTATCTACCCAGCTCTATTAAATGACAGCTAATTATGTGTTTGCACCTGATCTGATGAGCACTTCTTAGTGAAGTTTGCCATCTTGTGGCAACTCTGCTAAGATACCAACATAAGAAAGCTATTAATGAATTTCAAGACTCAAGAGTTTGTTTTTGAGTTAGTCATTAAAAGAATGTCTTATAAAATGTTTATCCAGATTATTTGAGAAATGACATTACCATTTTATCTTCCTTAGTAAGAATCAAATATCACAGACTTTACCCTTTATAGCATAGTGTACATTGAAAGACAACACAATTTCACAGTGCAAGTTTCAGGGACAGTGTATATGGATTCAAATCCCATTTGAATTTGTACGATGAATAGATGAGCTTTTCACAGGATGTTGAAGTTTTCTTATATGCAAAATGGAAATAAATTTATTTGCTACTTTGATTTTACTTGATAAAGGTATTATGTAACAAATTTGAAATAGTGTTAGGGAAGCTAATATTTACTCAAGGCAGTCATTGATATCATTATGTGTTAAAGTTTATAGGATTATGTTAGTTATGAATAATCGATGTATGATATTTTTAATATAGAAGTTCCGAAGTAAACATAAATATAGAGATAACCATACTTACCAGTTTATGGCATTTATAATTTTCCAATCACTACTGGAACACTTTCTAGGATTAAATGTATTTAATCCTAACAATGAAGGTACAAGATAATACATGATCATCCTATTTTCAGACAAAGAAACAAATGATGAAATGGAAGGATGGAAAAATTAAAAAAAAAAAATTATAGGTTACCTAATTCTAAGTAACAGAGATGAGATTTAAAAAGGATTCATCATAAAATTTACCTGTATTGCCAATTGTTATTTATATTGCCTATTTGCATTACAGATATTTCAAGGAAATAGTATTAGATTCTGTAAAGGCCAAAGAGCAAATAAAAACTAAAAGTTCTGTAGAATCACCCGCTTTTGTGTGTCACTTTAACCTCCCTCCTTATTTGTTTTGTTCTTGTTGTTGCATTCTAATTTTAAAATGAATTTTTTAGAAGTTTTCCCAGGAGCTGGAGAGATCGCTCAGTGGCTTAAAGCACTCACTGTGGGTTTGGTTCCCAGAAACTTGACGGCAGCACACAGTTGTCTGTAACTCTAGCCTCAGGGGATCTGAAGTCATTTTCCAGCCTCTACTTGTACTAGGCACAATATATGGCATATATAAATATGTTCAGGCAAACACTCATGCAAGTATAAATAAATCTTTAAAAATTTACTATTATAAAACATACTAGAAATGTCTGAAATATTATGTAAGAGTTTCTTCCTCTTTGAAATCTATGAACCCTTTAAAAATTGAACATGAAATTATTATTCTTTTTACATTTCCCTGTCAATAAACACTATTTAAAGTCCTTTTGAGTCAGAAAATAAACTGTGATATATTTAATCCCTTGAAACTTCATGGTTGAATGTGTGAACCTTTTCACACTGATGTCAAGACAATGGACATATTTTAAACATCCTAAATATTTCAATATTACTAGAAGGCTGTAAAAGCATGTGTGACATCCCTACTAATTCTCAATGTAACTATACAATGTGAGCAGAATAATTAGCATCGACCATATTTCACATCTTAGGAAAAGCATAAGAGATTTGTGGTGTGAGTTGCACCCTTACTATAGAAGAGTCAGAAGTAGGAGTCCAGAGTCTGATAATATATCCTCAGTCGGATTATGCATGAAAACACTGTGCTTTCTTTATGATTTCTATTGCAAATTACATAATTTCTTGTATTAGGAGAGTAAGGTATTACTAAACAGTGCCATTCTGCAACTGTGTTTATGGGAAGTGCATTGTTGTTGCTCTGTTTTATATTGTGAATTTATTTCCATGAGAAATATCAATGAATTCATTCTTTAATTTTAAAGTGAAAACAAAATACCTCTTATGGGAGTATTAAATAAGAAAAAGTTATTTCAAAATGATCCTTTAAAGTCTGCCTTGAATGGAAAACAAGAAAGTGAGTAGTTATTGGGGAATGAATTCATACTTCGAAACACTAGGTACTTTTATCCTTCTACTTACTAATATCATGGTCTTCAGTGAAACCTGAAGAATATGTAGCAGAAAAGTGTGTGTGAGAGTGGTTTATCAGTCACCACAGGGGAATGGGCTTCAGTGCTACTAGGAGTTCCAAACAATGCAATGACTGTGTGGAAACAAAGGGGCAGTTTATACATTTGGTCCAAGAGGGGAAAATAACTGGAGAACATTGCTATGGTATCCAGAACATTGACTGATGCCAGAACATCATAAAATGTGGTTTGGTGTTTCTTGAGATTACTAAGATTTCCTTTGTGCCCTGCTGGAATGACAGATGGAAAGAGATCAAGGCATCATTTTTAGTAGGCAGACATCTGCACATATTCTCCTTGTCAGGGGTTCTTTTGTGGTTTAGCATGCTTTCCCTTGCCACCTGCCTTTTGACCTCAATGTGTCTACTTCATGCCTTACATCTGTATGCTAACCCTCTAGGCCTCGAACTAACCTGCTCACCAAGTGACTGAGAAATGGTGACTATGTTGGAGAATTTTTACTGAACTGCAGGGAATAATTTCTAAAATTGTAAGCCTTAAATAAGGCAACAAATTTTCTCTTGCCTATTCATGAGGAGAACGGATATTAAGAATTAAAAAGATAGAGATCTTTTTATCCAACACAAACATAAATAAATGATATGATGGATGAAACTTCATTACCATTATTTATGAATTATGAAAGTATTTTTACCATATAATCTTTGAATTCAAAACCAAAGATTAGTGAGGTAATATATCTTGATATGTGATTATGCATCTATATAAACAATACATTAATAATATGTTGCCAAATCTATTTTTACTTATGTTTTTACTTGTGCACTTTGTGTTTTTTTCTGGGGTCTTCTATAGAAATGAATTAACTCACTTGATGAACATTTCTGGTGACTGACTTCTTCACTCAGGTCCTACACCTATTTAGAAAATTGACAGATGAGATCTAACAGAAGTAAAAGAAAACCCTGCCAGATCATTTTCACAAATCCACTAACTAATGTGTTCTTCAAATGAAGAGAAATACACTGAGCTCTTGTATATTTAGATATTTTCCCACTAATCAGGAATTATTTTCCATTCTTTATTAGTTTATTTTTATATACTGCATTCATTTTACATATATATTATTTATAGATAACGAAAGCCAAAATGACACATACTTGGATCTGATATGCTTCTGCAAGGTAACTACGTGCTAAAGAAGCCCACAAAGAAGTATTCAGCATCCATCAGCCCTCAAATATGCAGCGGGCCAAATCAGTATAGAAAGGCCATGCCAGGAAGAATGCAAGAAAAATGCTAAAATGGTTAGGTACAACCAAATACTTTAATTTCTTTTTTTTTTTTTTTGTTGAGTAGTAGAATCTTTTGGACTAGAAGCAGTACTGTCACTGATGATAAACTTGAGTACTAAAAGTGAAATTGATATTGTATGCAAGCATTTTAACAATTCGCTACATTTATTTGTTTGTGTAACTGTTTTCCTCTCCTCCAGCTCTGTCACATTTCCTCCTTCCTTCTTAAAATTCAGCTTTAAGATTCCATGGGTTATGGTGTTACATTTATAGGGATAAGGGAATAAATATCCATTTACCTTATGTAGAGTATCAACAACATATGGAAGAAATTATTCTACCCAAATCTGAACTGTACTAAAGACTTTCTGAGTGTCATACACAGGAGCAGGAATAAGAGATACTTATAGTATCATGGTAAGGAAATCATTGAAAGCCTCACCTCAACATGAGACGTTAATACCTATCCTCTACTTCAAAATCCTTAATCTTGCAACCTTCTTGATATATTTTAGGGAAGTCCATTAATATTAAGGACCTAGAAATAAGGAAAATTTGCTAGAGAGTAATACTTGGCAGCTCATGGACTTTGCTTTGTTTCAGTAGATAGATACATGAGATATATAAGTCTATACATCATTTTTGAGTAACCCAAGTTGGAATTTTATATTATTCTTCATTCATTCCTTATTGTAAGAAGTGTGATATGCAAGTATTAGTAACCACATTCTAAGTTTATTCTGATCTATCAATCAAGGAACTTATTTCTTTTCTTTCATGATTCTCCCACTACCAAAAACTGGTAGAAAAAAAATGAAGATAACTTTTATCACTCAGAAAAGATGTTCAATTTGCATTGTATGCTGGGCATTTGCACTATATAAACTCAGAAACTTTGCCAACTTACTGGGCTTTTTTAGATTGTTGAAATATTTCCTCGAGAAAACTTAAACTATCCATTTGTCTCAAAGTATGTGGAGGACAGAAGGATTCATAGACACATGAACTTTGGTTCATACCCCAAGAAATCCTCACAAGATGGGCCATTAACTGGAATCAGCCTGGAGTTTTCACTTCAGTTTTGAGATAAGATATCTAATTTCCTTGGATATGTGTTTTCTACTCTGACAGATTAAAATCATAGTCCATATACCAGGAGGCTCTGTAATGTTTTGGGAAGTGTAGAAAATGTACAGAAGACCCTATAAGTGTGCTAAATTTCCCTTTATTAGTTATCAGGGAACTCAGTGTGGCTAATGCATTTTCATGTTCTGAAAGTTTTCACTATACCTCTACAAATGCCTATTGACAGGAGAATTTTCTTGTGAATCTTAATTTAAAATCAAAGGTCTCAAATGAATGTGTAGTCAAGCTTAAGTTGTATAGTAGCAAAATGTACACTGTAATCTCAGGAAAATTGCTTGCATTTTACTTCACACAAAAGATTTTTTAAAAAATAAATATAAGAGTACACAAAACCACAACAGTGATGAAATGTAAGGAGACCAATTTAACACCAATTGGATTACTATAATCAGTAATGGAAATTTAACATCTGGTTCTTTATGTAATTGAATCACAGAAACTTAATATGGCTTATATATACTTGGAAGAAACCCTGCATTACTTTAGGATTATCACCAAATAAAGACTGTGCAGGTATCAAATGAGATAACCTGGAACCACTCAGCCATTATTGTGTTACAAATGAGGAGTTAAGTACAGGGTGCATGTGTGCTTCTAATGTAGAAATAGAAGGCTGCATTTAGAGTCAAGGTTGGAAACAGCACAGAAAATGGAGACAGAGCTACTTACTGAAGTAAAAGTCATAAAATGAGGTAAGACATGCTATAACTGGTTTTGCTGAAAATAATCTTGATCAAAGAAATATCACCATATAAATACAAAAACAAATATTGAGAATGCCTTCAAGAATAAAAAGTAGAAACACAAAGTGTTTGGGGAGTTGACGAAAGTACATGGTGGTCCTTTGTTTCTTTGTTTCCAAGCTAGTCTTTTCTGAGGTGACAGCACATGCACTGTTCCCTTCTGATGTACATGGGGAAAGGCAGCATCTATATTTTCTGTTACTCCGGTTTCCTGGCCAGGTTCTGCTCTGCCTGGCAGGGAGTGGATAGATGAGGTGGATGTGAAGGCTGCTAGATGTTACTTGCTTGCTGTTTTGTTCTGTCAAGCATGAAGGACTGATCAGCACTGGGGTGCGCCATCTTCCCAGTTATGAATTTGTTGTAATCAATGCTCATTTACTTAGCTGAGTTCTCATATTTACCAAATGGTGGAACTTGCCATAAAGTTAGAAAGCCCGAGTAAATGGCTTTTATGAGACGACCGTCTAATTCTGAAGCTGCAGATGCCGGAAACCTCTTCTAAGGCAAATGTACAGGCCCACATTTCATGTTGAGGCTTTACTGAAGGATACATTCTTGTTTTTATTTTGTTTTTTATGTTGCTGAACTTAATAGGGGATGAAATCAAAAGTACTTCAGGAAATATTAACTCCACAAAATTCTCTCAGAAGTCTCTTGTTCACTTGGGATCACCACATCAAACAAATTCAGTTCAGTGGCAACAGTGAAAAACACTCCTCAAAGAAGAATAAATAAGAATGGAAAAAATGTTTCATGGATGGGTGACTACGCTGTACTATATGATTAAATGATTTGTTAACAACAACAACAAAAAAAGAAAGAAATCTTAAAGCATGTTTCCTAGTTTTCCCATCAAATCTGCATTGGGAATTTTGCCAATGAAATTAAATCCACTTACAGTTAAACCTCAAAAGACTAGGTTTTTTGAAAGCACCCTTGATAACAAAGCTACCCTTATTCTATAAGCTTTTCATAATCTTTAAATTACAAGATTTCAATTCATCAAACTCATTCAGACACACAAGTTTAAAGATCAAGTTACCATACTCAAGGCAAGCTTAACAGTATGTGAAGTGTGATAATTTGCATAATCTTCTGATAGAGTGCCATTAAACTTGAAAATAAACTAGAGCATCAAAATGTATAAGTAGTTCTAAGGCAACAGTGAAAATATAAAGTGTGTTTTTAAACTTTAAAATAATTTTCAACAATTCCTTCCCACTTCAAAAATGTATTAGGAATTCCTGCCTCTCCTGCAGTGTGGTTCCACCTTGTGTTTGATGTATCTGTAACACAAAGGTAAAGCACTGATTCATATGAACAAAATAGTTTCAGTGTTCACTCATCACAATCTCGTGGCTTTATGAAAGTGAAGTGTAGGAAACAATAATAGTAATCCCAAATAGGGAGAAATATTGCACTGAAGTTTTCTCTTTTCCCTTAATTTCAGCATTTATATTCAGAATTTAATTTTATTGCTATTTAAGAGGAAGTTGATGTAATTGTATTACCTTAATTATTTTATATTTATTTATTTATTTAGGTTTTTCAAGACAGAGTGTTTCTGCATAACCCTAGCTGTCATGGAACTAAAAACCATTTATTGTTGGGACGAAAAAAGATATTTAATGCCATAACTTTCATTGATGAACTTAGTCACCATTTACTTCCTTTTGCCTTACCCCATCAGTGCTTTAGGAAATGGTTTCATATGCCAGATACTGTTATTGTTTTTGGTTTTGTTTTTTTCAAGGTTTTGTCTGCTTTATTGCCATTAAGAGATTTCTGTTCTTCTCTCTGAAGCTGGCATTATAGTGAATACCTTGTTTCACTGCTACCCTTCACCTGCCCGTAAGAATTGGTCACCCTGCACACTGACCTCTCCTGGCAGGAAGTTTATGCTACTGTTTTTGTGTGTGCACTTTTCCATGCACGTATTGAGCCAACTCCATTCATGTCACTGGTTTTTGCTTGAAACACTTCTCTAACTTTGTATGTTATTATGCACCATGGTCTGCCAGGTTTTCTAGGAGCTGCCAATCCCGTGGTCTTCCATTTTTGTAGTATATGTATAAACATCCAGGTCAAATTCTGGTTGCCCAATTGACTTCTTTAACCACATGCTTAAACTCTTTGCTTGTTATTGTTTTGGGTTGTGCAGTATGATACTTTACTTTGGTTGGTTCTATTTTTCTGTTGTCTACCATTTTCTGCCGCATCATTGTAGCAACTGCACAACATTTTTTTCATTATCTAGTAGATTCCGTGCACTCTGGAAAAGCAAGCTAACTCTCTTTGTTAGTCTTATTTTCTGAAGAAAATGCTTCCCACCATGCCTACTTACAGTCTTAGTAATTTACTTTAAAGCCTTTTATTATTTAACTTGGCACAATCCTTTGTTTGTTCGAGGTTAGTTTTTCTTCCTGGGCCTCAGAATTCACATTTTATATAAACTTTGTAGCATCTAAGAGCATTATTTTTAAAAAGCATTCTTCATTTAGTCTTCTACAGAATCTAATTTTACATGTATTAGGCTTCAGTAAATTGTATCAGTCCATTCCTAATATTGTATTAATATATTTTTCAATTGTTTTATCCTTAGATTTAAAATGAAGTGCACTGGGAAGGAGGGAGCTTGCAATATTTAGTTGTATGATGCTTTCTGCTCTTGTAGAAGTCTCAGGTTCAGTTCCCAATGTCAGGGGTTTCAAAATAATGCATGTAAAAGTAAACAAATAAATAAATAAATAAATTTATTTAACAAATTTTTAAATAAATTAAAAAAATAAATTAAAAATTAATTTATTTTTTATATTCCATATTCCCTGCCCCCATCCATCCTCTGATTGTTCCACATCCTGCACTTCCTCCACTCCCCCACCCTCCCTACCCCCCACCCCGTCTCCCCACCTGACCTCTAAACTCCCTGGGGCCTCCAGTTTCTTGAGGATTAAGTACATCATCTCTGAATGAACACAGACCCGGCATTCCTCTACAGCATGTGTGTTGGGGGCCTCAAATCAGCTGGTGTATGGTGCCTGTTTGGTGGTCCAGTGTTTGAGAGATCTTGGGAGTCCAGATTAATTGAGACTGCTGGACCTCCTACAGGCTCGCCCTTCTCTTCAGGTTCTTTCAGTCTTCCCTAATTCATGAACAGGGGTCAGCTGCTTCTGTCCATTGGTTGCATCTGACTCTTTCAGCTGCTTATTGCATCTTTCAGAAGGCAGTCATAATTTTTGTGAGCGCTCCATAGCCTTAGTAATAGTGTCAGGCCTTGGGACCTCCGCTTGTGCTGGATCCCACTTTGGGCCTGTCACTGGACCTTCTTTTCCTCATGCTCCTCTCCATTTCCATCCCTGTAATTCTAGCAAGTCTCTGGTGCATTCTGGCCCATCTTCTTAATCTATTTCCTGAGGTTTTCTGCTTCCATTCTTTCTGCTGGCTCTCAGGTCTTCAGTCCTTTTCT
This sequence comes from Mastomys coucha, assembly GCF_008632895.1. Lineage (NCBI taxonomy): Eukaryota > Metazoa > Chordata > Mammalia > Rodentia > Muridae > Mastomys > Mastomys coucha. The sequence goes on along the minus strand of NW_022196901.1, from coordinate 7,269,077 downwards.
GTCGCCCAATACCAGATCAGGTTCCTCTCTCCTGACCACTACCCCGCCCCAACCCACTTTTCCTCCCAGATCCCTCCCTCTCTCCCCATTTGTGATTGCTTCTCTCTCCTAAGTGGGACTGGGGCATCCTCATTTTGTCACTTCAGCTTGTTGACCTTTTTGAGTTCTTTGAACTATATCTTAGGTACTCTGTATTTTTTTTTATTTTGGCTAATATCCACTTATTAGTAAGTACATGGTACTCACTAATGTCCTTTGGGGTCTGAGTTACCTCACTCAGGGTGATATTTTCTAGTTCCATCCATTTGCCTTTCAAATTCGGGATGTCTTCATTCCTAATAGCTGAGTAGTATTCCATTGTGTAAGTGAACCACATTTTCTGTATCCATTCTTCTGTCGTGGGACATCTGGGTTGTTTCCAGCTTCTGTCTATCACAAATAAGACCACTATGAACATAGTGGAACATGTGCACCTGTGCCATTGTGGGGCATCTTTTGTATATTCCCAAAAGTGATAAAGCTGGGTATTCAGGTAGATCCATTTCCAATTTTCTAAGGAAACTCCAGATTGATTTCCAGAATGGTCATATCAGTTTGCAATCCCACCAGCAATGAAGGAGTGTCCCTCATTCTCCAAATCATCTCCAACATGTGTTGTCACCTGAGGATTTGATCTTAGCCATTCTGATTGGTGTAAGGCAGAATCTCGGGGTCGCTTTGATTTACATTTCTCTGATCACTAAGGACTTGGAACATTTCTTTAGGTGCTTCTCAGCCACTTTGAGATTCTTCAGTTGTGAATTCTCAGTTTAGTTTGATACCCTAATTTGATTGGGTTGTTGTTTTTTTAGTGGTTAACTTGTTGAGTTCTTTATCTATTTTGAATATTAGCCCTGTATCAGATGTGGGGTTAGTGAAGTTTTTTTTCCCAATCTGTAGGTTGCTGGTTTATCTTATTGACTATGTCCTTTGCCTTACAGAAGCTTTCCAGCTTTATAAGGTCCCATTTATCAATTCTTGATCTTACAACATTAGCCATTGGAGTTCTGTTTAGGAAATTCCCCCCTGTGCCAGTGAGTTAAAGGCTCTTTCCCACTTTCTCTTCTATTAGACTCAGTGTATCTGATTTTATGTTGAGGTCCTTGATCCACTTGGACTTGAACTTTGAACACAGTGACAAATATGAGTATATTTTCATTCTTCTCCATACAGACAGTCAGTTAGACCAGCACCATTTATTAAAGATGCTTTCTTTTTTCCATTGTATATTTTTGGTATCTTTGTCAAAGATCAAATGACCATAAGTGTTTGGTTTTATTTCTGGGTCTTCAATTCTATTCCATTGATCAACGTGTCTATCTCCAACCAATACCATGACATTTTTTGTCACTCTGTACTAAAGCTTGAAGTCAGGGATGGTGATTCCCCCAGCTGTTCTTTTATTGTTAAAAATTGTTTGTTTTCACTATTCTGGGTCTTTTGTCTTTCCAGATAAATTTGAGAATTGCTATTTCCATGTCTTTGAAGAATTTTGTTGGGATTTTGATGAGGAATGCATTGAATCTATAGATTGCCTTTGGTAGGATGGCCATTTTTACTAGTTAATTCTGCCAATCGATGAGTATGAGAGATCTCTCCATTTTCTGAGATCTTCTATTATTTTTCTAGAGAGACTTGAAGTTATTGTCATACAGGTCTTTCACTTGTTTGGTTAGAGTTATCCCAAGATATTTTATAAAATTTGTGGCTATTGTGAAGAAACTTGTTTCCCTAATTTCTTTCTCAGCCTCTGTATCCTTTGTATAAAGGAGGGCTACTGACTTATTTGAGTTAATTTTAATACCAACCATATTGCTAAAGTTGTTTATCAGCTAGTGAAGTTCTCTGGTAGGATTTATTGGGTAGCTTATGTATACTATCAAATCATCTGCAAATAGTGATATGTTTATTTCCTCTTTACCATTTTGTATCCTCTTGATCTCTTTTTGTTGTCTTGTTGTTCTATCTAACACTTCAAGTACTTTATTAAATGCATATGGGCAGAGTGGGTATCCTTGTCTTGTCCCTGATTTCAGTAGGATTGCTTCAAGTATGTCTCCATTTAATTTGATATTGGCTGTTGGTTTGCAGTAAGTTGCTTTTATTATGTTTAGCTATGGGCCTTGAATTTCTGATCTCTCCAATACTTCTAACATGAAGGGGTGTTGTAGTTTTGTTTTTCTGCATCTAAGGAGATGATCATGTGATTTTTCCTTTGAGTTTGTTTATGTAGTAGATTATGTTAATGGATTTTTGTATATTAAACCAATCTTGCATCCCTGGGATGAAGCCTACTTGATCATGGTAAATGATTGTTTTAATGTGTTCTTTGATTCGATTTGCAAAAATTTTATCGAGCAATTTGCATCGATATTCATAACTGAGATTGGTCTTAAGTTCTCTTTTATGGTTGGGTCCTTGTGTGGTTAGGAATCAGAGTAATTGTGGCTTCATAGAACAAGCTAGGTAGGTTCCTTTTCTTTCTAATGTATGGAATAGTTTGAAGAAAATTGGTATCAGGTTTTCTTTGAAGGTCTGGTAGGATTCTGCACTAAATCCATCTGGCCCTGGGCTTTTTTTGGTTGGGAGGTTTTTAATGACTTCTTGACTTTGTTGTGAGATGCTTAATATCTTTTCCTTTCTTTGGTGCAGGTATCTTCCTTGCCTCGTACTTTTCCTTTCAGGATCCTTTGTAGGACTGGGTTGGTAAATAGACACTTTGAATTTGGTTTAGCCCTGGTATATTTTGGTTTCTCCGTCTATGTTGATTGAGAGTTTTGCTGGGTATAGTAACCCAGGTTTGCATTTGTGTTCTCTTAGAGTCTGCATGACTTCTGAACAGACTCTTCTGGCTTTCATAGTCTCTGTTGAGAAGTCTGGTGTAATTCTGATATATCTACCTTTATATGTTACTTGGCCTTTTTCCCTTGCAGCTTTCAATATTTTCTTTGCTCTGTGCATTTAGTGTTTTGATAATTATGTGACTAGAAGATTTTCTCTTCTGATCTGATTTATTTGGTGTTCTATAGGCTTTTTGTACTTTTCTGTCCATCTCTTTGTTTAGGTTGGGAAAGTTTTCTTCTATGATTTTTGTTGAAGACATTTTTAGGTCCTTTGAGCTCGGAATCTTTGTTCTCCTCTATTGCAATTATACTTAGATTTGGTCTTTTCATTGTGTCCTGGATTTCCTGGATGCTTTGGGTTATGAGGTTTCTTTATGTTTTTGAACTCTCTTTGACAGTTGTGTCAATCTCTTCTATGGTATCTTCTACATCTCAGATTCTCTCTTTTATCTCTTGTATTCTTTTTGTAATACTTACATCTGTAAATCCTTACATCTTTCCTAGGTTTCCCATTTCTGGGTTTGCCTTCATTTGTATTTTCATTATTGTTTCTACTTCCACTTTTAGGTCTTGGATCGCTTTATTCAATTCCTTATATTTATGAGATAGGATTTTAGTACAGATTCCTGGTTTCCAGGTGTATTGGTGTATTCAGGGCTTCCTGTAGTGGAAAAACTGAGTTCTGATGATGCCCACATATTTTGGCTTCTGTTGCTCATGGACTTGTACTTGCCTTTCACCAACTGGATATCCCTAGTGTTTGCCGGTCTGGGGGACTGTCAGGAGTCTGCCTCTTTTGTCCCTGGGTTGCTTCAGGTCTCCTGGTAGGCCTGTGTTCCTGGCTGTATCCAACCACTTGTGTGGCCTTCAAACTAGAGGATTTCCACAAGGGTAGAGAAGCTGCTGATCTGTTGCCCTGGTTGCAGTAGATCTCCTGGGAGGCCTTCAGACTAATGCACTGATTGCAGCAGCTCCTCATCTGTTCTGAGTAGAGCGGGTCTTCAACTGCTCTGAGCGCAGCAGGTCTTCTTGAATGGATCAGGATATGGAACATACCAACTAGGGGTCTGCTGCAGTAGCAAGGACTATGTGGAAGGGATAGAAAGGATGGAAGGTATGGAGGGTGACTGTTATTTGGGATGCAGGGGGTTAGTGGGTGGTGGGTCCTGAGTCCAGTGGCTCCCAGCAGCAGCTTCAGGACTTAGAGGTGGTGAGGCGTGATATCTTATCAACTGCTCTGAGTATAGCGGCTCCTCTAGGATGGATCAGGATATGGAGTCTTCATGGGAGCAGACCAACTCAACAAATTTTTAAAATAGGTAATATTGTTAATGATTTTTATTATTAAACTCTGCAATGTCTCATTTGCTGGGAATTGCATCTAACATACCTTTCGTATTAGACAATGGTAATTTTCAACTCTCAATATGGATGAATTGTTTTTTATGTCTTCATTGTCTCAATCTTCTCTCCAGTTTCTTAATCACATTCAAATGCAACTTTTTACTATTTCTTTTTATGTTGAAATTTCTGTAGCTATGGTACCCTATGTATTTTTTCAGTCTTCTATTCTGAGTATATGAGTCAGGAGGTTAAAGACTTTCCCAGATACTCAGTCTCCAACTTTTTGTTTACATATTTGATTTACATTGGCATGTGTTTCTGAGAATATATAACTTCCTTTTTTATTTTCATGAAAAATTTATACCATCATTTTGTATTAATGATAACTGATTTTGTCATAAACAATTTCTATCTTTATATTAAACATGTTTAATTATACACTCTTATTCACTTTCTTTGTTTACACATGCCACAAACGTAGAAGTAGAAAGAGACAGACAGACAGAAACATACATACAATATTTTTACTTTTCTTCTTAGTGAAATACATGTAAAAATCTTAACAAGAAGGTAAATACAAATTTTGTGTTCAAGTTAATTTTGAGTGTTCTTGCTATGTGTAAGTTGAAAACTGATGGTCATCATCTACTTTACTTATTCTTGCATTTGTACATGCATCCAATGTATTTTGATCTTACCTTTCTACACACATATGCCTCCTAGATCCAATGTCTGCCCCTTTGCCACTTCCGAACTCCTTATTTTTTCTCTCAAAAACCAAATCTACTTTGTGAGGCCATCCAGTGGAAAATGACCTATCTCACAGGGGCCAAACTTTTGAAGAAAGATGACTGTTCATCCTTTGTTAGCTATCAGCTATAAATTACTCCATACTGGAAGGAAATTGATGATCTTCCAGTGTCAACCACAGGGGCTATGATTATATAAATCAGTGGTCAAGGCAAGTCCTGAAGATACTGTTTGGCCCATGTCTTCCCCAATTTCAATATTTTAAAACATTTCTGATCTCTTCCATGATATTCTGCAAGCAATGTTGGGAGAAGATATGATAGAGATGCCTGTCTGTGGCTAAGCACACCACTGGCAATTATTCTCTGCATTCTGACATATTTGAGTTTCTGCACTTACACAAGTTAACCACTGTACAAATTAACTTTTCTGATAACATCCAATGGGTGCACTAATCTATGTGTGGAGATATTTAGAAAGAATTATGATACTGTGTCCATTTAGCAAAACAGTAGTAGTAGATTCACCCCTGAGTCCTAAGTATTCTCTCACCATGGGTTTTTGAAAAAAGTTACAGTAGAAGGCACATGTTTCCTCCAACCTGGTTTTCACTAACTTGATTTCTCCATATCCTGAGACCAAAGCCTATCCTATCTTCAACAACAGGATCCTATCATCATATTCTGATGAGCAACAACAAACAATGCCAACAGTCTATATTGCTTAGTGAACATGTAGGACACCTTTGAACAACTTCCCATAGGGAGTTATTCCTCATCTGGCACTGACCTCTCTATTTGCTGACCTATGCCTGCTGAGAGAAGCATTATCTCTAGTGTAAGCTAACTTAAATATATTATTTTATATAAACACAAATATATATTTTCTAAGCTTATAAAATAGTAGATTATAAAAGTAACTTTTACTTAGCAAATGTAATTTTCTTCTCAGAGGGTTACTGCTGAATTAGCTCACTGTTTCTAGGTCATTCTTAACTCTCCATGGCTGGTTCACATCAGCTGTTCTGGCTTAAAACTTCTTTCCAACATGACTAATTCAAATTGGCTTCTCTTGGATTCTGACTGTTCTGCTTGGCCTCAAACTAACTCTGGCATTTTTTTTTTTAAATCTTCTGCCTTCTTCTCAATCTCTGGCCTGTTCTGTCATCATCTACAACCAATCTCTATAAAATTGTGCAAGATAAATTGCTCCCAACTCGTATGTGTGTGTGTGTGTGTGTGTGTGTATGTGTATGTTGCTGCTGCTGCTCACTCTCTCTTCATTTTATTTTTTGCTGCTTCTCTATTAACTCATCTCTGTTTTCTTTCCTGTACCACATATCCTATCTCTGACTCATTCTGTCAATTTTTTCTTTGACTCATTATGTTGTCCCTCATTTGATGTCATTGTTTAGGATTAAAGGTGTATCATTAGTGTGTACCCATACACCAGTGGGTTTACAGAGACCATTTTTGTCAGTCATCCCTTACCAGAGTAGCCATGTTGCTGGATGCAGTAGGTTTATAGAATGCCTTTTTAAAATGTACTTAGTATACTTATCTCTTACCACTCCATCCCCTTCTCTACTTTTCTCAATCATGTTCATAAAATCCTGTCATTTTATAAGTATAGAAGTTAAAATTCATAAAAAATTTCAAATAAATTTCCTAAGAAGGAAAAAATTTCAGAGCTCAATTTATATAAAAAAATATTTACAGAAATTTCTAGGCATTTATGATCTATTCAATTTCACTAAATGTTTTGAACATTTTTGTAAATTATTCATTTTATTCTCTCTACTCTCTTGATATTAGATTGAATAACACTTAAAGTACTTTGTATGTTTCTCAATTTACACTCTCCCATGCTTCAATAAATATTTGTACAAATATTCTGTTTCCTGGGTTATATTCCTTAGCACAGATCTTTTCTTTTTGTTTTTGTTTGGTTTTTTTTTTTTTTTTTTGGTTTTTTTGTTTTATTGTTTTTTTGTTTTTTGTTTTTCGAGACAGGGATTCTTTGTATAGCTCTGGCTGTCCTGGAACTCACTCTGTAGACCAGGCCAGCCTCAAACTCAGGAATCCACCTGCCTCTCCCTCCCATGTGCCGGAATTAAAGGTGTGCACCACCATGCCCGGCCTTAGCACAGATCTTAATTCAGGTTCTCTCCTAGTGGTTGTAAAGTATTTTGCTATTGTACATTTTTACATTTTATTTCATATATATCATTTATATGAAAATACTACTACAAGTAATTATGGCATGAAAAGACATACTGTGTGTGACATTATTTATACCATTGTTTGTTCCTGAGTTATCACAATATTGACATTCACAGAAAATGTTAAAAACTATTATATTTTAGTTTTACTAAAAAAATCACTGTTCAGTACTTTTTTTTTTTAATTTGTTATTGTTGTGTGTGGATGTTGGACCCAGGTCGAATGGGCCGGAACAAGACTAATATCATGACATGACATGTCCAAACCTCAATAATCTCATTTTGATACCAGCAGATGTAAGGAGCAATCCCTCCTTATACTGTGTCTACATGCTCCAGTGTTACAGCTCTCACCTCCAATACCAGCTAGGTATTGACCTAATGACCAAATTACACTGTTGATTTGAGATGGGTGAGTAGCCCCATCCCTCAATGAAGGGCCATGCCTAACCTCTGGATATGGTCTCTACAGGTTCTCTCCCCTTTGTTGAATACTTCAGTTAATGCCATCCTTGTTGGGTCCTGGAAGCCTGTTGCTTTCCTGGCATCTGGTACTTTCTAAGGGCTACCCCCATTTCACCATCCCTCACTGCCACAAGCCCCTATTCAATTTCCTGACCCCCCTCCCCTATCTCTTCCCATACTTAATTCTCCCTCCCTTTTTCCCTCCCCCTCCCTCTTCCTCCCATTCCCTTCCTCTCTCTACAACCTGTGACTATTTTGTTCCTCTTTCTAAACAGGACTGAAGTATACACACTTTAATCTTCCTTCTTCTTCCACATAAAAACAGATACACTGAATCTAATAGAAGAAAAAGTGAAAAAGGGCATGGAACACATCAGCACAGAGGAAAATTGTCTGAACAGAACACCAATGGCTCAGGATCTAAGATCAGCTATAGACAAATGGGACCTCATAAAAGTGAAAAGCTTCTGTAAGGCCAAGGACACTGTCAACAGGACAAAACAGCAAGCTACAGATTGGGAAAAGAGCTTTACTAATCCTACATACTATAGAGTGCTAATATCCAAAGAACTAAAGATAGACTCCCCAGAACCAAATAACCATATTAAAAAATGGGGCACAGAACTAAACGAAGAATTCTCAACTTAGAAATCTTGAATAAGAAGCACATAAAGAAATGTTCAACATTCTTTTTTTAATTTTTGGATATTTTATTAATTTACATGTTATCCCCTTTCCTGGTTTCTCCTCTGCAAAGCACCTATCCCCTCCCCCTTCCCCTGCTTCTATGAGGGTGCTCCCCCACCCACTCACCCACTTTTACCTCACTGCTCTGGAATTCCCCTACACTGGAGAATCTAGCCTTCACTGGATCAAGGGTCTCTCCTCTTAGTCATCAGGTAAATGCAAATTAAAACAACCCTGAGATTCCACCTCACACCAATTAGAATAGCTAAGATCAAATATTCAGGTGACAGAAGATTCTGGTGAGGATGTAGAGAAAGAGGAACACTCCTAAATTATTGGTGGGATTACAAGCTTGTATAACCAGTCTGGAAATCAGTCTAGCAGCTCTTCAGAAAATTAGACATAGTACTATCTGAGGACCCAGCTCTACCATCCCTGGTCATAAACTCAAAAGATGCTCCAACATATAACAAGGACGCATGCTCCACTATATTTATAACAGGTAATATTTATAATAGCCATAAGGTGAAAACAACCCAGATGTCCCTCAACAGAGGAATGGACACAAAAATGTGTTACATTTACACAATGAATTAGTACTCATCTACAAAAAACCATGACTTCATGAAATTCACAGGCAAATGTATTGAACTAGAAAATATCATAGTGAGTGTGGTAACCCATTCACCAAAGAACACATACGATATGTACTCACTGATAAGTAGATATTAGGAAAAAAGCTCATGCTATCCAAGATTAAACTCACAGACCATATGAAGTTTAATTTTTCAACAGGTCTAAAGACCAACTTCTTTTCTTTCACTAAAAATAATGGATGAAACAAAATATTTTAAAAAGAAATCCAATGAAATTATTCAATTAAAATGTGTTACTTGGCTTTAGAGCCAAAATCAGTTTCAGGGTGTTCACCTTCTCATTTCTCCCCACAGAGTCTAGTATCCCAGGATTAGTTAAAGAAAGGGTATGGGACCATAACACAACAAAATACATTAAATGTTAAATTTATCTCAAATGTGAGCTTTGGGTGTGGACGTTGGGACTTGAAACTGGCAGGAAACAAACACATAAAAAACCACGAAGGAGCTGTGAGAGAGTTAAAATGCCAAGAAGCATTGACTTTGGACTATAAAATCCGGTGTGACTGTTGAGAGACTTTAAAATAGCAATCATGTGAAATCCTGCAGAGACTGTGACTGCCTCAGTGATCTGCAAAGCTGCGGGAACACTTTGGGAACACTTAGAACAAAAATTTGCTACAGGCTAAGGAGAATTTTCCTACTTACTGTTAAGTGTGGTGAAATCCAATGTCCATTAAGCTCATCTGACACTGCAAATGAAGAGTCATGGTGTACATTTTTTCAGAGCTCCAGTGCCACAAGAATGAACAAATGTTTCCTTTGGTATCCTAAGAACTTAAAGAATATGCACATAAATGAAATTACTAACCACTTGTCTTTAATTACCTGAAATTATCCCTTTATGGTTTTTTTCCATTTGAAAGTTAAATCAAATATAAGAAGCTTATTGGAATTTGCCTAACAAAGTTTTTATTGTAAATATAATATAAACAATGCATAAATGACACATTTTTTCTAAGAATTGATTTCAGATTTTAATATCCCATGACCCTTTTCATGTTTTGTTTAAATAATATATAGTCCAAGACATGTATAGTTAGTATGGATACAGATTTATTGGCAAAGTATACTGGAAATTTTACTGAAAGATAAAAATGTTGTTTATTCTTTGTTTTTATTACAGAGCTGAATTTTTGAGGCCAAACTGAATAGTTCTTGGTCTCCTTTAATATCTCATATTTCTGTGTCTTCAGTAAACTTTGTTTTGAAATAATAAAACATAGATATCAGCTTGATATAGAATGGAGTCATGCTTTATATTTACTTATTGGTTTAATATTTATTTATTGAGAAAAACATGTAGAGAAAGAATAGAGGTCAGAGGAGTGACATACTTTTGTAATCTCAGCCGTCAGGGTACAGAAGACAACCTAGACTGTATTGTAAGAAACTATTTCAAAATGAAAGAAAATGTTCACAAACAATGAAAGACATAAAAAAAGAGTGAAGAAAAGAAAAAAGAAAGAACAAAGAAAATGAGACATTAAGCATATATGGAGGATAACTAAAACATGTGTATGTATAAGTAGTTTAAAGTATGCAATACTTGTACGTTAATATTATTTTGTGGACTGAATTTGACTATGAAATCAAGATTGACCTCAAACTTTTTTCAATCACTTATTGTATGTAATAGGGACAACAAGGATGTGACACTACACAAAAAAATTATTTATGGAGTTAAGTATTCACAAAAAGTATGTGGGAATGGGAAAGTCTGTGATTTGCACAAAGAAATTTGTGTTTCTAGAAATATATTCTACTAAAACATGTGACTAAAATGCATTGTGTATCATGTTAAAGTAACTTCCAGCAGTTTCTGAAAGCATTATCCTTTAATGTGTTAATATGCATTGTAGATTACACAAAGAGTGCATTAGGAAACCAGGAAGTAATTATGCAGTTTTCATTCCTTTGACTAGAACTCTTCTTAAAAGAGTAATTTTTTTTAAAATTTGCTCTTTTATTTAAAGAACATAAGAAAATTACTGACTCTACAACCAGAGGTACCAATTATGGTAATACCTAAGGGACCTCCACCAGTGTAAACTAGGATTAGTAGTAGAGACCAGCTCATATTTCTACTTAAGGCTCATATTTACTATAGGGAACTTGTCTTCATTTTCTTTTCCTGGTCACAGTATTATTGCGAGCATTTAAGTCATGCAGTCTTACAATAAAATAAGGGGTTTGAAAACAGTCAATCATGTTTTAGACTTTTGCAGACGCTGAGCCTAGAATAGTGATAGGACCTTGGAGGCATACAGCTTATATGGTATGAATACTTATAATGTTTGAATTTAAATTTCACTGTACACACCCAGATGTTGATCACAATGTTTATTTCTCCAAACACCCAAAGTGGCTGGAAATCAAAAAGTTACGTCATAATGTAAAGTCAAGAAAACTGGAAACATTTCTGAAACGCTTTATTTGAAGTACTATTTTACTGAGGCTCTAGTTCATGTGATATCTGGCTGGTAATTTAACTTCTATGATTTATAATAAGGAAAAGGTAAGAGATTTTTTTCACTAAGATATCCAAATTAAATGATTTATTAAAATCTTAGATTGATTAACAAAATATGAGAAAATTTCAGTCCCCATATACTTCTGTATTAAACAAGTACTTAAGTTTAATTCAATGGTGGTTTTAATTTTATTATGATACATATTTTTCAAAAAGAGTAAACTTCAGGCTGTACTATAGTTATTGTCAGTCCCCCTAGACTCTTGCGTTGTAATTAGCTATCCTGGAGAGTGGGGGAAAGAGGTCACAGTGTAAAGCTTTCTAATTTGTGAATGCTTACACTTATTAGGTTTTCTTTTGAGAATTTATCATAAATACCATAGTAATTCATCAGAGACTACTTGATGTTGGCTTTATAGCAAAGTTTGTGCATAATATTCGCTTAATAACTTTGGTAGGAAAGTGTTAAGTACTAAGCAAAATTTAATGAGTGTCATGAACTATGCTAATGTGAAACATATGTAAAAATTAAGTGTCATATGATCCAGAAGTGAATAGTCATCAAAAATTCAAAAATTCTAGCCTTACATTAGAAAAAAATTAAAGCACATTTATTTAGTGAGTGATTTTTGTTTTCCATTTCTCTTGTGGATAAACTCAGATTTCTGTAAGTTATGAATGTGCTCAATTCTTAAAGTACTCTACCACCACCTAGTGTCAGCCTAGAGAAACTTCACTGTTCATAGATCTTCCAAATTTTAAATGAGTAGCTGAAATTTTTAACTAGAAGGGTAAAGTTTTGATCATGTGGTATATATAAATCTCTTCAAATATCATTACATAAAATATTACTGATAACACTCTAAAACACACAGACTTTAAATATATAATAGCCATAGCCATTGTTAAGATGAGATATTATATTTAATAGTCAATAAAGATATTTATTTAGACATTTTCTTTTTATTTCACAAAAGATATATTATCTGTCTTTAAAAAGTATATCTTGAGGGTAACAAACAGCTATTTAGAAAGGCTAAGGCCAGGTCAGATGGAGGAAATTCATGCCAACTACCATTGGTAGAAGAGGGCACAGACTGTAGAGACAACCCTTTTTGCCATTTTCTGTATCAGTATAGCTTCTAACTATGTCTTAATTTCTGTCTTTAGAGCCACAGATTAGTATAGTGCTCACTCTGCATCAAAGAAGTCTCTTTTTGAAGCAGAAGGAGGTTACTAAAGAGATTCTTGTGGTGATAATTCATAGAAAAAGTGACCATGAGGTAACCTGTACAATTTTCTTTACATTTTTAAAATTTTCAATTTTATTTTTCTACTTATTCACTTTACAACCTGCTCACTGTCACCCTCCTGCTCCCTCCCTCCCTCCCACAAACCTATCCCCAATGCCTCATCCCCTTCTTTGACATAGCTGCCAGCAACTACATGAACTGGGTTCCTGAAAGGAAAGATGGTCCTGAATGTGGGGCAGTGAGAGAAGGAAGAGACCAAGACAAAGTTTCTGATCAAGGCCCAATGTTTACTTATGAGTGTGAGCTTAAAAGGGGAGGAACCTATCCCCCAGTATGCCAGGATCTTGTGGCCTGTCCAGATCTCCTCAGGAAAACATGCTTAGCCACTCAGCAGGTGGTGGCTCCTTGTAGGAAGCTGCAGATGTGGCAGGACAGTAGACTTTACCTAGGTTGGAAGACTCCACCCTAGGGGGCTAGCTGGCTATGGCCAAACAAGGTCTGATTCAGCCTGCTAGAGGGTGTGGGGAGGGCACACTCTGAGATGGTGGGCCTCCAGAGGGTAACCAACATATCCCCTGCCCCTCCCAGGACCTTGGCATTTCAAGTCTCTGCAAGGCTAGGCATTTCCTTGACCATTGAGGCCAGATAAGGCAGCCCAGCTAGAAGAACATATTCCACTGACTGGCAACAGTTTTTGGAAAAACCCCTGATCTGGTTCTTCAGGACCCAACGGAAGACCCAGCTGCATATCTGCGAGTTATGTGTAAGGAATTCTGGGTCCTGCTAGTGTATGTTCTTGGGTTTGTGGTTCATTCTCTGAGAGCCCTAAGGTTAGTTGAATATGTTAGTTTTCCTGTGGAGTCGTCCCCCACTCTCTGCCCCCTCCCGCCCCAACCACCTCAGGGCCTGCAATTCTTCCATAATCTCCTGTTCTTCCATAAGAATCCCCAAGTTCCATCCACAGTTTGGTTGTGGGTATCTGTATCTGTCTCAGTCAGCGGCTGAGTGGAACCTCTCAGAGGACAACTTGCTCCTGTCAGCAAGCATAACAGAGTGTCATTCAAAGTGGGATGGGTCTCAAGTTGGGGTGGTTATTGGTTGGCCATTCCCTCAGTCTCTGTTCCATTCCCCATTGTCTACATTTCTCGTAGATAGGATAAATTTGGGGTTGAAAGTTTTGTGGGTAGTTTGGTGTCTCTACTGCTCCACTGGGGTTCCTGCTTGGCTATAGAATGTGGCCTCTTCTGGTTCTATATCCCCAATGTAGTAAGTCACAGCTAAGTTCACCCACATTGATTCTCGGGCTCCTACCTTATCCGAGGTCTCTGTATCATGCTGGAGTTGCACCCCACCTCCTTGCCCCTGTCAACAGCAATCTCCATTCATCTGCTTGGCCATCTAGTCATCCTTCTTGTCCTTCCTCATACTTGATCCTGAATCTCCTACTCCTTCCCCATCCACCCTCCCTTCCAGTTTCCTCCTTCCATCTGCCTTTTATAACTATTTTATTCTTGCTTCTAAGTGAGATTCAAGCTTCCTTATTTTGGCTGTCCTTTTTTTAGATTCTTTGGGTCTGTGAAGTGTAATATGGTATCTGTATTTTGTAGCTAATATTTGTTTATAAGTGAGAATATACCATACATGTCATTTTGGGCCTGTAATACCTAACTCAGTATAATATTCTCAAGTTCCATCCATTTGCTTTCAAAATTCATGGTGTCTTTGTTTTCTATAGCTGAATAGTATTCCATTGTGTAAGTGTATCACATTTTCTTTATCCACTCTTCACTTGAAGGACATCTAAGTTGCTTAGAGTTTCTGGCTATTATGAATAATGATGTTATGAACATAGATGAGCAAGTATCATTGTGGGATGGAGTAGTATCTTTTGGGCATATGCCCAGGAGTTGCATAGCTGGGCCTTGAGGTAGAACCACTCCCAGTTTTCTGAGAAACAGCCAAATTGATTTTCAAATTAGTTGCATATATTTGCACTCCCACCAGCAATGAAAAAGTGTTCCCCTTGTTCCACATTCTCACCAGCATAATGTGTGCTATCTATAGAGTTTTTGATCTTAGCCATTCTGATGTGTGTAACATTGAACATCAGAGAAGGTTTGATTTGCATTTCCCTGATTATGAAGCACTTTGAACATTTCTTTCAGTGCTTCTTGGCATTTGAGAATCTGTTGAGAATTCTGTTTAGTTTTGTACCCTATTTTTGATTAGGATACTTGGACTGATGGTATCTAACTTGTTCAGCTCTTTGTAAATTTTAGATATAAGTCCTTTGTCAGATGTAAGGTTGGTGAAGATCCTTTCCCAATTTGTAGATTGCTAATTTGTCCTATTGACACTATCCTTTGCCTTAGAGAAGCTTGTCAGTTTCATGAGGTCCCATTTATCAATTGTTTGTTTTAGAGCATGAGCCATTGGTGTTCTTTTAAGGAAATTGCCTCCTGTACCAATGAGTTTAAGGGTATTTCCACACATTTATTTATTTATTTATTTACTTATTTACTAATTTATTTATTTATTTAAGGGTATTTCCTACTTTCTCTTGTATGAACTTTAATATATCTGGTTGTGTCTTGATGTCCTTGACGCTCTTGGACTTGAGTCTCATTCAGAATGACAAGTATTGCTCTATTTTCATTCTTCCACATATATAAATACAGTTAGTCCAGCACCATTTCTTGAAGATGCCTGCATTGTTCACTGTATTGTTTTGGCTTCTTTATTAAAAATCAAGTGTCCATTGGTATGTGGGCCTATTCCTGGATCTTCAATTCTATTCCATTGATAACCTTATCTGTCTCCATACCAATATCCTCCTGAAGCTCTTTTGCTGAGAATTATTTTCACTATCATGAGTTTTTTGTTGTTGTTGTTACTTCATATGAAGTTGAGATTTACTCTTTCAATCTCTGTGAAGAATTGAGTTGGAATTTTGAAGAGAATTGCATTTAATCTGTTGATTGCTTTTGGTAAGATGGCCAATTTTAATACCCTAATGACCTATGAGCATAGGAGATCTTTCCATCTACTGATATCTTTCTTCAGGAAGTAGAAGTTCTTGTCATGCAGATCATTCAGTTGCTTAGAGTTACATCAAGATATTTTATATTATTTGTGGCTATTTTAAAGGGTGTTGTTTCCCTAATTTCTTTCTCGGCCAGTTTATCATTTGTATAAGGAGCACTACTTATTTCTTTGAGTTAGTTTTATATGCAGTTATTTTGATGAAACTGTTTATCAGCTGGAGGAGTTCTCAGGTAGAATTTTGGAGGTCACTTATATATACTACCATATCGTCAACAAATAGTGATAATTTGAATTTTTCTTTTTCAATTTGTGTCCCCTTGAGAAGAAGGTATATTCTTTTTTGTTTGGGTGAAATATTCTATGGATATCTGTTAGGTCCATTTGATTCATAACATATGCTAGCTTCATTAATTCTCTGTTTAGTTTTTGTTTGGCTATACTGTCAATTGGTGAGAGTAGGGTGTTAATGTCTCCTACTATTAATGTGTGGTTTCTATGTGCAATTTAAGCTTTAGCAATGTTTCTTTCACAAATGTGTGTACCCTTGTGTTTGGGGCATACATGTTCAGCATTGAGTGCTATTTTGATAGATTTTTCCTTTGATGAGTATCAAGTAACAGTCCAAGTATCTTTTGATTATATTTGGTTAAAAGTCTATTTTATTAGCTATTAAAATGGGTACCCCAGCTTGCTTTGTGAGTCCATTTACTAGCAAAACTTTTTTTTATTAGATATTTTCTTTATTTACATGTAAATTTCTCCATTCCCAGTTTCCCCTCCAAAAAACAAAGAAACAAACAAAACCAACAAAAACAAACCCCTCTTGCTTCCCCCCTTCCCATGCCTGCCACCCCACCCTCTCTCACTTATTGGCCCTGGCATTCTCCTACACTGGGGCACAGAACCTTCACAGGGCCGAGGTCCTCTCCTCCTATTGATGATCAAATTGCAAAACTTTTTTGTAGACCTTTAAATTGAGGTAATGTCTATCTTTATTGGTGAAGGGTGTTTCTTGTATGCAGCAGAATTATGGAGCCTGTTTTAGCATACATTTTGTTAGCCTGTGTCTTTTTATTGGAGAATTGAGTAGCTTGGTTTTGAGAGATATTAAGGACCATGATTATTATTTCCTGCTATTCTGATGTTGATATTGATGATATTAGTGTGTGGGTGTGTATATTTTCCTTGTTTTTTTTTTTTTTGTTGTTGTTGCTGCAAATAACTTATCTCCTTTGTTTTCTTTGATGTACTTATCCTTCTTGTGTTGAAGTTTTCCTGCTAGTATTTTCTGTAATGGCTGGATTTGTGAATAGATATTGTTTTACTTTGGATTTGTCTTGAATTATATTGTTTTTCAATCTGTGATGATTGGCATAGTAGTCTAGGTTGGTACCTGTGGATTTTTAGAGATTGCAAGATATCTCCAGGTCCTTCTAGCTGTTACAGTCTATTGAGAAGTTGGGTATAATTCTTATTGGTCTGCCTTCGTATTTTACCTAACATTTTTGCCTTGCTGTGTTCATTAGATTTTGTGTTTTGATTACTATATGGTAGGAGGAATTTCTTTTCTGGTCCAGTCTAATTGGTGTTCTAAAAGCTTCTCGTATGTTTATAGGTCTCTCTCTCTCTCTCTCTCTCTCTCTCTCTCTCTCTCTCTCTCTCTCTCTCTCTCTCTCTCCTGTCTACCTATCTATCTCTTTCTTTCTTCTATGATTTTGCTGAGGGCATTTTTTGGACCTTGGAGCTGAGACTCTTTGCCTTCTTCTACTCTTATTATTCTTAAATTGGGTATTTTTATGGTAATTCAAATTTACTAGGTGTTTTGTACCAGGAATTTTTTAGCTTTCACCTTTTCTTTGATGGATGTATCAGTTTCTTCTACTGTATCTTCTATTCCTTAGATTCTTTCTTCTATTTCCTGTATTTTGTTGCTGATGCCTTCAAATGTAGTTTCTCTTCTTTTTCCCTAGGTTTTCCATATCCAGGATTTCCTCAGTATGTATTTTCTTTATTGTTTCTCTCTCCACTTTCACAGTTTTATTTATTTCCTTGACCTGTCTAATTGCATTTTCCTCTATGTCTTTAAGGGATTTGTTTTCTTTTTTAAAGAACTATATGTGGTAGTGGTATTTTCCTATATTTCTTTAAGGCATTTACTTATTTCCTCTTTAAAGGCTTCTATTATCTTTATATGATTAGATTTAAGGTTATTTTTCTTGTGTTTAAGTGGTGTTATGATATACACAGCTTGCTGTATTGGGGTAGCTATGCTTTGGAGGTGTCACATTGCCCTGGCTTTTGTTGACTGCATTCTTTCTAATGTCTTTTGACTTCTAGATGGTTCTGGTCCCTAAGGTTTTACTGCTGTGAACAGATACCATGACCAAGGCAACTCTTAGAAGAACAACATTTAATTGAGGCTGCTTATAGGTTCAGAGGTTCAGTCCATTATCATCAAGGCAGAAACATGGTAGCATCAAGGAAGGCAGGTTGCAGGAGGAGCTGAGAGTTATACATCTTCATCTGAAGGCTGCTAGCAGAATACTTTCTTCCACTCAGCAAGATTGATGGTCTTAAAGCCCACACCCACAATGACACACCTAGTCTAACGAGGCCACACCTACTCCATCAGGGCCACACCTAATAGTGCAAGTTCCTGGGCCAAACATACACAAACCATCATAGGCAATATGGTTCCAGACCTGTATGGTTCAGGAGCCTAAAGTTCAATGAGTGTTGGTGGAGAGGTGGCAAGAGAATTTCCCTGTGAGATGGCAGGTTGCTCAGGGCAGCTTGGCTTGTTGGCCCAGAGATCTTAGAGAGCAGGGAAGATGGATAGATGAAGGGAAGCTTACCTGTATGGTTCAGGAGTCTGGAGAAGGTGGAGGAGAGGTGATGGGAGAATGAAAGTTCCCCTGAAATAGCAGACTTCTCAGAACAGCTGGGCTTGACACAGGGGGCTCAGCCAGCAAGGGAAGAAGGAGCAGAAGGCACAGTAACCTGTATGGCTCTGGAGTCTCAGATCTGATGGAGTTGGAGAAAGAGGCAGTGGGAGAATATAGGTCTTCCTGTGGTAGCAAGCTGGGCAGTGCAACTTGGCTTGGCCCAGAGTACTCAGAGAGTAGGGAATATAGGTGGGGGAAGGGAAGTATACCTGCATGGTTCAAGAGTCTGATGAAGGTGAAGGAGAGGTGGTGGGAGAATTCCTGACCAATTATCAACCCCTACAATACAACACCTACTCCTAAAACTCAGGGTACATTAAGAAAGAGGAAGGAAGAATATTAGAAGAGTCAGAGGACGGAAATATCTACTTCTCAAAATTAACTTCTAGACATGACAATAATGTCGCAACCATGAATTCCAGAAATAAAGTGCTTTTAACAAGATCTGAATAATTATAACGCCAGTTGATACGCATATGCAAGTAGGAGAAAGTCCAAGAGGCCCCACTCCTAGATGAAGAACTGTAGGCAATTAATGCTTGATGAAGGAGAAGAAAATTAGTTTCCTCTAGGCTAAAGTTCCAGGATTGGTTATGAATTTGGAAGTAGTTAGCTCTAAATACATCTACATATGAGAAACACTAAACACACTCAGATTATATAATATTTTATATATGTATTTATACATATATAATATACATGTATACATATAAATAACATACATATGTATTATACATGTGGAGAGACAAAAAGAAAGAGAAGGGAAGAGAGAAGAAGTCAGAAATCCAGGTGAAAAAGGTTTGGGAAGTTGGAAGTAGAAGGACAGTTAGAAATGATGTGAATACAAATGGAATTCAGATATTTACAAATATATATGTATATATATGAGACACAAAAGTGAAAATACATATGATGCATTTTAACAATGACAACCCAGTATGGTCATTATGATTCAATCTTTATTGTGTATATATGAGAGCCCATACTGTGCAATTGTTCAATATATCAGTAATTAATATATTGTAATTTCCATGGTAGCTTAGGTAGTCTTGTCTGTCTAGATATCTGTTATAGGTCTGAACAGGAGAAAATAAATACCTTTACTAAGTGAATATTTGTCCAGCTCCGGTTTTTATAACATGACACTTAAATGTCATTCTCTGTTGTTTTATATTTCCTTATCAATCAAGAAGTTAGTAATTTTAAACATTTATCATTGGTTAAGAAGTCTGACTATAAGCCGGGCGGTGGTGGCGCACGCCTTTAATCCCAGCACTTGGGAGGCAGAGACAGGCGGATTTCTGAGTTCGGGGCCAGCCTGGTCTACAGAGTGAGTTCCAGGACAGCCAGGACTACACAGAGAAACCCTGTCTCGAAAAACCAAAAAAAAAAAAAAAAGAAGTCTGACTATAATAATCGTGAATCAGATACAAGAGGCCTAATTTAAAACATTTTTATCTTTTACATTTAACAAACTTTGCAATGTAGTATTCTATATTAGAAGTCCCATATTGAGTAGCTAGAAAATATAGTATTAATGAGAGTTGTATACACCTTATCTGTCAAGAACAAGGACACATCACTATTTTATTAGGTTTCATTAATACTTGCAATCAATAGGAAATTAATTCAAACATCTTTCATTTACATAGATAGTGAAAAATGCTGTATATGCCTAAAGAAGGAGTGCTTCTTTGTTTGTGATTTATTTTATGTTAGTTTGTATTGCTACATTGGAATGAACATCTGAAAAATGCTAAAATATTCAAACTTTCTGCTTAGATATTATTTCTAAATATTAAAATTTAGGTAAAATATATGAAAATCTTGATATCAAATTTGAGAGAATATTTTGCTTATGTAATATGGGAGTTACAATATTTTTAATATTAAAATAACAAAATACGCTATAATAACATAAAACATCACCTATCACATCAAAGTTGTATGAGAAAAAAATGACAGAAGGAAAAAAGCCCAAGAGAAGGCATAAGAATCAGATACCCACTCATTGCCACATTAAGGACTCCCATAAAAACACAAAACTGGACGGCATAATTCATGTGCAGAGGACCTGATGCAGACTCATGCTGATCCTGTATATTCTACTTCAGTCTCTATGTGTTTATATAAGGTTGCACATGTTAATTTAGAGGGTCTTGTTTCCTCTATTCCCTCTGGCTCTTAAACTCATCCCACCTCCTCCTTTTTATGGTTCTTTGAACCCTGGGCGTATGGATTTCATTGAGACATCCCATTTAGGGCTGAGTGTTCCAAAGTTTCTCACTCTCAGTGTAATGTCTGGCTATGGGTTTCTTTATTTGTCCCCATATGCTACAGGAAGAAGTTTCTCTGGTAATGACTGAACAAGACACTGATCTATATGTATAGCAGGATGTCATTAGTATTTTATCAGTAATATTTCTTGCTTTGTTCTTGTATTTGTATTTGTTCTTGTATTGGTTTCTATGTAGTATATGATTTTAGCACAGGTACTGGGGTATCTATCTCTGGTTCTTTGTTACCCAAAGAAACCATGTCAAATATGGGTTCTATCTCATGTTGTGGGCCATAAGTCAAATCAATTATTTCTTTGTTGGTTACCCCCACAAGCAGCAAGACACCATTGAAGATTAAGGATTTCTGGATAGACTTGTGTTTATATTTCTCTTTTGGTAATGTGAAGAGTATCTTCCTGTAGCAAAGATTCTAGAATGCAGGAGTGAAGGTTCTATACAGTGGGTCTTCCTATGACTGTCTCAGCTCTGCATAGAGGCACAGAGGACTTATATTTATTATAAATGCTTAAGGTCTTTACTTACTCTTGTTCCCAACTAGCTCTAATAACATAAATTAGCATATATATATATGTATGTATGTATATATATGTATTTTTTTTTTCTGCCTCCTGGCCACTTAGGCATCTATCCTTCAGTCCTGGCTTGCCTCTTCCTCCATCCCAACTAACACTTTCCCAAAGTTGTTTCTTTTCCACTGAAGTCCTTCCTCTTTGATTCTACTTTACTATAGACCATCTGCTTCTTATTAAGACCAATCAGAATGTGGGAGAGGAAGTTTTTGCAGAATACCCACGCAGGAGATGATCCAATAAAAATAACAATATCAAAGTCCAATCTGCATTCAACTCTCTGATAGGCACAGATCAGCCTTTGAATAATAAAAGACAATTTTTACACCGTGCACAATAATATTACCCCAACAGTACTATGTAGGTACCAGCTTGACTTCTCCATGTTCAATGAGTTCTGTAAGTGTTCAGCAATGCCACGTAGCTTTTAAATTGTATAGATTATTTTGGAAATAGTCAGGGTTGTGGGAATTTCCATGGGACTACTTTGGCCAACAACTCAATTAGATATAACCCAGCCCTGGTACTAGAAGTTTCCTTTGGTGAAAACTAATGGATATTTGGGACTCTCTTTCCTCAATATTTGGTGGTTTCGTTTAGATCATCTTTTTTTTTTTTCACATTTCTACATTAGATCATCTTCATATGTGTATATATTTCAGGAGATTTCTATTGTACTAGAGTTACATATTCCTCCTTTAATGGCCTTTAATTTTATCTGTCACTCCTCATATTCCTTCTTCACTCCTCTCTTCCCTAACTACCCAATTATTCCCCCTTTTATCCCTCCCTCCATCCATAATTATATATTACATTTCCCTTTCCTGATAAAAATTGATCTGTCCCCCCCAGTCTTTTACTCTATGTTTACTCTGTGGTTATATGGAATGTAACTTAGTCATTTTTTTTGATTACCATCTAATATCTGCATATAAGAAAATATCTAACATATTTGTCTTTATGGGTCTGAATACATCACTCAGGATATTTTATTTTCCTATGCCAATGAATCCATGCTGTTCCTCACTTTCTCTTCTTTAAAGAGGTTTCAGTATACCTTGTTTTATGTTGAGGTCTTTGGTTCATATGTAGTTGACCTTTGTATAGGAAGATGAGGGTAGATTCATTTGCATCCATTTTGACCAGCACCATTTACTAAAGATATCTTTTTTCCAATATGTATTTCTGGTTTCTTCATAAAAAAGATTAAGTGTCCATAGGTGTGAGGACTTATGTCTGGATCTTTGATTTGATTCCATTTATCAATGTGTCTGTTTTTATGGGACTAACACTCAGTTTTTAATACTATACCTCTGTGGAACAAGTTGGGATTAGAAGTGGTAATATATCAAGCAGTTCTTTTATTATTCAGGTTATTTTTTAGCTATCGTAGGTTTTTACACTTCCAGATCAAGCTGAGAATTGTTCTTTCAAGATCTATTAAGACTTGCGTTAGAATTTTAATGGGGTTACACTCAATCTGTAAATTGATTTTAGTAAAATAGCCATTTTTACTATGTTAATCCTACAGATCCATGAACATGGAAAATCTTTATATCTTCTGAAATCTCCAATATCTTTCTTCAAATACTGGAAGTTTTTATCATACAAGTCTTCCATTTGTTTGGTTACATTACCCAAGATATTTTGCATTATTTGAGGCTGTAATAAAAAATTTTGTTTCCCTGATTTCTTTCCCAGAATGTCATTTTCATATAAAAGGGCTACTATTTTTTCTGAGTTAATTTTTTCATTCAACTACTTTTGAGGAAAAATTTTTCCAACTGTAAAATTTAGACATAGATCAATATATTTAGATGTAGCCTGCCCTAACTGAGAATGTTTTAAATGCCTGGTTACTGATCCTTGAGAGTAAGCCACAGATGCCACTCATCCATGGACTTTGCTATTAAGCAACCATGATGGGTTGAAAGTGCAGCCTTGTTTAGTATGCTAAGTATATTCAATGAATTTTATAGTTAGATACTCTCCATTGGAATTAAATTTCATATATTAAGCTAAGAAGCATCTTTATTTCCAAACAGCTTTATATAACTTGCTCTCTTCTGACAACAGAGGAGAAAAGAAAATGCACTTCCAAAACTAAAGGCATTTTTACCTGAACTCTGAACCAGATAAAGAATGAAAGGACAAAGTAAACATGTGTAGAATATATTGTTATTTGTTAGTTAATGTATGTTTTTAAAGTATTACAGTTTTAACATCAATGGGATTGCTGAATATCTTTAGAATTCCATTTTTGTTACTATACTTTGTTGAGATTTTAATTTAATTACATCTTCCTTCTCTTTCTTCCCTCCAAATCCTCCATATACCTCTACCCGCAAACAAACAAACAAACAAAAATTCCTGGCCTCTTTTTAAATTAATTGCTACCGAAAGAATTTGTGCATATATATGTTTGCAGGGCTGACCTTTTGGCACTGGAAAACAAATTGATGTGCTCGTCCCTGGATAAAACCACCTCTCAGCTTTCCCAGCTTTTCTTGTGTGCCTATAGTATTTTTGTGCACGGATAAGGCTTGTTGGCATGAACAAATTGCTATCCATTTTCAGATCACTTTTCAGCAGTCATGTTGGTAAGAGTTTATGTGTAAGGCTTCTGTATGTCTAAAAAAAAATCTCACAGAAAATTCTTTGGTCTTTTGGCTCTTACAATCTTTTTGCTCCCACTTCTATACTGTTCTCTTAGCCTTAACTATAGGGGAATTTTATAGGTGTATCCATTGACACTAGTGGTCTTTATCTGTTGTAAAGAGGAGCTTCTTCAATATGGATTGATTACACCTAACTGTGGGTATAGGGCAAATATTTATAGATTGTTAGTGATTATGCTGGTTGAATAAATTAGTGTTCGTAGATTATGTTCTAGAATATGTTCTATCATATTTCAGACAGGAAGTTAAATTTGAATTACAGTTTGGAATAGTAAATAACTATAAAACACATCTAGAAAAATGATAGAACAAAAGACAGGATTGTGGTAAACATTTCATTAATGTATAACACAAATAAGGAATCTAATATTCACAAAAGAATGTATATATACAGACAGCTTAAGAGCAAACAGAATACATAAAAGTACTTTGTATAAATATAAAAATTACTGAGTGGGAAGGAAGCCTGAGATGATCCCCAGCCCAGCACAGCATGGGCCCCGGATATGTACATCATACCTGAGATGACCTCTGCTGGATTCTACACAGACCAGGCAAGAGATGACCCTAGGCACCTCAAGTAAGTGCTGGTAAAACAGAAGAGAAAAAGAAGCAGAAGACTGTGCACAATGAAGAGAGGTGTAACTGGAGACTTGAGGGTAGTAAAGAACAACCTGATGTGAGTAGCCAGCCAACAGTGCCAGAGAAGTTGATGAAGATGTCCTGGTTTGTGCTGCCACTGTGGGCAATGTCTGTGTCTGTAGCAGAGGGGCTCTGTTACCACCAGGTGGACTATTCTGGTTTTGGCTGCTACCAGGAACCATATGGATGTCTGAGGGCTGTGCAGAGCTGCCTGCACCTCTCCTCTGGGCATCCTGGGAGATCTGGCCCCAAAGGCATAAAAGCAGGAGAGCAGGCCCCAACCTCTTACCACCTGAAGAACTCTGGAAATCAGGCCCCTCACTCACTTCATTTGGAAAGCACAGTAGAGCTGGCCCCGATTGCTTGGGTTGTAGGTGAGCTGACCTCAAAGGCATGGCAGAACTGGCTCTGCATGTAAGATGATTAGAGACTGTGGTTTTCCTTAGAATTTCCACACCTAGCTAAAGATTGATGTCTGTTAATGGAAAAGAATAATTATGAAATTCAACACCACACAACACAACACAAGCACACACACACAGAAGCATGCACACACACACATATACACACAAATACACACACACACAGGCACACAAACATAGGGCAAGAGGGAGGGTAGACCTTGAGGCTTTTGTTCTATTATGTTCATTATAATAAGTTATTGCTCTAGTTATACCCCATCTCATTAAGATAAAACTGATTTATCCATTCACTATTATATTTTTTGGAGATAAGGGACTCGAATTGTGCTTTAGAAATCTTTAAATGTCATTTTTTCAAAGTAAAGAAAGCCTTTAAAAGTTATGCTGAAACCAGAAAGTTATCTCATGAGGAAGTCTTTTCTGTGATGTACTCTATTAGGATCTTAATGGAAATTTTACAAACTTGGGAAATAGATAATAGATACTATTCTGAATACAATGCCATCCTTCTACTGACTTCTGCAATAACATTCTGAGAGAAAAAGAACCTGGATTGCACTTTTATGCTTGTGGTATACATTCTTTAATATTCAGCCAGCAGCAGCTTTAATTCACATATATAATGGCCAAACCTCCATATCCAAGGCCTTCAAAATAATTATAAAATCATTTTACTCATTTTGGTTTTTCATCTTATGGCATGCCCTTTGATATTTACATTGTTATTATAATATAAAAAACAATAATATGGGGGAGGGGGTGTACTTCTGTTAATAAGTTTCAAATTTTAGGCCAATTATATTCCACGAAAATAAGAGTCCATTAAAAGATGTGAAAATTTGTGCTTTAAGATGCAGATTTTTGTAAGTTAAAGCTATAAACATGTCAAATAAAGTGGACATTCAAAAAGCATGTCTATTTTTGGTGATGAGGTCTCTTTTATAGGGTGGACACTAGAAGAATGAATTCTGAAGAGAAATGGAGGAGTGGCTAAGGGAGGATGAGAGGGGGTAGAAGGAGAGACTTGGAGGAGGAAGGAAGGGAAACTGTGGTCAAGATGTAAAACAGAAAAAAAGAATTTGTAAAATTAAGGTCAGATTCTATAAGTCCTTTGGGTATATGTTATTTGGGACTGGTATAATTTGAAAGTATAAATTATGAAATAAATCTGAAAGTGGGTGTTCCTTCTTACTTTGCAAAATGCAT
Organism: Mastomys coucha; assembly: GCF_008632895.1. Lineage (NCBI taxonomy): Eukaryota > Metazoa > Chordata > Mammalia > Rodentia > Muridae > Mastomys > Mastomys coucha. The sequence goes on along the minus strand of NW_022196901.1, from coordinate 7,242,539 downwards.
CTAGACTTAAGGTCTCCCCTCATTCTTAGATTAACAAGACATGATCATAAATACCCCACATAGGGAAAGTAAAGGAAATAGATAATTGCTACAAATTGAAAACTAACAGAACTGCCTTTGATCTAAAATTTATTTATTTATTTATTTTTCCAACAAAGACCCTTTGCTGAGAGCACCTTAGAACATCCAGTCCTTGTTTTGAACAAGTTTCAATTCAGCTGATGGCTGACTTAATGACTTCTTGGTGACAACAATACTTCCTGTCTATAATATCAAAACAGGTTCTTGACTCACATATGAGTATCTTCACGGCCTCTGTCCCATCTTCTTCCCGGTTTGATTAAGCTCTTCAAACTTGTGGATCTGTCGGATAAAGAAATTCCCATAGTGTCTGACAATTTTGGTGTCTGCAATATGGATCATGTCCTTATCAATATAGAAGCCCACCTCCGAGGCTGACTGCAATTCCTCATTTAGGACAGAAATGCTATTGGTCCACACCAGGTTCTTCATCTTGTCCTTGAAGACAAGCAATTGGATGCGGAACTCCTGCTCTGTGAGGTCCAGAGGAAGCCTGCCAACTTAGACACAGGCATGGTGGTGTGAAAGTTGTGGATGGTGGAGAGCTGGGCCTGATGCTGCACCTCATCAGAAAACACCTTCAGCTGCTGCAGGAAGGGATTTTAGGTGGTCGTTAGGGTGGATGTTGTCGTAGTTAGGCACCACAGGCAACAGGAACTTGGCAGGCATATTTGAAAAGTTCCTCATCCTTTCCCTTGTTTCTGTATTTCTTCTGCAGCTGCAGGTGGATGTATGCTCTCGTCAAGCCGCATGGGGTACATGGTGAAACCAATGGTCAGGAGAGCATATATCTGCTTGTTCTGCTAGTTAATCATTTCATACTTGTATGCGGTCCACTGGAACATACTCTTGGTCCTCTGGATGTACCAGAGGATGTTGGCGAAGACCTGGCTAGCATCCTGGTATCGACGCATCATTAAATATGCAAAGCCAACAAAATAGTAGTTGGTGACCTAGCACTCAGGCACACGGAAATACATGCTTTTCTTGTTCAGCTCGATATTCTCCTGCACCTTGATAGCCTGGTAGTAATCCCCAAGCAGAGTAGAGAATGCAAGCGCAGAAGCCCCACCAAGCTGAAGTAGCTGAGCATCTTGTAGGAGTGTCATTCATACTCCAAGTCACACTTTCCGGGTCACCTCCGCTGGTGTAGACCTCTAGATGCCAGTTGATGTTGGATTTGTCTATCAGGGAAGGCAGAACATTAAAGACGCTGTGCACATTCCAGATTTTAGGATTGGACCTAAGGAAGTCGATCTTCTCCTCTGACTTCTTGGCTGTCTTGCAGAGGTACTGACTGAATGACTGGAACTAGTAGATGATGTCCCAGAGCCACTGGTGGGGGAGTTCAAGGGGGTCAGGTCCATCAGCATTGAGGATGTAGTTGAAGAGGTTGCAGTAGTCGCAATAGGATTCGAACCTCTGTTCTAAGGAGGTTCCCCCACTGACTTTAGCGTAAATATGCCTGAAGCACAATTCTTTGTACAAAATTAGGAATACAGCATCGTTGCCAACATGGGGTGCAATTGCTTCTGCCTCAGGCCACGGTGTATTCTTGAATAATCTTTCAGTTAGCTTGGTCTAGCTGTTCTCATAAATGTCCTGAATTAATGACATCACTAAAGACGCGACTGCCCTGAAGCTCATAAACTTTCTGATTAATAAAATCTGAGACAGTCTTGTGGAAGTACTGAATGAAGTTTTTAATCACTTCAGGTATCATCTGATCAGTCTGCTGCTCATACTGTCGTTCATAGTCAAGATCCTGCTTCGGATCTCCTCTGTGCATATCATAGTCGTCCAGGTAGTCATAGGGATCATAAACAGCCTCAGACTTATAGTCATCAGCGAGACAAGACATGGCTACAGCACTCCAGAAGCCCATGGGACAGCCTATTTTTTTTTTTTCATTTACTTAAGAGATACAATTCTCAGGATAAGATTTTGGCTATTATCTAACTAGCAAATAGCAAAACCAAAATTTAAAGACAGCTAGGGTAGTTGTCTAGTATGTTATATATATTATCTTAAATAATGATTTTTTTTTAATTTATAGACTGGCTAATTGATATTCAAAACATGCCAAATCTTTGACTTTAAACCCTGACTTATGATTGAATGTGAAGAGAAAGTTCTGTCTCTTGCTGGCCTTCTACCAAGAAGTTAGCTAAAATGGGTTAGCACTCTATATTCATTCTACATCACCCAAGATGCATACAAACTGTATTATTTTCTTTGAAATAGCTTTTTATATGATTTATTAAAAGGTTACTATTACTACTGAATTAACAAGACTGCCACAGCTTTATTTTTTTAAAAAAATCTATTTATAGATATATTATAATATTTCTACATGAAATCAACTTTCAAATTTATTATCTGAATCTGATTTAGTATAACCTGCTAATAAAATTATATACAAACAGTTTGTTTGAAGTTGGTATTATTTTATCACCAATATCAATTCTCCTGACAGTTTGTTTTCATTATTAATCCAGGTTTGGTAGTGCAACAATTGGAGAGATACAGAGGTAGAATACTCATGGCCATCCTCGGCTATATAGCTAATTGAACACCAGTACGGACCTCATGAAAACTGTTTCCAAAACAATAAAATGAAAATACAAATGAACATTAAAGCCAACAGTCTAATATTTGAGCTGATTCTAAGACACATACTTGGCTTTCAGTTCCTATGAGGCTTACACTGAGTCACCATCAGTTTGGTCCCCAATTCCATGATGGAACATTCAGAAAAGATAAGAAGTCAATATGAACATAAAGACAGAAACTAGCATGTTCCAGGCATGATCAAAGCCTGCCCATAGCCACTAAAAATTAGAAGGGAGAGAGATTGTGATTTTTCCATTAGAGCTTTCAGCCCAAATAAAAAGCTTAGTTTTGACTCACTGACATAGAGTTTGAAGTTTTCAAGTACAAAACTTTGAAACAATGACATAATGAAGAGGTGTTGTCCCATGTAAAGAGGTTTGTAGTATTTTTTTTTCTTTTCTTACAGCAGGCACCAAAAGAAACTAATATCATTTCTCCTATGTATTGGGAAGAAAAAATGCCAGCTCTTGATATTAAATATGAGCCATCGAAGGACACCAGAAATTATTAATTAAATATCTGCTAGATACAAATACTTTATATTCATAAATTCAAATATATGTGTATGTGTGAAGATATGTGGGAATATATATGAATACATATATATATATATATATATATATATATATATATATATATATTCCTGTATGAGCTATGGGGAATGCATTCCAACTGATCCTGAAAACACAAGGTGGACTTCTAAGTTTCAAATATACTGTTATCCTTTCAATGACTAGTTCTGGCCATGTCTGAGATGCTAATTGGAAACCAAATTGTAATACAAGCTGGGAAGAGCTTATTTTTTGAAGCTGATTTAACTAATGATTTTATTATTATTACTATTTTTGATCTTTTATTTGAAGAGTTCTTTGGATGTGTATTTTCTTTTTTTTTTAAACTTTTATTGCATTATGATGAGAAAAGTTACATGATTTCAATTTATGTGAATTTGTTAACATTAAAAACATTTTAATTAAAAAGAATTGAATCATATTCTTGTTTCCCTTTTGTACCACCACTCCTCCCATAGACCCCCTTCAATACCTACAATATCTTTTTTGTCATATTCC
>NW_022196901.1:7202518-7232518 GCF_008632895.1 Mastomys coucha | reverse complement strand
AGAATGTTAGATGTTCCAATACACTTCTATAAAATGTTAGATGTTCTTCTGTTTAAGTAAACCATACTCTTCTCCCTCACAGAAAATTTTTGTACACTAAAATGGGCCTTGTTTTAACATCAGACATGGGCTAGATATGTGCAGTTTGTTAGCAGTAAAGACAAATACAGAATGAGAACTGACTCTAAAAGATCATTTCCCACAACACTTTGTAGTTTCCAATGCTTATATTTTAATAAAATAGGGGCATTGTGAAATAACTCATCCAATCAACTTAAAATTCTCTAGTCAGGGACATTCAATGTACCCAGTGAGTGACAAGTCACTGGTAAATGTCAGTGGAGTAGAGAGTAGATAGCCAAGCTTAGGTTTAATTATGTTTAAGGAAGACAAGACAGATATAGAAATATGACCACTCCTTCTCAGTTAGTCAAAAGGGTCTCAAAGGAGGGAGTGAGGATTAAAGAATGGAAAGAATTTTAGGCAATACTGCAGTATTGGTCCAGCAAGTGCTTAAGTGGGTTTAATTTTTTCCAGTATGCTTTTATATCATTCTCGGTACATGCAAAGAATATGTCCAGTTCTAAGGCATAAAATAGTTAAGGATCTAATGAGGCATAAACAAAGCTGTCCAGGAACAAACAAGCATAAACAAAGGCCCCATTGTATTATGGGACTTATCAAGATGATCAAGATCTTAAGCTTACTTCCTTAGATAATTTCTATATTGGCTATATTGTATAACAAGTATACCTATATACTTGTTATAGTTTATACAAATATACAAATATATAAAGTGATATCACTAGCTCACTTAGTTTCATTTTAATGGTTTGCTCTATCTCTGAACTTTTCACACAATGGACTTATTTGTGTCATATACACTAGTGGTATGTAAGGGTCATACCTCCAACCCTATTTCTCACCAGCCTTTACCTGTGAGGCACAGTATAAGTTGATATCAAATTGTGAATTTGGTCTTCAGCTCCCTGTGGATAGTATAGCTGATAGAGTAGATCCTGGACCTTTATTTGATTGCTATTGTTAACTTTTTACTTCGTTCATTATTGTTCTGCTCCTGTTGTACTTCTTGATAACTCTGCCTTAATAAGTGTCAAAGAATTTAGTCATTTCTTCCAAGCTATTCATTTTTTTTTCTGTTTAGTTGTACCTAATGGTCTCACAATACTTTGAATTTAGACTAAATACAATTTTTATTCTTTTTGTTTTTTTGACACAGGGTTTCTCTATATAGCTCTGGCTGTCCTGGAACTCACTCTGTAGACCAGGCTGGCCTCGAACTCAGAAATCCACCTGCCTCTGCCTCCCAAGTGCTGGGATTAAAGGCAAGCGCCACCATCACCCTTGCAGACTAAATACAATGTTGTACACATTCCTTAACATGTGTTTTTTACTCATTTACATATGTGTTTTCAATCATTCCTAATAATGCCAGGGCTTTTGTGCATTCAGTTTATTTTTCTCAAAATCAACTTTTAGTTTTACTGATATTTTCTATTACTTCAACATTTATTTTACTTATTGTAGCAGAATTTCCCCCCCAATTAATTTAAATATTAATACAACAAGAAGCTCCTGATTGGGCAATGGAAAGGAAGGCAGGAGGACATCTTTTAGAGATGGAAGAGAGAAGAAAGAGAGGAGAGTAAGGAAGGTGGAGGAAGAGAAAGGTGATCCAGATTCTGCTTGGCTTTAAATTGCCACAGGTAGCTATGAAAATCTTATAAGGGATAGATAATTACAGGACAATTTGTCTTATCTAGGTGGGCAATTTATATCAACATCAATTGGCTCTGAGTAAATTATGTGGATGTTTTGTGGGGTGAGAATTTACTGATACAAATAAATTTACTGACTTATAAATTACAAGCCTCTAGAGTTTTGATTTTATTGGATTACTGGGATTTGGGACTACTGGCCACAGGGGATGTCCAGGAATGTGACCAGAATTTTTAGCAAGAGAACAATGATGGGTCACTGCATGGGGCTCACCATGGAGGCAGTGGCATCATCAGGGCCTGAGAGTAGCTAGGTTTAGCACAGGATGGTCCCTTTTTTAAAAAATATTTCCCAAACAGATGGCAAACCAATGTGTTGAGCAAGAATCCACCAGAAATTTAAGATTATTAGTCTGAGAGATATATCTGATGACCTCTTTCCTAGGTATTCTGTCTCCAGGGTTGTATCCCCTTGTGATTTATTTATTGTTTCTATTTAGTTTTCGATCCTGGGTGGTTTTGTTCAATTCCCTTACTTGTTTGGTTTTGTTTTCCTTTAATTCGTTAAGGGACTTTTGTGTTTCCTCCTTAAAGGCTTCTACCTCTTTACCTATGTTCTCCAGTATTTCTTTAAGACAGTTATTTATGTCCTTGAAATCCTCTATCATCATCATCATCATCATCATCATCATCATCATCATCATCATCATCATCATCATATGTGATTTTAAATCCAAATCTTGCTTTTCCAGTGTGTTGTGGTATCCAGAACTTGCTGTGGTGGGAGAACTGTGTTCTGATGATGCCAAACACCCTTGTTTTTTGTTGGTAAGGTTCATGTGTGTTTGCCTCTTGCCATCTGGTTATCTGTGGTGTTAATTGGTCTTGTTATTTCTGACTGAAGATTGGCCCTCCTGTTGGCCTGCAAGAACAACAGGTATGTCAGCACTCCTGTGGAGACCAGCTCTCTTGAGAAGGGTTTGGGTGTGGAGGGCTGTGGGGCAGCCTTAGCTCTCAGGTGCAGATGGAGACTAGAACCATCCTGTCCTCAGCTGCTCCACTGTTACTGTGCTCTGTGCACTGCTGGCAGGTCTCTCTTGGACAGTTATTGGAGAGAAAGTGGTGATCTCATCTCTGAGCTTAGGAGTGAGAGCACTCTGGGAGACCAGCTCTCTCTTGGCCGGATTTGAGTTCAGAAGGCTGTGGGGCATCCTTAGCTCTTGGATGGAAATGGAGACTAGAAGGCAGAGGTGGTTATTCTAATGTCTTTCTGGGGATTTAGGAATGGTCATAATTGGAACAGGGAGGAAATAGCTAGAATTGATTGTGTAGCCATAATCTCATTTGGTAGAAATCATTATAATAGTTAGAACATTGAATTCATAATTTCTTATTTTGGTACAGAATTTATTTTGATGCAAAAATCAAGGTTTTCATTGGTATAAATTTCTTCTATTGATACAAAAAAATTAAAAGTGCAAGACTTAGGTCCAGTCCTTCTAGAACTATCATTACAAACTGGTCTGAGATGCTTAAGACTATGAGTTAAGGACCAAATAGCAAATTCATGGCTCTGAGTTTATTATTAGGGTGTTTCACAGAATTTAATTAGAAATAGCTAAGAGTAGTTAACACACAACAGTCCAGACTACTTTACATAGATTGATGGTTTTCAAAAATGTCAAAAATCCACAGAATGTGATATTTAATGTTATTTATTCACTTGTTGTTGAGACATATCTGCTCCTAGAAGCTCCCCATTTGTGGATTCAAATAAATACCCAAGATACAATTCACAGACCACATGAAGCTCAAGAAGAAGGAACACCAAAGTGTGGCTACTTCAGTCCCTCTTAGAAGGGGGAACAAAATACCCATGGAAGGAATTACAGAGACAAAGTGTGGAGCAGAGAAAGGAAAGGTCATCCAGAGACTGTTCCATCTGAGGATCCATCCCATATACAGTCACCAAACCTAGACACTATTTTAGATACCAACAAGTGCTTGCTGACAGAAACTTGATATAGCTATATCCTGAGAGGTTCTACCAATGTCTGACAAGTACAGAAGTAGATGCTATCAGCCAACCATTGGACTGAGCATAGGGCCTCCAATGTAGGAGTGAGAGAAAGAACCCAAGGAGCTGAAGAGGTTTGCAGCCCCATAGGAGGAACAACAATATGAGCTAATCAGTACCCCCAGAGCTCCCAGGGACTACATCACCAACCAAAGAGTACACATGGAGGGACTCATAGCTCCAGCTGCATATGTAGCAGAGAATGGCCTTGTCAGTCATCAGTGGGAGGAGAGGGCTTTGTTCCTGTGAAGGCTCTATGCCCCAATGTAGGGAAATTCCAGGGCCAAGAAGTGGCAGTGGGTTGGTTGGTGAGCAGGGGGAGGGGCATGGGGATAGGGGGTTTTCGGAGGGAAACCAGGACAGGGGATACCATTTGAAGTGTACATAAAGAAAATATCTAATAAAAGAAAAATTTTTTAAAAAGACACAACTGAGCATTTCTACTTCCAGGTGAGATTGTACATTGTGGCTAGGTGGCTGCTAGGCAGAAAGTGTCTATTTCTCCTGTAGATCTGTATCATCCTGAGGGAACACACGTTACAGGTTAGCATACATTAGTTCTGCTGAGACAGAATAAACTAGTCAATATTTTTTGATTTTGAAGGTCTGTCAGAATATCCTGGGCCAGAAGGCTGGAGAGTGATGCTCCAACTTCCTGACTTATAGGAGCTGTATAGGTAGGCAGCTGTCTCTAGAATTTGTCTCAATTCTAGCAGCTGTGTTGGGCTTCCTATATTTTCAGATAATGTTGGTTGTTCTCAGATTTCTGACAGTATTGAAAGACTAGTTATAGTCTCATAGCCAACCCAGGCTATTTCACATTGAGAAAATATATTTGAGAAGATAGTTTCAGATAGTATAAAAGCTAAATCAGGACATAACATAAGAATTTGTAAGTCTTTTAAGTTAGGATAGATGACAGAATATTCTATTTAATTGACAAAAATGAAGGACTGGGTGTTAGGTCTATCTTGTATTTTGTAACTTACAAAATGGTAATAGTTGTGTTCGATTTATATTAGAATGAAGAGTTTTGTTTTTTTTTAATTTTGACAAGTGGGTGAAATGTAGCAGAATTTCCTCCACAATTTATTTAAATATTAATACAACAGGAAGCCTGTGAATGAGCAGTGGCAAAGGAAGACAAGAGGAGATTTTCAGAGACAGTAAAGAGAGGTCAGAGAGGAAGGAAGGAAGATAGAGAAAGAAAAAGACAATCCAGATTCCACATGGCTTTAAGTAGCCACAAGTAGCTATGAATATCTTATAAGAGATGTATGATTACAGGACAATTTGTCTTATCTAGATGGGCAATTTATATTATATCAATTGGCTCTGAGTATATTGTGTGGATGTTTATGGGGTGAGAATTTACTGATACAAATATGACTTATAAATTACTAGCCTCTAGAGATTTGATTTTATGGGTTTACTGAGAATTGGGACGACAGACCATAGGTGATGGCTGGCTGGGAATGTGAGCAGAATCCACAGCAAGAGAACCATGATCGGTCACTGCATGGGGCTTACCATGGAGGCAGCAGAGTCACCAGGACCTGAGAGTAGCTGAGTTTAGCACAGGATGGTGTTGTTTTTAAAATATTTGCCACAACAACTTATTGTTGTGTTATTATTATTTCCTTCCACTATTTTTGACTTGTATCATTATTATACTTTTATGGGAATAAGTACAATATATATATTTGAGAACATTCTTCCTAGTTATAGAACTATTTACTGCTATCAAACTCCCTCTTTCAGAACTATTTTTTCTCTAACTTTTGTTTCAGTTGCTTTATTTTCATGTGTCTTAATACGTTTTTGTTGCTCTACATTTATTTATTCTTTTGCATGTATGTGTCCAGCCTTACACCCATCTGTGTACAGGCATGGAAGCCAGAGGACATGTTTTGAGAATAGGTTCTCTACTTTTACCTTATGGCTCTAGGACATAGAACTCATATCGACCAGGATTGATGGAAAAAAAAATAGTTTTCCACTGGACTATCTTGATTAAAAGTGTTCATAATCTCTTCTGTTGACATTTGTGTAGCATTTTAAATTTTCATTATAGTTCATTAACTTTGAGATCAGGGTTGCTCATAAGAGAAATGTAGTCTATATAGGAAACAGAGTTAGAGACAGCAGTTTTTCAATTTGTTTAGGCTTTCATTGGATTTTCAGTGAAGAGGTAAACTTTCCACTTCCAAAGCCACTATAATAACGAGATTCACTGTTTCCATTTTCTTTGTTTATTATATCCTTTATATCCTTAATTTTTTCTTATGAATTTTATTTGTAATTACCTGTTTTTCTCCAACATTTGTTTTTGAATCATTGGCTTTTACTTTGTTGGTCTACTATAATTGGTTTAAGAATTTATGATTATTAGATTATTTTAAACTGTTAGCAACATTTATTTTACTATTTTGGCTCACACTTAATTCAATTTTGAACATATATTTTATTTTTATTATTTTAAAAGATAAATATTAAGTCATGAAAGTGGTTCCTTATTATCATATTCAAATGGTTTTGTTTCTTTGTAGTTTCTGAGAAAAGCAAGAATTTAATCTTTCTAGGAGGATATAGCCATTGGTCACTGTTTTATACTTAGAATTAAATGCACAAACTGACATACATGTTGGAATATGAGTTAGAATTTTTTTCCTAGCATTGGGGTGAAATTACAAGGCATTTAGTAGGACAAAGTAATACATAAATTTTTACTTATAATATTTTCATCTAAGGAGGGGAGAGCTGTAGAGAAATTGCACAGAGAGCCTTGTCAACCAGGTATAATTGTCACTTCCTGGAAGAATACAGATCCCAGTTTTTAAAAGTGCTATATGGAACAAGTGTTGTATACCTATACCCCAAACTACTAAGAAGAATGATTCAAAATTTAAGTTTGCTACAGAGTCAGCTTAAGACCATCATGAGGAATATAGTAAATCCTGGTCTTGAGCAAAATTCATATATAGAGAAATATGTCTATATTATTAATATATAACATATTTTGTAGATATATGGAAGGATGGGTATAGCTTTGTGATAGTTTTACAGAAAATACAGGAGTACTCCATCAAATGGAATCCACAAGCATGATAATCTTCTCAACTAATTACATTTTACCCAATAATTTTGGCCAGCAAGTATATGACTATAAAAGTAATTGCTTTGGACATTAAAACTTGACATTATGGCTTTTTGATCCATTGCTCCCTGTAAAATACTCATTCTGTAATAGCTCTAAAAGTTTGAATTATTTCAAGAGTATGAATCTCCAGGAAATACTCATTTCTAACAGAAATTAATTAGACCTTGAGGTTTACAACATTGGAGATTTTAGTAACTGACCATACATTAGGGGAGTTGCCAGTACTAGGTTCTATACACAGACTTAACTTTTATCTTAAGAACAATGAGAGAATTACTGGCTAATCTTAGTTTAGACATTTAATTTTTATAAAACTAATGAGTTCATAAACTGAAATATCAATAAACACAATGGTATAACTGTATAACTTCCTAGGATAGCACTCTGGGGACTTTTTTGTAAGGTTTATTTCACTCATGTTTGAAGTAAAGATAAAGTCTTGAAGCACCAGTTAATTGGATGTCAAGATACCAAACAATAGGACTGATAACCATTCAGTGAGCTGCCTTCTTTTCAGAACTTGTAGTGGATAAATGATCAGTGAACTTTATAGTATTGGGTTTTCTGTCTCCTCTTAACCTTTACATCCTGTAGATTCATTTCAAAGGAAACTCCCTGTACCAGCAGAGATTAAAGGAAAGATTAGGAAATGACACAGAATGCCAGAGTTACTCTGGTAGAATATACCAGCAGTCTAAACTTCCCAATTAATCTAATACTATAAACATCTGCTAACATGTTTCATACAAATGAAGGTAACAAATATAGCATATTATTTTTACATGAGAATACATAAATAAATTTCAAGAAAATTAAAATGGAAAATATCTTTATGCATACCTATGTTCAATTTACACTGTTATATCTCAAAAAACCAACCACAATATATAATGATAATTTTGTTTGCAATAACACTAAGACATGCTCACTATATTGTCCAAGGAAAATGAAATTTGGAAGATGCTTCATAATGTAAAAGTTTAATACAATGGCTAAAAATATATGACACATTCAACACAGAAAAAATTAATAATTTGCTTGAGAATTTACAAATAAATTGAACAGAGATTTTGACATAAAAATATAAATGATGGATTGTTTTTATTTCTCTGAGTTATCAGTTCCTAAATGATGTTAACAAACATGCAGATGAAGAGAGCTGGAAATCTGTAAGTGAAAAGAGAGCAGCTCAGGTGGTGAGTAGAGCTCATTATGAGAAGAATATGTCAGGCGATAAAAGAAGTAAAGATATGAGCTGAACTGTATAAATACTCTAGAAAATCAAGAATGCTCAGTTGCCAAGTACTTGAGACACTTGAGAAACCCAATAAATACCATCTGATAGACCTTAGTTCTCCTAGAAGTAATAGCACTTCTGGCATTGATCTAGTGCAACAATAACCCTCTTCAAACCTTGATATTCCTATTTGCCCAATAACTTATTTTATGTACATAAATATTATTTTCATCTATATTGAAATTTTCTTTGACAACTTAAAATTACCATAGGAAGAAATGAATTGATAAGAATCTAGGATTGGGGTAGACTATGAGAAAGTCCAAATATGGTCACACTGAAAAACTGAAAAGTAAAGGAAAAATCAGTTGAAAGGGCTGGGAGTTACGTCTATCTTCCCTCTGATCTTCTGTACCCTTTCATCCCTCACACATACAAAAGCCATTCTCAGAACCCAAGTCCATGGTGTCAATAAAGAAACCAAGATCTCGTTCAGACCGAGTTAGACATATTTGTGTAGTTTCTGATATTGCTATGAGATACTATCTCATAGAAAACTTTCTGATACTCTGGCTCTCACAAGCCATCTACTCCTCTTCTCTCTTCTGCAATGCTCCCTGAGCCTAAAGTGTGAAAATATTCTGTGACCTAAACAACTCCAATGGGCATGCCAAATTGGATAAGAAAAAACCCATGAGACTTCAACCTTATAAAACTAGTTTAACAATGGAGGAGACCTGGGAGCAGAAGAGGCAGCCTTTACCAGGAAAGAGCACTCAAATTGTTTGTTCAGTGCCAAACAGTCTAACTGAACACATAAATAACATTCTATGAGCAGAACAGTTTTACTTAGGAGACTTTATGTGTGTGTGTGTGTGTGTGTGTGTGGGCGTGTACATAAATGTGCATACGCACATGTACATGTAGGCATACATTAACAATTAATGATAATAGGGGCCATGAATTTGAAGAGATTGGAGAGAAGTACATACGAGAGCTTGGAGGGAGGAAAGGGAATAGAGAAATAGTGCAATTTATATTTCTTATCAAAAACTTAGAACAAAAGAAACTGTTGAAACTTCCAAACTGTTGAAAAGGTCTGTGAGAATGGTGAAGGAAATAGAACTTACTAGATTTGCATGAGTGCAATGAATATACCGTTCACATATAAAACAAAAGCTTATAGAAGTAAGTTAATTGAAGTGAAAATAAAATAACTTATTGTGAGCAGTTGGAGCTTTGGGCTTCAGAATTCAGTGACAGAAAGTGGAAGCCTGATATTTAGGTTTCAGAAATCAATATACATTAAGTTCCAGAAGTGCAACTGCTTGTCTCTTCTTCATTTGACTAGAGACATTTGCAAAGAGCTTCCTTAAAACACTGATTAAGTTTTAGAATTGACAACTTTTAGAAAACAATCTTGGACTCTCCTAATCCATGGACTTCACTCAACAAACTGTGTACTTTATTTCTCTTAATAGATTAAGATAAAGGAGTTAGAACACAGGGCCAGACATAGGTATTGAAAATGTCTGATCTAAATAAGTACTTTTACTTGTGAAGAAGTTCAATCTATAAGAATGTGTCCCTGAGGATGGCCAAGTAGGTCATCAATGGGAGGAGAGGCCCTTGGCCCTGTGAAGGTTCTGTGCCCCAGTGTAGGGAAATGCCAGGGCGAGTAAGCGGGAGAGGGTGAGGTGGCAAGCAGGGGGAGAGGGGAGGGAACAGGGGTTTGTTCTTGTCATTGTTTTTTAATTGTTTTTTGGAGGGGAAACTAGGAAAGGAGAAATCATATGACATGTAAATAAAGAAAATATCTAATAAAGAAAAAAAGAATGTGTCTCTAAGACCTACTTGTTTTCAGTTTCTTTACCCATAATTACATGGAATTTTACCAAAAACTATTTCAGTTTTTTGGTAGGACGTCTGAATATGAAAACAAATTAAACCTGTTAAGATAAAATCGTCAAAATATGAGTGAAAGATGATGTATATTAAAATTAAGAGTAAAGAAACACAAAACATGTTTTCTATTAAAGTAATTTGAAAAGAACAAATAGAAAGCCCTCAGAAGATGTATCTTTTAGCCTCTAATATGAAACAGGTTATAATTTAAGTGCATTTAAGATATTAGCTAACTCAAAAATCAATCAAAGGAAGAGTAGTTGTAAAGACATTACACTGAATTCATTGATTTGAGAGTCATGTGAGTGACACCATATCTCAAGCTAAAAAGCCAAGTATCATCTTAAAAAAAGAATACAAATGAAAGAAAAAATGGTGTCAGACCTCATGTCAGAATTTTTAAATGCTTTAGGCTGTCTGTAAATAATTCTTCCTTAGCACACATACCATGACTTAATGCTGAAATGTATGGTTTCTTCCTTTTGACTTTGTTAATTTGTTTCTTTTGATGTAGGATCTTATTCACCACAGGCTGCCCTCTAACTCAGTGTATCTCCAGAGATGATTTTGCTTTTCTTAACTTCCTCCTTTTATTCCCTATTTTATGGGGCTAAGAGCATGCACCATCACACTTAGTTTTTCATGGGCTGGCAAGAAAACTCAGTGTTTTCTTTATGCTAAGCAAATATTCTACCAAGTGAGGTGTATTTTAGGACCATATTTTGGAAGTTTACTTTTGAATTCTAAATATAAGAGATACTGAAGAAAAATATAGAGTAAAAATTTTAGGGAGAACTAAGGAACATAGAAGCTGCAAAAGAATCATACAACGATATGCCTGAGATCAAATGCAAGAACATGGTACCATCTGAGGAACTAAGGTCAAGGGGGTCTAAATGTCATTAAGAGGTATCAGCCGAATACAACATGTCTATCCTCAAGCCATAATAGTTTTACTCAAAACTATGACTAACAGACATGTAACATGACTTTCTTCCACAAGAAGCATTTTAATTTCTTTTTCCTTTAGTATGTTTCATACCACAGGTTGAAAATGTTGGTGTTTCATGATGGAACAGCAGGATAGAAGATGAGGGAACAGTGTCATTGTAGTTAGGGTTAGAGATCTGAGGTAAATACAGCCTGTTTCTGAGTTTGTAAGTATCCATTAAATACACAACCAATTCATTATCTTGACTGCTAGCATTCAACACTGGGCCTTTGAGCAAGAGTGTCAGATATCCAAAGTTAAGCAATTACCTTCGCATAGTGTAGCTGCTAGCAGTGTGCATAGCTTGACATGGTCATTAGTTTTTATGCAGTATTTAGGGCAAATGTGTTACCAGAAATCCAATTTGCTCTTGACAGTTACTGTTAGGCAGCCGAAGTACATACAGAGAGTGTCAAAGGTTTGCTGTAAATGAACAAGCTGCTGAAGGAAGATTCCCACAATCAAAATGTATTTATTTACTTAGAGATTTTTAAATTTAATTTTGTTGCTTCCTCATTTTTCAATAAGTAAACATATAATTGTTTGTACGAGATATTTATTTATTTATTTATTTATTTATTTATTTATTTATTTATTTTTTTGGTTTTTCGAGACAGGGTTTCTCTGTGTAGCCTTGGCTGTCCTGGAACTCGCTCTGTAGACCAGGCTGGCCTCGAACTCAGAAATCCGCCTGCCTCTGCCTCCCAAGTGCTGGGATTAAAGGCGTGCGCCACCACCGCCCGGCTTGTACGAGATATTTAACATGAACAAAGAATGATATCCTTATGCTAAAGTTTCTACATCATTGAAGTACGTCGTGTTATATGACCCAAAGGCAGGTAGGTAGCTCAGCATATTGTCATGGATATAAGAAAGCAGGAAGGGGTGGGGCAATCAGGGAATGTTAAAAATAGAAAGCCATGAGCAATTGCAAAGAACAACTTCAGAGCTTCAAGATCCTTTTCTAATACTTCTGCCCTTCCTCAACTAATTCCTAACCTTTGAAATTATTAATTTAAAGACAAGTTCCAGTGTGAAAAATAAATTTCAACTTATTATACATGAGTTTATTGGCAAATAATTATGTACCTTTTTGGTCTTCAAGCAGTGAAACTGCAGAAATCTTGTCAGGAAACTCAGAATGGATCAGGGACAGGTAGCAGTTGCTAGGTACTTCATGAGTAGGATATGGCCCTCCTGTACAGTTTCTCACAGTCTCCTTGCTTGCTTGCTTGCTGTCTCAGTGTACTGAATACCTGCCAGCAGCAGAATGAAGGCCTTAGGCTAGAGGCTGGGACTTGAAGCTAAGCCTAACCAGCAGCCAGAATGCTGTGACTAACTGTCCTGCTTTGGCACCAAGTCGCTACAGGCTAGTTTGTGGTCGTCTTCATGCTTGTGGCTCAGTTTCTTCCTATTGCTACAGAACTCCCAGTGCTGTTCACTGTTCGTTCTATACTATTCAACCTACGGTTCTAACTTCAGATCTACTGAAGTCGACCTTCTGCCTGGCAAGTATCACCTCAGGCACAGGTCAGGAGAAATAAAACATGAATGATGTAAAATGGTGGTAAGCGAACTACTAACCACTCTGTTCCTTACCTTTAGGGAGGTAAGGAACATAAAAAGGACCAGCCATTAGAGATCCTTAAGAAAAGAATCCAGAGAAGACACCTTACCCATTAAACATCCTTCTCGGATCATTTGGCCATAGTTTAATTCAAACTGAATCTCCCAGGATGAAGAATTATCTGTGGAAATGAAAACTGATCCATGTCAGACTAACTTCTTGCTTCATAATGGCTAGAAGGAGCTTCCAAATCAGGCTGTTCAGGGAGAAACAGCTTCGTGTTATCTGGGCCTTGTATGAGTATTCTGTTTGGTAAGATTGGCTTGTTAGGGAGTCTCAGCCTATTGGAAAAGTTCTTGGGAGGGACTGGTGGAAAAATGGCCCAATTCTACATCCCAGTCATGGAGGACAATACCCCAAATGAGAGTGTGTAAAATGGCCTACCTACCAGGAATAAATATGTATTAGAGAAACTTGTATCCCATCTTTGACCTTCAAACTATTGAAATGATATACTTCAGGAAATTAAATTTTCTTCAGAAATCTGCTGCAAGGAATAAATATTGAGCCCTCTGTAGTTTTTTTAGTCATAGAAGAAATATGCACTTAAAATAGAAACATGTCTGTAGGAAAGAGATTTACTATTTATCAAAGGACTTTTCAGAGTAGACTTAAATCTAAGACAAAGAAGGGCATCAAGGACCACACCTTGGCTGTACTGCCTGGTTATTCACAAATCTTACTTTCTATGTAAATCTTTCTTCACATCAGAACTAAGAAGATGGACTTAGATGAGTGGGATCATTGGATCTTTCCAATATATTCACATCAAATACATCCTCTATGGCTTTTTTACTGCTGATTTGGTTCCTTCAACTAGCTTATGGAGAATAGGTGTCCAAATATGGTTTGTTGGGAAATAGGTATCACCTTAAGTCCAACTGTCCCGGTGTTAGGGCAAGACCACACTAAAAATCTTAAAACATAGGTAAGTGTGGATAGGCAAGTTCGTTCCACCAAGGACAAAGTACTGAGCTAGAACTGGTTTGTTGGGTTCTGTATTGTTTACTTTCATGCCTGTTCCTCCCAGACATGAGCAGAGGTATCTTTCTTTTAGCTATTTATAGCCTATAATTTGAAGAAATCACTGGAATACAGGAGAAATCTTCAAAATGTAAAACACTACCTATGTGGGGCTGAGAAATGCATCTGCGGTAACAAGGCTTTTCAGAAGACCTGGCTTAAGTTCCCAGAACCTATTTGGGGATTCAAACTGTGTGCAACTCTTGTTTTAGACGTTGTACTCTCTATTGGCCTCCATGACTAACAGGAACTTCCATAGTATACATGAACACTTGCAATGAGAGAATCATATGCATAAGATATAAATGAAAACTTTAAAGACTGCTTAAATGAGAGCTTCAGGTAACATAGACTCTCAATTTAATGAATTCCTTCTGCTGTTAAGATAAAAACAGAAAAATAAAACAATAATTTTTAAATTCATCACTGAACTACTTTCACATTAATTATATGTGTATGGCTGTGAGCATCCGTATCTGTATTTGTCAGGCACTGGCCAGAGCCTTTCAGGGGACAGCTATACCAGGCTCCTGTCAGAAAGCACTTCTTGACATCACAATTATGTTTGGATTTGGTGTGTGCATGTGGGATGGGTGGGTCCCTAGGTGGGTCAGTCTCTGGATGGCCTTTCCTTCAGGCTGTGCTCCATTATTAGTCCCTGCATTTCCTTTAGACAGGAACAATTCTGGGTTAATAGTTTTGAGATGAATGGGTGGCCCTGTCCCTCAACTGGAGGCTATGCCTAAATAATTAGTTTTTTGAGATTTTTGTACAATGCTTTTTAGTACTTTTTTTTTTACCCACCTTCCTTTACTCCTCCTAGATCTACTCTCCACCTCCCAGCCACCCAATTCTATTTCCTTTTTTGAAACAAACAACAATCAAGCAAGCAAGCCAGCAAGCAAAGAAGCCTTATTTGTGTTGGTCATAAACTTGTGGGACTGCCCTTCTACCAGTGCATAGGTTACTTATCAAAAGATACATCCCTAAACAAACAAACAAACAAACAAACAAAACAGACTTGCATATCCCAGCAGCTATCAATTGCCAATAGCTCTTCAGACACTAAAAGGACTTCCTACCACACATAAACCTATCATTTGATCATTTACCAATAGTTCTTCAGACACTAAGAGGACTACATGCCACACATACACTCTGTAATCCTGGGATTTTGTCTAGGTTGAACATGTGTAGGTCTTTTGTAACATTTTTCAGAATTCTGATATGCAATTCCTCAATTTTACATAGAAAACACTGGTTCCTTCTAATAAATGTTTGCTTCTTGGTAACTCTGGTTCTTTTAAAAAAAATTCTATCTCCCTTTCCCAAAAGATCCCTAAAACCTGGGAAGAGTGGTAATATTAGAGGGCATTCTCCCCTATTTTGTACCTTGACCAATTGTGTGTCTCTGCATTGATTCTTATGTAATGCAAAAAGAAGCTTCTCTGATGTGGGTTGAGAGATGCACTAATGTGAGTATAGCAAGATAAGGAGTTGGTTTTAGAACAGACTATGTTAGCAAAGATCTTAAGACAAACACCAAATAAATGCAACTCCTGAAAATAAAAAAAATTCGCTATAGTAAATAACACATTCATTTGAGTAAAAAGACTGGCTACAAAATGGGAACAAATCTTACCAGCTATACATGTGCAAGAGGGTTAACATGTAAAATAAACAAAATGAAGGCTAATTAGATATATCAGCCAACACTGCCTGGTAAGCTTACGTGCTGCTGTTACTTTTAGTGTTCCAGGAAAAATGAAATACATCTTTGGAACAGTAAGTATATCTGACTTTACATTTTTACAAAAATCTTAAAAATAATATATGGAGATATTTCTTCTACCCATAAAAATAAACTGAAGATTGCCAGATCGAGGTACAAATGTAAGGATATTACATTTTGATAAAGCCATATTATATTTACAGAATAATGAAAATGTTCAAAGCATATAATATACAATCTGTAGAAAGAAAAGGATTGTCAAATTAATGTCCATTTATATTTTTGAAAGTATATTTGATAGATGTAGTGAGATTCATTTATAATTTTTTACATATGAACATGTTCAGAAATAGCATGCATTGATATTTTAAAAACACATTTGATAGATGTAGTAAGATTAATAGGTTTATGGTTTTGTAATATTTTACATATGAAGATATTCAAAAAGTACATAATAACATATATTCTATAAAATTCATAATGAAAAAATAATCTTATTTTATTATACTAGTGGGCTAAAATTATTTCATAAATAATTCACAATAGATGACATTAGGTCATTTCAAGTAAGAAACTATTCCTAGAAGTAGTTAACTTAGGTGTCTGTTATAGAGAGCAATTAGAACAAATGTGTTAATATAGGAGAGGAAGAGGCTAAGTAAGAACTGTCTAGAGAGTAACAGTTGTGATCACCATGAATAAGTACTATTTATGAAAATCACTTGGAATATCCAGAAATAAAATCTACTAAGAGGAAGGGGAAAGGAGGAATATAAGGGAGAAGAGACTACACAAAAATTTAAAGTTGTGTTAGGAAAAGATGGAAACAAAAGGCAAGTCATAGAGAAACTCTCCAGTGGATAAAATAGTCTGTTTAATTTTTCATGTAGTGAAAAAAAAAAAAGCACAGGAAGAAATTCTGTCGGAATTTAAAGTAGAAGGACTTGTTTTATATGCTGTGTTTGCCAGAAAACAAGAGTGGCATTTTAAATGTCTATGACTGCGGTGCAGAAAGAAAATCTATAGCTCATGAAGAAGAAGAAAACTGGAGAAAGTTAAGATGTGTTTTACAATTGATATCAACAAGCATTTCTCAATTAACAGTTTTAGGAACTGATGAAGTACAATATATCAAGAGGGACAGTCAGCTTTCGGCTTCAGTATGAGTCATTAACGAAAGGTAGTCAATTTCTCCTGAGATGCAAATAACTGTCATTATATAGAATATAATTAATTATATGAAATGAGAAATAATTACCAAAAATGACTAAGTAGTGAGGTACTATGATTGCACCTAAATTCCATGTAAGCAAAATAGTAGAACTGTAGAGAAATTAGTTTAAACTTGGATGCCAGGTAGTTGGAACACATTATGAAAATTAGGGGACATGAAAAGCTCCCAGGTGGTGCCTGATTTCACATTTCCTAAATAAAGAAATGAACAGTGGTTAATTTCATTGTGGTTAACGGTTTGGAAAAAACTAGCTGCAATTCGACACAAATAAAAGAGTCTCCTAATTCAGGACCATGTGAATGACCTACTTCTTTATTCTATGGGGATCTTTAATTTTCTTGCCAAGAAAGTGTAGAGAAAGTAATGTAAGAGGTGGAAAATTACAATGAAAAGTGTTAAATTAATAAATTATAAGGTTAAAATTTATTAACAAGATAACTATGGAATCAGTTACATATCATTATTCAATATGGCTCTAGGGAAATACTTGAAAAAATTTAAATGACAATAATACTTCAATATTTAGTTTCAAGAATGTGCTTAGCTAAAATAATTTTTGATATAATATAATTGCACATAGGAGAAGAACAGTTGAAAAAAGTCATATAACTAGACTAGAAGCTCAATATATAGAAGAAGACCCTAGGTTTCTGTAAGATGAAAACATATACAAGATAAAATTTAAGCCATTTGCTTATTTTTCTATATTTCTGCATCAGTGTTTATTACAGTTCTTTACCAATAGCTAAGTTATGGAACCAATATAGAAGTCCAACAGCAGAATGTTGCTAAAGAAATATGGTGTATTATGTAGTACAAGTTATTTTTTTCAGGACTAAGAAAAAATAAAACACTGTATGTAGGAAAATAAATGTAATCATAAATAATCAGATTAAGTGAACTTAGTCAGTCTTAGGAAGTGCATTTGGTTGTTTTATTTGTGGGATCTAGATTCTACATATAACTATGCATATGACCTGAAAGAAGAAACAAACTTGTCTAGGAGCATAAGGTGTAATAATAAAAGCGAGGAGAGAGAGTACAAGCAGAGAAAAGAAGTTATTTTCAAATTACATTAATAAGTACAACAAAAAATTGCCTTATGTTTGATTTGTGCACTTATATCTACTATGTATCCCCTAGAGTTTGGAGTATCTTAATGTACTCAATAATACAATTTGTTATTGTATATTCAATACTGTCTTCCATAATATCTATGGCTGTGCACATTTTCTAAGGTTTCTCCTATTGTTAATAGTTATCTTTATTCTACTGTGCTTAGATAAAATACTAGGCGTTATTTCAAGTTCCCCATATTTTATATCCCAGTATGTGGTCTGTTTTATAGAAAGTCTCATGGGCTACTAAGCATGCATCTTCTCTTGAGTATGGGTGGAAAGTCCTGTAGATAATCCAATAAGTCAATTAGCTGGATCATATCATCTAGGCTCAATATTTCTATGTGACTTTGTTGGTATGGTAAAAGTTTGGTATTGAAATCATCTATTATTAGGGCTTGTTCTTTGGCATTGTATAAAGAAAGTATCATTTGTTTTATGAAATTAAGTGCTGAGAAACTCTGTATAAAGGTAAAAATCAACAAACAGAAAATAGCACACTACATATTAGTGCCATGATTGCATCTAGAATAAACCAAGAACTCTTAAACCATATGAACAAAGCAACAATTCGAACAATTGGAAAAACAAACAAAAAAAACAAAAACAAAAACAAAAAAACAAAAAAACCAAATATCACAGTAAAGACAAGTACATGAAAAAAAAATGTTCAGCATCCTTTTCCATCGAACCATTTCCACTACCAACATATGAATTTAAAACAAATGCAGTATCAACACACACATAGCAGAATGGCCAAAAGAAAATAAAAATGACCAGCAGATACATGAAAAATAGTTGAAAGATGGGTCAGTCATACATTGTTGGTGATGCTACAGTAGAGATTCTGTAAAAGTGTTTTAAAATTTCTTAAAATAAAATAATATAAGCTGGAAAAGTCATTATATGTAATATAGCTACACTCATGAGGATTTATTATAACATCTTAAAAACTTAAAAAGCAAATTAATTTATAATAGCCCTGAAATTAAAAAAAAACTCAAATAATATCCAATAATGCAATCACTTAAAAATGTGATGCAATATTTTATGGTACACTAGTCAATACAAACAAAGAACATAACACATTGTTCTTAACTACAGTTTCCATATTTTACAATAAATCTCAAAAACTTTTCATTTGACTTAATTGAAACTCTATAAGTCAAAACCATAGAAATGGGAGACAATGCCAATTAGATAGACTTATTCTATCTACAATGCATATATAGACCAAGCATAATTTTGTATACAAGAAATATATAATTTACAAGTGCCAATTAAAAGTAAAACATTGATACATGCAATACTTTGATTTTGCCAAAATAAAAACTAGCATTGACAGAAGGTTACATTTATGATATAGCATTCACAATAGAACAAAATGGGAGAAACAAGAAGTGATATGGAAGGAATAAGGTGTGATCATAAAGAATTTCATGTGGTAGGATTATATATACATGATTATGCAATTGTATGATATAAATACACAATTATGACTGAGGTATCTTGTAAATGTAATAGGGCCAAAAGTCCTATGGAATTAAATTAAATAGAATTAAATTATTTCTATGTTCACAGATGAATGAGGATATATAAAATTAGTAAATTTTGAATAAGGTGTATTAATAGGCATTAATTTTATGGTTGTGACACACTAGCATCATATAAGAAGTATACAGAGTCTTTATTATTTAAGCTACATATAAATTAAAATTGACTCAAGCTATTTTAAAGAGGAAAAAAGCCAGATGTTGGCATCCTTAAGAGATCCTGGAAGGAAGCTAAATTCTGTGAATTATTTCAGTGAGAAAATTCATGAAAAATTATTTTTGGATTTTACAGATTATATCATCTGAGTTCTTTAAATCCTTGGAGATTTTTGGGTTATAAAAGAAAAATGGAATTAAATTCTACAAGGGTTAACTTATTGTTCTTTACTGAAGGTGATATTATGTTTATAGTAAATTTTGGACACAAGGCAATTTTGTAAGTATTACTACAGTAATGAGGCATACTACCTGTCATAGTTGGGGTTATTATTGCTGCGATGAAACACCATGACCAAAACAACTTGAGCAGTAAAGGGTTTATTTGACTCAAGCTTTCAAGTCACTCTTCATCATTTAAGGAAGTCAGGACAAGAAAACAAGCAGGGTAGGAATTTGGAGCCAGAAAATGATTGGCTAAGAGGCTCTACAGGAGCACTGCTTACCGACTTGAATAATATTCAAGCTGGTTTGCCTGGTTCTTTATACAAGCCAGGACCACAAGCTCAGGGATGGCACCACCCATAATGGGCTGGATCCCTCCCTATCAACCATTAATTAAGAAAATTGATTTTTCTCAATTGAGATTTTTTTCCTTTCAGACAGCTCTAGGATGTATTACATTTACGTAAAGCTACACGGCATACCACCTATAACAGGGTTACTGGGATAACAACACATAATACAGACTACAGCACTGTGCCCATGATCTACTAAAAACATAAATGTATAACAGGGTTAATGGGATAACAACATATAACACAGACTATGACACTGTGCCCATGATCTACTAAAAACATAAATGGGTAAGGAGACCCAGAAAAATGTTTGAGGCTTATGTTTGTGGATTCTCAACACAATTGTAACATTTTAATATCACAAATAATGTTTCTTTACTGAGGAAGAATTAGCTTTGAAGGCAGGCTGGCCTACTGTTCATCCCATCTCTACTTCTCCTCCTCCCCTTCCTCCTCCTCCTCTCCATCCTCCTTCATTCCCTCTCTCCCTGTCTCCCTCCCTTTCTCTTTCTTGCTCTCATTTCTTAGACAGGATTTAGCTGTGTTGACCTGGCTGTCCTGGAACTTTTAGAGACCATGGTGCCTTCGGATTCAGAAAATAGCAGCCTGTGATGCTGGAGACACGTGTTTAAAGGCATTGATACAACACATGGCAACCCATCACTTCTTAACTACTGTCATTTGATCCAAATGTAAACTACAATAAATGTTAATTTATTTATTTACATAATACATGCTAGGTATAACATAAGACTTAGTGATGTTTCTGTAACCTACAATTCTAAATTTGTTGGTAAGTAAGTTGTCTAAAACTTTCATCCACAAACCTGTCTATCCATCTATCCATCTATCTATCTATCTATTTATCTATCTATCCATCCATCCATCCATCCATCCATCCATCCATCCATCCATCCATCCATCCATCTATCTATCTATCTATCTATCTATCTATCTATCTATCTATCTATCTATCTATCTAATCTATCTTTCTATCCATCTATCTATCTATCTATCCATCCATCAGTCATTGATCTCTATGACATATGCATTGTATGTAACTATATCCAATTAACATCGCCACATTTCTGTTTTTATATTTGTTGAGAATTGAATACTTACATTGAGCTTCTTATTTCACAGTACAAACATTTTAAACAAAGGAGTTGTATGTTCACTTCTATTATACAACACTAGTACTAATGTGCTGGCTAAATGAACTGTGTTTATTCCTTATTTCAATGCTGAAGATAAAGTCACTCAGATATTTGCCTAACAATGTGACAAGAAGCTAATATACTGTTTGTCTTCCTTCAACTATTTCTTATACCATTGAAAATTTGGTTTCTAAATAGGATTTGACTTTGATTATTTTAAATTCATTTTTTAAATTTATTTATTTATTTTTATACTCCATATTTTATTCCCTACCCCAACCATCCTCTGACTGCTCCACATCCCATAAGTCCTCCCACACCCCTGTTTCCCTGTGGGTGTCCCCATCCACCACCCTACCTGACATCTAAACTACCTGGGGCCTCCAGACTCTGGAGGGTTAGGTACATTATCTATGAATGAACACAGACCCAGTATTCCTCTGCTGTATGTGTGTTAGGGGCCTCATATCAGTTGGTGTATACTGCCTGTTTGGTGGTCCAGTGTTTGAGAGAACTCGGGGGTCCAGATTAATTGAGACTGCTGGTCCTCCTACAGGATCGCCCTTCTCCTCAGCTTCTTTCAGCCTTCCCTAATTCATCAACAGGGGTCAGCTGTTTCTGTCCATTGGTTAGGTGCAACTATCTGCATCTGACTTTTTCAGCTCTTTCTTGGGTCTTTCGGAGGGCAGTCATGATAGGTCCCTTTTTGTGAGGGCTCCATAGCCTCAGTAATAGTGTTGGGTCTTAGGACCTCCCCTTGAGCTGGATCCCTCTTTTGACCTGTTGCTGGACCTTCTTTTCGTCACTCTCCTATCCATTTCCATATCTATAACTCTTTCAGACAGAAACAACTATAGGTCAGAGTTGTTACTGTGAGATGGCAACCTCCTCCCTCATTTGAGGACCTGTCTTCCTGCTGGAGGTGGGCTCTATAAGTTACCTCTCCTTACTGTCAGGCATTTCACCTAAGATCCCTCCCTTTGAGTCCTGAGAGTCTCTCAGCTGCCAGGTCTCTGGTGTATTTGGAGGGTCCACCCAATCTCTTACCTATCAAAGTTGCCTGTTTTCATTCTTTCTGCTGTCCTTCAGGGCTTCAGTCCTTTTCCCTCACCCAATAACAGATCAGGTTCCCCTCCCAACTTCTCCCACTCCCCTGTCCACTTTCCTTCTCCATTAGTGATTTCATTCTTCTCCCTCCCAAGTGTGACTGAAGCATCCTCACTTGGGCATTTCAGTTTGTTGAACTTTTTGAATTCTGTGGACTGTATATTGGGTATTCTGAACTTCTTTTTTGGCTAGTATCCACTTATAAGTGAGTAAATATCATGCATGACCTTTTGGGTCTGATTTAACTCACTCAGGACGTTATTGTCTAGTTCCAACCATTTGCCCGCAAAGCTCAGGATGTCCTTGTTCTTAACAACTGAATAGTATTCCTTTGTGTAAATGAATCACATTTTTTTTAAATCCATTCTTTTGTCATGGGACATCTGGGTGGTTTCTAGCTTCTGGCTATCACAAATAAGGCCACTATGAACATAGTGGAACACTTGCCCCTGTGGCATCGTTGGGCATCTTTTGGGTATATTCCCAAGAGTGATATAGCTGGGTATTCAGGTAGATCTATTTCCAATTTTCTGAGGAAACTCCAGATTGATTTCTAGAGTGGTTGTATCAGTTTGCAATCCCACCAGCAATAAAGGAGTGTTCCTCATTCTCCAAATCCTCAGTATGTGATGGGAGGAATTTCTTTTCTGGTCCAGTCTATTTGGAGTTCTTTAGGCTTCTTGTACCTTTATGTCCATCTCTTTTTTTAGGTTGGGGAAGTTTTCTTCTATGATTTTGTTGAAGACATTTTCAGGAACTTTGAGCTGGTAATCTTCAGTCTCCTCTATTCCAGTTATCCTAAGATTTGGTCTTTTAATTGTGTCTGGAATTTCCTGGATGCTTTGGGTTAGGAGGTTTTTATGTTTTGAATTTTCTTTGACAATTGTATCAGTCTTTTCTACGGCATCTTCTGCCCCTGAGATTCTCTCTTCTTTCTCTTGTATTCTGTTGATGAAACTTACATCTGTAATTCCTGACCTTTGTCCTAAGTTTCCATTTCATGGTTTGCCTACGTTTATGTTTTCTTTATTGTTTATATGTCTACTTTTAGGTCTTGGATTGCTTTATTCAATTCCTTCACCTGGTAACCTATGTTTTCATGTATTTCTTTCAGTGAGTTATTGATAGCCTCCTTAATGGACCCTGTTATCTTCATGAGATAGGATTTTAGGGCAGATTCCTGATTTTCAGGTGTGTTGGTGTATTCAGGGCTTGCTGTGGTGGAAGAACTGAGTTCTGATGATGCCCACATATTTTGGCTTCTCTTATTTATGGTCTTGTGCTTGCCTTTTGCCATCTGGATATCTCTGGTATTTGTTGGTCTGGGTGAATGTCTGGAGTCTACCCCTTTTGTCCCTGGGTTGCTTCAGGTCTCCAGGTAGGCCTGTAACTCTGGCTGTAGTAGACCATCTGTGGGGCCTTCCAACTGGGGGCTCTTCACTGGTGCAGAGAATCTGCTAATCTGTTGCCGTGACTACAGTAGATCTCTTGAGAGGCTTTCAGACTGTTGGGTCTTCAGAGGAGCAATCAAGCTGTTGTCCAACTGCTCTGAATGCAGCTGATTATCACTAACTCTGAGTGTAGTGAGTCCTCTAGGATGGTTCAGGATTAGGTGTCTTCAAGGAACCAACTAGGAGACTGCCCCAGCAGAAAGGACAGGGCAGAAGGGCTTGACTTTGATTTTATTCTGAAAATACAGACCAATTTTTTATCTTATCTTAAAATTTGCCTCAGTGTTTATTTCTCTTTCAAAGAAAGGAGTTCAGTTCCTAGCAACCACATTTAGGTGATTCACAGCTGTCTGGAATTCTAATTCAAGGGATCCAACACCAAAGACCTCCATGAGCACCCACACATGTGACATGCATGCACATAAACACAAACACTGACACACATGTAAAATCTGGTATTATAGAGCAGGGTGTAGAATGAGGAAATAAAGGGAAAGATGTACTTTTGTTATTATAATTTCAAGAACGAAAATTAAATATATGTTGAAATATATGTGTGTGTGTTGAATATATATATACACATATATGTATGTATACATGCATACATATGTGTGTATATATATCAAATATATATATATCAAAAAGTTAAAATTTGGCCTGAGAGACAAGGCAATTAACTGTTAAATGTTTAGTATTTAATTTATGTTCTACTGAATATATTACAGAACCTTCAATTGAAGTCTATTGTTTAAAAATAGGATGTCTTTTTTTTCTACTTTTTAAAAAAACTATAAAATAGTTAGAGATTTGGGAATATTAACTCAGTTAGATGAGATGTGATTTTGTTCTTGGGTGGCCAAAAGGTTCATGAGCTCTGTGTACCTTCGCACAGACATTTGTTGAAAACAAATCTTTTTTGCCCCTCATTCCATTAACATTTTAAGAACAACTACATTTATAGAATCACTGTGGTGAATTAACCTCTAAATGATGTATGAAATGAAATATCCCTGCCAACTTCAGATAATGGGCTGAGTTCTGTTATGCTCAGTTACTTCTTTGAATGTGTGCATGTTCAATCCTATTTAACTTTTCTGTGTTTTTGACTACAAGCATTTTCCCTGTAAGAAACCTCTTGTAAAGATGGTAAGATACAAGAGACAAAGTATAAAGAATTACTGTGACTAACTCAGGAAATATCACATTGACACTGACCTGCATGCCACATACTATTTAGGACTGAAAGTATGTTGTTTTTTCCACCTATGGATGTTACAAAGACCTCAAGAAGCCTTCCATTGTCTGCTAAGGAAATTAAGTCCATTCAAATATTTCAAAACTCTTTTACTAAAATCTATAAAATCTTCCACTGAACTACCCAAAGATATTAATTTTCCAACTATGAAATAGTACAATTATTAGAAGTTTCAAGGGGAAATATTTACCCTAGTTAACATAACAAAATAGGTACATATTATATTTTTAAAAGTACACTGATTTTTCTTTTTAGAGTAAGAATTGTCTATGATGATTTTAAGTAGTTTCAAATGTCCCCCAAAAATATTTAAATCCATAAAATGACAAACAGATGTCAAGAAAATGTACAATTATGATTGTCAATCATTTCTTAATGAGATTTTGTTGTCTATAATTAAATCTAGTCTCTACTTCAGGAGCTCAACATAAAGTATGCCTAGTCAGTATAATCCAGACACAAAGTTCAGAATAAAATCTTTGTAGAGATGTCTAATTCAGGACAGCTGCTCTCTTTCTCTTAGATCATAGTAGAAAGTAGTTTTAACTATGACTTTAAGTTTAATTATTTCTTCATTGCCTTGTGTCTTATTAGTTATATTTTCTCGAAAAATTTTCAGCTCAGACTATAAAATATTTATTTTTAAAAACGATTTGCAATTTGCAATTTGAACATACATAAAACCTAACCTGAAAGAATATTAACACATGTCTATGTTGACCTTCTGCTCTCTATGGACAATCTTGGGTGGAGTCTATGAAGAAACATTACTAAAAAATGCTTTGGGGAAAACTGCTGCAAGTAAGGGAAGAAGGAACAAGGAATAACAGTCAACTCCAGTATCACTGAAAGAGCGGCAAGAGTCTCCTGAGGAGTCTGGGACAGCTTTGGGTAATGCTCAGGTGATGAGAACAATTAGAACTTCATACTGAAATTAAAAAAAAAATGTATTCTGCTTCTAGTGCATAGGACACTCAGGATGCAGCTGTTCTCTAGCTAGGAGCAATTTCTCATGAGGATCTTCTCTGTGAGCCAAAGCCCAGAGTAAGGATCTGAAGGAATGATGTGGGTTGTACTTGGGGCATCCTCCACCATGGTCTACCTGGTGTGCTTCTCAAATCTAGTTGTTTCATACAGTCAGTTCATTGGATATGTGAACAATTCATTCAAGGTGGTGTTTCATATTGTTTCTGAATTAATGTGAGAGAAAATGAATGGGATACATTTCATAGAAGCCAGTGGTTGTTCTTGAGGCCATAGTAGAGATGCATTTCTAATTCCTCTGTAACCTCTACAGGAATTCCTCACTCTTCATCTGAGCACTTGTGTTATGGTAGGCAGCTTAATGTATGAAATGATTTAGTACCTCATCCTTGATTTTTCCAGAAGATCTAGACACAATGCCCTATTTCATTTATATTTTTACCTTAAAAGGTGGCCAAAATGTCAAGAAGTACCCCAAGATCCCAGATGAATCTTGTGCTCATTCATTCTTTCCTCTTACATTTTTAAAGCAGTACCCAGTTCCTCCAAATGGTGACAGCCAATCGTATTTCCCTCCAGTGACCCTGCTTCTTCCTTTCTTAACTTTGGCACACACACACACACACAAAAAACAGTGCCACCAGGGGTAGTGTTAGCTTAAAGTCTGGTGGGATTTTATCGTACTATTTAACTGAAGTATTTATACTTTGGGAGACAGTAAATTACTGTTCTGAGGTGAAATTATACAATCAAGTCTATACAGATATTTACTGTCCAAAATGCCAGTAGTCCTGAAGTAAGAAAACCACTTTGTATATTCTAACATCAAACTAGAAGGTTCTGGCATCTGTGAAATGTGGTATGATTTTTAGATACAATGGCATTGTTTTTACTTCTAATAGCACAGCTTCTCTGGCCAGAAATGATATTATGTAGTTTGATGTCTTGATAAGTCAACATTTTATAAGAACTTATAATAAGAAATCTTCCATAATATTGTTAATCTGTACCTGAAATATGTGTCACATTTATGCCAATCAATAATAATTAGTACCTTTCCAGGGTGTGGTACTTAGTTAAAAAATACTTTAATTGACTGACTTTCACAAAGAATAATGTTATGGGTATGGTATTAGTTTCTATAAGTTGTAGTGTTCAGCACTAATAAGCCCTAATAATAAAAAGCCAAAAATAACCTTGGATAATAGAGGCCTAGAATATTCCATCCATGTGCTGATGGACTCCTGTTAGATATGATTTATTGCCAGATTGACACATCCTAGAGTTACTGGAAAACATAAAATCACAACCACAAAAATTTTTCAAACCACATTGGCCTGTGTCTATATTTATAAGACAATATCTTAATTAATGATTGATATGAGAAGGTCAAGGCCAGTTTTGACAGCACCATCCCTTGGAGGTACATCTGAGATATAAGAAAGCTAACTGATCATGAGCCAGTGAGTGGTATTCATCCTTTTTTCAGCTTCATTTCCTGTTTTAGCTCCTGCACTGACTTCCCTAGATCATGGCCTCTAATACCTGGAAAGTAAAACTTTTTCAACGGTACTTACTCCTTTTTACCCTGTGGTATAAAAATTCCTGTGGTGAAGATGAGAAGGCAGAAGCTCATTTAGAGGGAAAATAAAGAGATGCTACATCTGAGCTCTCAATTAGGAACTCCAGCACAACCGTTTCAGAAGGACTTCTGGGACTTCTGTAGTCATTTCTGCTAAATAATGTAAGTACTCAATTTGGTGATGCTATATTATCCATCTACTGCACGCTCTTTATTCTTTTGCCTTCTCTATGCTTAATAAACTCACTTATTTTAAAAGAAATGAAAAACATGGCTATTGTAGATAATTTCCATTCTAGAGAAAAAGTTATCAATGTTTTTGTCACATAGGAAAACAAAAGCACATTATAATAAGCACATTTGATACGTTTATAAGTCTAATATATGAAATCTAAAGATAATAGGACAGGAAACACTAATTGTTGATGTTCACCAATATTATCTAAAAGTCATGAGGAATTTTTTTCAAAGAAACAGAGTATGTGTAAGAATGGTATGTACTGCTTCCTTCTTCTGTAGTGTCTTGATGATATACTAGTATACCTTGAATAATTGTAAAGAAAGGACCAGATCAAAAATGCAAGTCTTGAGTCTATGCCATAAAGAGATGGGCTTGAGGTAGGTGACATTTTATAATTGTAGAGCTTTCATGCACAAGGGTAGTGTCCTTATAAAAGTTCTCAGACAAATGACTAATTACTCTTGACCCAGGAGCATACAGTGAGAAGTCACTATACCAACCAGGGAAAGGGCACTCATTGATACCCAGATCTATATGTGCAATGATTTTTAATTCCTCAGTCCCCACAAATATGAAAACTGTCTCCCAGAAGTTCACAAGCTGTCTGATTTGTAACATTTAGTTATAACAGTATAAGCACTAGAGACAACATTTTATCACTATAGTCCCATAGTTGAAGATAATAATGCTTCCAAGAAAAAAATACTATAATTTAATAAGGTTTTAGTTTCTTTGCTACTAGATAAAGATGTTCTATGTTCTTGAGGCAGAAATTCCGTAGAGCTCCTTGATGTTAGTCCTTAATCGGGTGAATGCAACTTTGTAATCTATTCTCTTTAAACTCACACGGACTACATACTAAATATCAACTTTCATTTTGTGGTTTGGATCTATTACAAGTGTGTTTTCTATGTATGTGACAGTATCTCGATCTCTAATTCTCTTTGTATTAATTTTTCTGCTGAAACTTGTACTAGAATTCTAGATGTTCGATACATGTATTTACTAAAGTATGTGTTGATAATCGTAATATATCAATTACAATAGAAAATGGAATTTTTTATGAATAATTTATATGTATGCAACCATACCATGATATAAATATAATTTCTTGTTTTTAAGTAACATTAAAGTTGGATAACATGCCTTAAAGGTTTATTGACAAGGTTTACTCAACCTGTTGAGTATGAAATCAATTTAGCATAAAATATTTTTAAAATGACAAAACTTTACATAAATAGCCAAATTATCTTTTTTTCTAAATCATGAAAGTGCCAATGGCTTGAAATGATTGATTATTAAATTCTTTATTTTTCTAGAAGGTGAAGATTAACAATTTATACTCCACTAATTATATGTGAAAATACTTTAACTAAAAATATTAAATATTTTGTTTGTGCTAGTGATATGTTACATCAGTTTGCTTTAAATTACCTGCTTATTGAATTACTTAATTATTTGAGTGTGTGCACCTTCATGATTTTATCTATATCAAATACATGATAGTGTCAAGAAAGAACAGAATAGGGCACTGAATCCCTGCAAATGGATTCACAGATGTTTATGAACTTCCTGTTGTGAATGCTGGAAAGCAAATATGAGCTTTCTGTGGGAGCAGTAAACATTCTTAACTCTCTGCCATATCTTCAGCCCTAAATCACATATACTTTTAAAACTTCATACATGACTACTGCGTGCATATCACTCTCATTGTTCCTTCCCGATTTCTATTTTCACCTGTGTCCTCCTGCCCCCACACTGATAGCTTATTCTTTATTATTGTAACACATGTATACATATGTGTATATGTATGTAAATATCCATCAACTGAATCCAGTTGGCCCAATGTTTATGTGTGTGTGTCCAGGGTCTAATGCTTGGGAACTCATCTGTGCTGATTAGTTTTATTGTTGATTGGTCACATGCTAGTGTTATTGAGGAAGAGGGAACTTCAATTAATAAAATGCATCTAACACATTCCATGTAGACAAATCTGTGATTATATTTCTTTGTTAAAGAATTATATGAGCTCCGAGGGTACTAGTTAGTTCATGTTGTTGTTCGTCCTAAGGGGCTGCAAACCCCTCAGCTCC
>NW_022196901.1:7199118-7201695 GCF_008632895.1 Mastomys coucha | reverse complement strand
AAAAAAAAAAAAGAATGATATGAAAGAACCCATCTCATTGTGGACTAGTAGTCCTGGGTTATATAAAAAAGCAAATTGAGAAACCCATAAGAAAGTAAGCCAGAGGAAGGAAAACCAAAAAGAGTGGATGCTTCAGTCCTACTTGGAATGGGGAACATAATAATCATGGGAATTAGAGGGCGGGAGGCACTTGGGAGGAAGAGAAGATGGAGAGGGAAAAAGAGGGGAAGAATCAAGTATGGGAGGAGATGGAGATGAACAGAGGGACAGGAAATTGAACAGAGATGTGTAGCAATGGGGGGTGGGGAATTCGAGGTAACATCCAAAAAGTTCCAGATGTCAGGAAAGCAAAAACCTCTCAGGACCCCACAGGGATGACATTAGCTGAAATAACCTCCAAAAGAGGAGAGAAAACCAGTAAAGACCATATCCAGAGGTGAGGCATGCCCACCCCCACAGTTGAGAGATGGGGCCATGAATCCATCTCCAAAATTCTAATCCAGAATTGCTCCTGTCTAAAGGAAATACAGGGACAAAGAGTGGATCAGAGACTGAAGGAAAGGCCACCCAGAGACTGCCTCTTCTGAAGATCAATCTCACATGCAGACACTGGATGCAGACACTATTGCTGATGCCAAGAAGTGCTTGCTGACAGGAGCCTGATACAGCTGTCTCCTGAGGGGCCCTGACAGATCTTGACCAATACAGATGCAGAAGCTAGCAGCCAAACATTGGATGGAGCACAGGGACCCCAATGGAGGAGTTAGGGGAAGGACTGAAGGAGCAGAAGGGACCATAAATCCTGGCTCTTGATCCTGTGAAGTCTTGATGCCCCAGTGTAGAGGAATGCTAGGGCAGTGAGGCAGGAGTGGATAGGTGGTTTGAGGAGTAACCTCATAGAAGCAGGGTAGAGGGGGATGGAATAGGAGATTTGCAGAGGAGAAACCTGGAAAGGGGATAACACTTGAAATGTAAATAAATAAGAAAAAAGAAATGAAATGATTAAGACATAAAAATAAATCTTAAAAATATATTACCAAGCCGGGCAGTGGTAGCACATGTCTTAATCCCAGCACTTGGGAGTCAGAGGCAGGCGGATTTCTGAGTTCAAGGCCAGCCTGATCTACAGAGTTAGTTTCAAGACAGCCAGGGCTATACATAGAAACCCTGTCTCAAAAAACCAAATATATATATATATTATATACACTGATATATATCTCAGCATGTATTACCAGGATTGGAGGATAATAGTAGCTTTTCAGTCTTTCTTATAATTGTTGAATGGAATATTAAGGCCAGAATTGCCAAGAAAAGAGAAAAAGAGAAAGTAAGCTAGTAAGTGTTGTGAATCCATGGCTTCTGCTGAAATCCCTACCTTCATATTTCAACCTTGAATAAGTAGCCTATATACCCTCAGTGAGCTGGGACTCAGGATATGTAGGCTACATAAATCCTTTTCAAGACAAGTTACTTTGGACATGGTCTTAGTCATAACAAAAGAAAGCACTCTAGGACTTCACCCCCTGAAAGATCTAACTCTCCCTTTCCCCATCCATTCACCACTGGTGATTCTTCATCTAGGGATAAGAACTTGTGGCATTTCCGCAGTCAACAATGACACGAGAACTGATATGGTCATTATGCTAATTTTGTCCATGAAACCATGTGGTTGAAATTTCATGGGAACAGTTTCCCTTTCACATCATGGTGACACTTATCTAGTAACAGACATTCTGGTCGTTTGGCTTTGGAAATATTTCTACTTCCATTTTTGCAATGTTCCATGAGGCTTAGGTAGTGTTCCATTCAAAATGTCTATCAGTTAATGTAGAGCAGTATACCAATCATCATTCTCTATACTTACAAAATGTGAATCTCCATTATATCTTCATATATTGGAAAGAGAACTGTCTTTGAGGTATTGTGAGAGCTACAACTATCTGTGAGTATAAGTATTTAGAACATTTAGAAATTATATTAATCTAGGAAAAGGGCAGATTAGGCTATCCTCTAGTGTCTCTAACGATGCGTAGTTGGCAAATTTTATACTATCAGACATGGATTCCCTCTCATCAAACAAGCCTTGAGTCCACTAAGACAGCTGTGATGTGCATCCAAGATAAAGTGACAATATTGCACTGCAAAGAAAGTGAAATCATAAAACTGGTTGATAAATTTATGGAGGAAGAGAAAGATCAGTAGTAGATGCTCCATTAATTTGTAAACTCTAGGTCCCAATTTTTATATTTGGTTATAACTTGAAATCTCCAATGAATAATTATTAAAAAAAAAGTAGAAAGGGATCATTGTCAGGGGAGGGGAAGGCTCCCTAGTGGGGGGGGATAGTATGAAACATGAACGATGAAGTATGCAATGGGAAAAATGTGGGAGGCTTTAACTGGGGGTGAAAGAAAAGGAAGAGGAAGAGAAAGAAACAAATAGCAATGATAATGTTCAAACAGAAACATAAGAAAACACTGTGTTACACGTTTACTTCAAATTCATATGTAGCATATACATAAGAATACATACATACATCATACAATAAATACATGTAAGTATGTATGTGATAGAGCA
>NW_022196901.1:7189605-7198680 GCF_008632895.1 Mastomys coucha | reverse complement strand
TAGAGCATATACATAAGAATACATACATACATCATACAATAAATACATGTAAGTATTTATGTGATAGAGCATATACATAAGAATACATACATACATCATACAACGAATACATGTAAGTATGTATGTGATAGAGCATATACATAAGAATACATACATACATCATACAATAAATACATGTAAGTATTTATGTGATAGATTTCTTTTTGTCAAATTGAATTAGGCTAGTTTGGGGATTGTTGGCCTCCCAAGAGCAATGTACTTGGTAATAAAATTCTCAATACCAGGCATAGGATGCCTTCCTTCAAGTTTTTGAGGGTAACACAAGAGTTTCCCAAATAATACTGGTTTTTACTGTGCCCCTGGTTGCTTTCCAAATGTGAGGCTAAGACACTCTTTCTGAAGAAACTATGAACTTTAGACATAGGATGTGAAGAGTTTGAACGGGGACTGACCTGGAACCCTCCTTCCTAAGTGCTATGCCAGTTGCCAAGGAAAAAAGATAAGGGCTAGTCTAAAAGTTGTAGAGCCTATGAAAAATAGACTGTCCTCGCCAAATATCCCCAAAGTTATATTAGTTGTTTGATGGCTATAGAAGAAAATGACAAAATCTATATTTTTCTTCTAATAGATAAAGGTGTTATACTAATCAGTGCATAGAAAAAATATTAAGAACATATACCTTCTGGCAACATGATCTTAAATACAGCCCCCTTTTCTATTTTATATATATATGTACATACATTATACATATGTACCAGTAAATATATATATTCTTTTAAAATTTAAACTCATATTTTGTCAGATTTATTAAAATTTATGAGTGAAATATGAAAATAAAATGATGAAAGTCCCATAAAAAACAAATTTTCTAATTACACAGGCTAATCTTTGTATTTAGGTATTTTAGGTGAGCCTCAAAATATTTGTTTTGTATTATTTACAAAAGCTTTTTAAAGGCTTGGATTTTTAATAGTAGTAAGAAAAACCTCATCCTTGAAGTTATACATCAAATCAAATTAAAACACACCACCTGAAGCTTATATTTGAGAATAAATCTGGTCTTCTATACATGTATAGTACACACTAACGTTTTAAGTTGGAGGAGTTCTATCTACTTAGAAGCTGAAGTGTTTTCAGGCTTTGTACTAAGAATTCATCACACACATGCATTTTCTCCTTCCTAACAAAGCATTCCTTGTGTTATGCCTGTTTAAGATGCTGTTTAGGGTTGTAAGTCTCAATTTTCAATGGGAATGAACTACATTCTAAGCACATTACCCAAGGTATTGTTCTCCTGGGTCTAAATTTCAGCTAATGAAGCAAAGCCAATACACACACATCTATTATTTTCACATGGGGAATAGACTCATGGGGTGAATGAAATTGGCAATTTACCAAAAATACCCAAAGTCTTAAATTGAAAAGTCCCCAAGATAAAAGAAAATATAAATACTTCAAGTGTGGAAAGTGTTAATAGAGCTAAACCACTGAACAACAGTGGAATTTTACGGCATTTCCAAACATAAATATTCTATGATCAAAAAAATGTATGTTTCTAAGTTTTTATTTTACAATTGTTAGTTTCCAATGCTTTTATAAACCTATGAAGTGAACAAATTACTGAAATATTATATAAAACTTTCATTAACTAAGATCTTTAGATTTGCATAATTAACTTTTTTGCTTACTTTTAGTTTATCCATAAATATTTTGATTTACTGGTATCAACACTGGCACTTGAATACCTACTGAATAACTATCAAAATCAGACATTTCCAAATTTCATAAATAAATAATATTTTATTTACTCCTTGAAATGTCATGAATATGCAGAATTATGTAGATCATATCTACCCTAATTCAACTTTCTTAAACCAGCATGTTTGCCTCCTGACTTCATGACCTCTTGTTTGTGTAATAACACACTGAATCTAATTGTAAAGACGTTTCAATTGAAATTTAGATGAGAGCCAGAAATACAATGGGAAAATTTGGTGTTGAGGAACATGAGTATTAAGTGATCTTTGTATCCAACATTCATTTCAATATTACTTTGATTATCATTAACTTCCTAAAGAGAAATGGTTAGGTTTAAATCCATTTAAGGTTAGCACAAAACTCATGTCTTTCAAAAACTGAAATTGTAAATAGGTAGCCTTTTCTTCTGATCATAGTTTATGTGCTAACTGGTTTTATGATATCTATCTTTGGAAAACAAAAGGTCTAAAATCTTGCAGTGCACAGCCATTATATATCTCAAAATGCATTCTGATTAAAGAGAACTTGGAGTACTTAAAGGTGTACTTTGAAGAAGTCTTTGTTTTCATGGTAAGATAGGCTTTTCTCCATTCAATTTGGCACATCCATTGATATGATCTATTTTATCTCATGTTCGGACATTAATGTTGGTGACACTTTATGGGTATAGCCTCCTATATACTCAGACTTAACTCTACATAAAGAACTATAGACAACTGAGGAAAGGTAGGAAAGACATGATCTTCCCCATGAAATTTGTAGAAAAAGAGGTAATGAATTTGAAGGAGAGTAAAAGAATTATATAGAAAAGTATATATAGAGAAGTATACAGAAGGAGAGTAACCAGACAAACATTATGACAATTAAACTATATTCTTGAAAATAAAAATAACAAAGAAAACAGGGTGCTGATGGGAAAAACCTTTGCCTTATTTAAAATAATGCAATGGTTTATCTGAAATTAAGGGAAAGAACTTTTTAAATTATTTTTGAGGAGCAGATTTTTATTTAAATATGGAAATACAGATGACAAAATAGGGCATTGCAAAAGGGAAAGCTATGAAGTAATAGAGGTAAATAAGAGAATAGGGTAATAAATATTAATTCTCATTATTTAGAATTTTGTCTAACGACTATACAGCACTTACTTCCTGTCACTTCCTGAGGTTTTGAAAAAATCTCTTGACTCAAAGAATTCCAGATTTATTCATTTTCCTTGATAAATTAAGATTTATCTCCCTTTATAGCTATTAACTGCTTCCCTATCTTAACATCTAAACAAAATAAAATGTGTATATTTATATAAAATTATTTTCTACATATATCTTTTATTATTCTGTGTATTATTTTTAAAATATAATTAGTGTTACTGAAAATTTTCACAGTCCATTATTTAAGACAAAGACCAGATCACATTATTTGTTCCAACCTGGGGAATTATTCATGTTCCAATGCTAGATTGCTTCTGCCAAAGTAATGAGTGAGAGTTCTAGATGTACTGCACTTACATTCTATCATGGTTCTCAGTCTTTAGAGTAGCCCTTGCAGGTGGTGTGACATTTTAACTCAAGATGGCTTGCCACTTATTTCTGAGAAATTTGTACATGCACATGTCACCATTTTGTTAAATGTATCTATAAGTAATTTTGTCCTATAAAAGTCCTGGTTTTAAGCCGGGCGGTGGTGGCGCACGCCTTTAATCCTAGCACTTGGGAGGCAGAGGCAGGCGGATTTCCGAGTTCGAGGCCAGCCTGGTCTACAGAGTGAGTACCGGGACAGCCGGGGCTACAGAGAGAAACCCTGTCTCAAAAAACCAAAAAAAAAAAAAAAAAAAGTCCTGGTTTTTCTACATAAATGAAAATAATCTCCCTAGGACAAATACAGTCAAATGAAGACTAGGCTAACCTGGACTAGCTACTTGTTGTTGTGAATAAAATTTAGTTAGGCCCCAGATGTTCCTGGATTCACAGCTGTAACAGCAGTGCCTTCAATGGGATGGGAACCCCTGGTCCTGAAAGCCTACACTTGCTCTCTGGTGCCTTTTAGAAAACATATACAATGTCTGCTATAGAACTGATTAACTGCTATATTTTTAAAAAATACAAGATGCTATTTTTTAGATAAGTTTTTATTTTTATATAAGAACTTTAAATAATGTAATAAAATATTAACTTATATGTCTCTAATAGTTTTATAGTTTGTATTTTAAGTTTAGGGACCAGTTACATGTCAAAATAAATTATAAAAAATGATTTTAAAAACAAGAGTGCTCTATCAAATTATTTTTATATTTTATATTTACCTACTTAAGTACACATATACACACATATTTTCCCAGGTTCCCACCCTCTTTTATTGATGGTTTTCTGTGCAAAATTGTACAAATGATATTTACTCTTAATATCTTTTCAAATTTTAGTTTTGTTTTGTGTGTGTGTTTGTATATTTGTGTGTGTATGTATGTGAATGTGTGTGAGTGTGATTGTGTACATGTGAATGTAGATGCATGGGTTTTGTATGTATAGATGTGTGTATGTATATTATGACTGTATTTGTCAAATCTAAATGTACTACTACCTTTGTGGGTCAATGATTTAGATCCTGACACTGGAGGTATAGGGTATTGTCTCATGACATGTGGCCTGGCAGCAGAACTTGGATCTTCTGGAGAAGCAAGACATTTTCTTAAGAGCTGAGCCATCTCTCCAGTATCCTGTTTAATTTTTATAACTTTATGATAAGGCTTGAGTCCATCTAGACTTTCTGTGATCTATAATAGCTCTTTAGAATTTTGCAAGTTAATTATAACTTTTATATTTCCTACCAAATACTCTAATGGCATTTTAGAAGGTTGACTACTATTTAATCTATAGTACAGATTGTAGAATATAATAATGCTTGCAATGTATATTTTTCCAATCAATGAACATAGCATATTGTATATTGGTTATTATGTTTTCTTGTTTATTTATCATGATTATGTTGAAACCTTGTCCAATTTTTTGGGAAAATGAGGCAAATTTTTAACATTTTGAACAAATTTAAACAAAATATGATATGAAAACATGGGTTTATAAAAGAGAAAGCAATAAAAGGTATTGAGGTATAAAGTATTTGTTTTAATAAATAAGGCCTCACATGAAGTATATATCCTGTTCTTGAAACAAAATTTTTACAAATTAATGAATACTTCCCTTCCATTTAGTAAGTACATAATAACATTAGAATAGAAAAGTGGCAAATAAAATAATATTAATATGGTCAATGTTAATTTGGTTGATTAGAAAGCTATCATTTCACATTTGGTAATATAAACATTTTGTCTTGGGTTAATCACACTCTCAAAAATGTGATTACTTTATTAATATGGAGGCATGATTGCAACAAACAATTTTACACAAATGGAAGTAAAACTTCAGGAAACATGTCAGAAGAGTAAAAGCCTTGGTTATCAATGATATAAATTCTCAAATACTGGAACAGCTGTGCCAGTTTATTTATCATTTTTATGCAAATGATACCAACACTGAGAAAAGTCAAATGTGTTTCTCCATGCTTAATCTTGGATCAATATATTGTCTGACTTGAAATTTGCATAACTAAGAGTCACATTCTGCTATGACCTGCATGGCTTTGGATGTCCCTGACTTTGGCAATAAAGTAATGTAGAGGAATTTTAATCCAGAAATACAGCTGCTGTGGCAAGGGATCTCACTCAAAGACTTTTTATGTCTGTGTTTTCCACCTGGAATTCAAACACCCTACACACTTTTCATCCCTCTGGCTGGAATACAGGCATGCCTGTAGTATACACTTTTAATTGCTAACAATGAAGGTAAAATCAGTTTGTAGATGGAAGTAGCCTCATTTAAAAGTGACATCTAATTGAGGGACAGACAAAGTGAATTAGAGGAAGATTTGATAGAATGACTTAGA
Source organism: Mastomys coucha (assembly GCF_008632895.1). NCBI lineage: Eukaryota > Metazoa > Chordata > Mammalia > Rodentia > Muridae > Mastomys > Mastomys coucha. The sequence continues at coordinate 7,192,986 of NW_022196901.1, read as the reverse complement.
GATAGGATATGTCCTACTCTCATGGGAACACAAAAGACTTAAGAGAAGACTTAAGACAGAAGAGGAGACTTAAGGTAGAGTAATGCAGAAGGAGGAAGGGATGGAGGGAGACATACACATACATACAGAGAGGAGGGAGGGAGAAAAGGAAAGACAGACAGAGAGAAAGAGAAAGAGAGAGAGAGGGAGGGAGGGAGGAAGGGAGAGAGAGAGAGAGAGAGAGAGAGAGAGAGAGAGAGAGAGAGAGAGAGAGAGAGAGAGAGAGAGAGAGAGAGAGAGAGAGAGAGAGAGAGGTATTTTTACCAGGACAGTTTTACAGAGATAGGTTTCAATTGAATACAGAAGAAAAAAAAACAGAGAATGAGAAGATTAGAACCTAGTACCAGTTAGTGTGTGGCCAATTCAGTCATAAGCTGAAAGAAGGCAATTTGAGTCAGTAAGCTTGGAGAGGAGTTTGAGGAAGTGTAGAAGAACTAGAAAGGATGAGCTCATTCAGCAGTATTCCTCTGAGACATCAATTCCAGCTGGCAAATAAAGGCTACAATTACAAAATAACAAAGAAAAATATACACAAATGGAGGGAAAGAATAAAGACAGGGAGGGAGGAAGGGGAAGGAGGGAGAGAGACGGGGGAGGGGGAACTGGGTGGAATCATGTGGGACATGAACTCTTATGGAGATGATCAGAGGCAGGCTTGAAGCTTGGCAGATTTATTTTATACAACTGAATGAAGGAGACAGGTTTATTATACACTGCTGAATGAGTAGCTGTTTACATGTAGCTGGGCTCAGTATGCAGTCTCTAAAGCAGGGCAGTTTCAAGGTGTAGTCATCTTGAAAGAGACAGCTGTGGTTGATAATTTCTGTGTGCACTGGCTTCAGCTAAGTGTCAACCATTCTGAACATCTGTACTTTGACAAAGAAAGGTTTTGGCATTCCTCTGAGCCTGATAAGGGAAGGCTTTGTCATTTCTTTGGCTATAAGACACTGGAATGAGTAACAAGATTGGGCTCTGATCAATAATGTACATTCACTCAGTTTATTTGCTTTCTACACTATATTGCACTATACTTTAAAACCACAAATTTTATAAATGATATTTTACAATAAAAAGATGTTAACTATTTCAACTTAACTCTATACAAAGTAGCATGTTGTAACTTAATCTCTCAGTTTTAAGGAAATAGGCAAAATAACCTTATAAAACTTAATACTGATTGCCAATTGACTTAGAACAGAAGTCTGCAGATATGGTTGTGAGAGATTAACTATATAGGAGCAAAGGGACCATTTAACTAACAATCTTGCTCTCAGGGTTTTAATTCATAATAGGCTATACTGTTTTAAGGTCACATCAGATATTCTACATATCACGTATTTATATTTTGATTCACAGTGGTAGCAAAATTACAGTTATGAAGTAGCAATGAATTAATGTTCTGGTTTGGGGTCACCGCAACATGAGGCTACAGTTGTATTAAAGGATAGTGACATTAAGAAGGTAGAGAACAACTTTTTAAATGTGAACATTAGGAAAGTTGAGAACAACCTTTTAAGGTTGAAAACAACCTTTTAAATGTGAGCCAATAAAAACTGTTACTCAAATATGTAATTCTTTTCAGGTTATTTCATTAAACCAAGAAGAAAAGTAATGTATACCCTAATGACTTCACACGGTTTAAATTCACTGCCAATTCTAATCAGCAGATGTTGGAGAAGTTCACTAATTATTTCTAGGTACTAAGACCATAAATCTCCATACATGTATTTAATTAATACTGGCTAAATGTTATAGATATTATTCAAAATCCCAGGCTGGGGCTTCTACCCCACCTTGATCATTGAGTTCCCAGATGAAAGACATACTCACAGCCTTTTACTTACTGTAAGCCATAAACAGCACAATAGCTGGGCACCTGCCCTCTACCATCCATGCTGTTAAAATCTATTTTCCTGTGGATAACACGAAGTTATTACTTATTATTTACCATATTCCATCTGGGCTGCTTTTAATTCCAATTGGACATCCCTCAGGACTACACTTTCTAGACTCAAACCCTGTTGGCTTTTCCTTCCTCCTTTCTGCATATTCTTTTTTTCCTTCCTTTTCATCCAAGCCTATGAAACCTAAATACTTCTGTCTGGCTGTTGGATGTTGTCATCTGTCTCTTCTGCCTAACTATTGGCTGTCAGCATCTTTATTTACCAATTACAATTAACTGGAGGCAGGGTCACTTAGCGAGCATCTACAGCTGGACTCTCATCTCTAGGGCAAACAGTTTTGGGGGTCCAAACTAGTATTAAAATACAAGTCTAGCTATTGTGCTGTATAGGGCTTATTGTAAATATAAAATCTGTGAGTGTGTTGTTCATCATGACCAAAGTAGGGTAGAAGCCTCTGGTTGTGACTTTAAATAATTTCTACATTTAGCCAATAATAATTAAATACACGTGTGAAGATTTGTGACCTTAGTGCCTAGAAAGCTTAGGACCTAGAAAGACACATAACTTTGCTTTTCTCTTTCAGGCCTTGCCTCGGTGTCATTTTCCTTTTGTTTCTCCAATTTCCAAAACAGAAATGGTATTTACATCTCGTCTTCCCTCATCCCAACACATCTCAAGGCTATATTTTACTACTTTGAGTATATAAGAGAATTAAGAGAATATTTTAGATATCTTAGAATGATCTTCTTTAAATGACCCAGGACATAGTTCCTAAAATCTGGGACACTTAGAAAGTAATTTTATGCTATAATGATGACAGTGAAGTGGGTCTAAGAAGGGATATGTTGTAGCTCGCGCAGTCGTCTCGCCAGCAAGAAGACACGCGGACACTAGGTTCCTTCTGCAGCAACGTTTATTGTCTTCATCCAGAGGGAAAAAATGGTCGAGCCAATAATCCGCACTGCTTATATACACCACAGTGCGGCATGTCTGCCCACAGCACGGCGTGTCTGCCCATGATTGGCTGTTCGCTCATTACCCTACGTAACGCCCCAGAATGGGCCATGAATTTGCACTCTACGCACATGCTCAAACAGTTCTCTACGCACATGCGCAGTTGTTTACTAGGAGTTGACAGCGGAAGTAGGCGCCATCTTGCCATGGCGAATGTCTCTCCAGCTTCACCGCTCCCCACATCTCCCCCTTTTGTTTTAGTTAAAAGGGAAGGTCAAATGTAGCAAGTCAGAGAGTGCTTTTGCTCTGCCAGGGCCACTGTCTTAGGTCATTCTGCATAAAACCTGCAGCCTTACCCGTCATGGGATTACCCCACACACACACACCTGAGGGCTCCGTGTCTTAGGTTGGTCTGTGTTTGGGGAAGGTTGCCCGTCTCTGGGTACCCAGGAGCTGGCGTAGCTTGTCTACTCTGACCCTGCTG
>NW_022196901.1:7170332-7188403 GCF_008632895.1 Mastomys coucha | reverse complement strand
TAAGCCCCAAGTCTTGCAAAACATCTCTCCCCCACAGGTTAACAGGAAGAGGAAGCACATAAGGTACAAAGTTTCCTGTCTGGCCCTCTGGTGCACACCACGCCAGGGTGCGTAAGCTGACTGCAGGGCTGGCCTCATATCTCAATCCCTGGAAAGAGTGGGAAGATTGGGTTACAGGCCATGCCTTAGGCCACCAGTTGGAAGAAATAATGCTTTTGTCAGCTCCTGTGTCCAGTATACCGGTAAAATTTTTTCCCTCTATAGATAACTCTAACGTGGGCCTGGTCTTAAGGTCAACTACCAGATGAGCAAAGTCTGTCCCAGATGAATCAAGCCAGTCGGTGCCCCGTGGCAGTCTCGTAGAGGGGAAACAATCATGTAAGCTGGGGAGGACTATTAACTGAGCAATCTTATGTCCTGGGGAGATGGAGAAGACGCCCTGTGGGCAAGAACAGAGAACCTGAAGTTCCCCAGTGTAATCTGCAAGTCTTTCAAGTTGCACAATGGCAAAATTGGCACCAGGCCCACACCTGTTGACTGACTCAGCAAGCTCCCCAATAGGGGTGCACTCCACTGGAGCACAGACACGGCCACCACCAGCATCCTCAAACACTGGAAAGGCACGCAAGAGTTTATTCTTGTCTCTTCTAGACAAAAAAGAATCCGAACAGTGTCCATCAGTGCACAGCAGGGGTGCACCCAGAAGAGCACACGGGTCAGCACGAAGTGTTCTGTGGCTCTGATCTCCCTTTCGCTTTTGATTCTGGAGAGGCAGCGAATGCTCATTTGGATGACACCTCTCTTCCTTATAGCGAGCCACTTCTCTCTCCAAGTCTTCCTCCTCAGAGGGGCTCAATTCCTCAGAGCTATCAGGCTCGAAGAGCTTCCATCTCGAAGCTCCATCTCTTTCTCTACTTTTCTCTCCCAGGGTGTACTTTCCCTTATCTATCGCTTCTGCAGGTCGAGCGGAAGGGCCTGTACTCTTGTGTATATCCTTTTTTCTCTCTCTCCCTTTTCTCCTGGCTAGCCTCCATCCTCTTATCTTTTCTCTCCCTTTTATTCTGGCTAGCTTTTACTCTCCCCTCTGTTTCTGACATGCTATCTTGTAACTCCTCAAGTGCCCCCCCCCCCATGCCACAGAGGCGGGGCATTTCTCATCCTCCAGGCAAGAATGTATAACAAGCGCAATTAGCATGATTACCTTGGCTTTGGCCGTGCTCTCTAACCCTGAGAAAGGGTTGGAGGAATTAAAATCAAGCAGCATGCCTCTCAGAGCCTACCCTGTCTTGCAGTTCTGAAACCTACCAGCTGTTGTAAGGCTCCCCCGGCGTCCCGGGTTTCATCACCAGTTGTAGCCCGCTCAGTCGTCTCGCCAGCAAGAAGACATGCTATAGGGAAAAAAGGGTCGAGCCAATAATCCGCACTGCTTATATACACCACAGTGCGGCATGTCTGCCCACAGCACGGCGTGTCTGCCCATGATTGGCTGTTAGCTCATTACCCTACGAAACGCCCCAGAATGGGCCATGACTTTTCACTCTACGCACATGTGCAAACAGTTCTCTACGCACATGCGCAAACAGTTGTTTACTAGGAGTCGACAGCAGAAGTAGGCACCATCTTGCCATGGCGATTGTCTCTCCAGCTTCACCGCTCCCCACAATATGTTAGTGTTAACCACAGCTATATTCTGAAACAGTTGCAAATTGAGTTCTATGCTCTGAAATAAGGATCATTTTTAAAGTAAGAAATAGCTTGAATATATACATTTCCAGGATAAGGCACAGAAGAACTGTTTCTAGAGGTGGGTGTCTAAGACATTGGCACAGAGTAATAGGGAAGAACAGATGTTTTCATGATCTAGGACCCCAAACAATATTCTGAAGAATGGTGCAAATTTGTTAGTTACCATGCAGCTACTGGTCTGAAAAGCATTAATGATAAGGGCTGGCTGGAACATCAACAGAATTAGTTTAATTATTGGTGAGCAGATTTACATTTTGACTAGCTTTATTATTAACAAGCAAGTACATCTCAAAGGTCATGTTCTTTTAATACACTCATTTTTTTTGCAAGTATGTTGTTGTCTTAAACAAAATATATTGTAAAGCATTCAAGAAAAAAATGTGAGGGAGTGATTATGAGACACTCTGATGGGAAATATAGGTTAGGTTTTATTGTACATGAAAATTCATCTTGGTAGGTCACCGAAACCTAGGATAAGTGAAAAGTTATTAGTGAATTGTCCTAACATTGGAGCAAACTGTGTATTGTCACCCAAGCTAAGTAAAGCGTGTTGACTCTCCTGAGCATGTAAAGCTGTTTAGGATGGAACTTACTCAATATTCCCCACTAAGAGGTTGATTCAGTGTTTATATTTAGGCAGCTGTGCAATTAAGAGGATTACATTGAGTTTTCAAAATATTTAGGCATCTACTTACTTCATATCTCCTATCTGTGAGGTATAAAAAGACCTCTGAAATTAAGAACAAAAGTTTTTCATATTCAAGCAGTGACATTTTCAATAAAATGATAATAGACAATAAACATCAGTGCTATTGTTCCCTAATATTAATAAATTATAATAAAATTGTACAAATTATAATAAAATCTATAAAGAATTTTGAGTATTCTATTTTTGAAAAGATATATTTATAGAATACAGTTTGACATTGCAAAGGTGTCAATTGTTATAAAAAGGATTCTCCCCTTTCCATATTAGCTCTGACATAAAGAATAAACTCCAATTACAGGGGGTAAAATCTCAGCAGTAAAATCATTTAAGCTTAAAAAGAATAGGTGACTTTATGAATTCCATTCTAAATTAAAGTTGAGTGGAAAGTGTAGGGTATTTGTTGAGTGTTTAACAAATATGTTATGGCATATGTATTGGATTCAAATTATTTTTACATTGTTTAATGCCTAGAGGGTTAAAACTAAGGTTGTGAGGTGAGGAGTACTTTTAATATATTTAATAAAAAGCTATGGAGAGCTAATAAGATTGGTGAAGTCTTTTAAAGTAAGGGGGGTTGCCCACATACTTCAATTTCTAAAGGAAGTTGCTGCTTAAATTACATAACAATTCATTATTTGATGCTGGATTTTAACACTTTGCTGTACATTCTTAAAATATGTAAGATTGAGCATAACAGGAAAAAGTATTAAAATCATGCTTGTGTTACTCTGTTTGTGTGTATGTGTGTTTGTGTGTGTGTACAAGGGAAAGAAAGAAAGGATGGGAATGAAAGGCTGACAGAGAAGAGCGAGAGTTTCATAATATATGAGTGAGGTTTTGAATACCTGTGTTAATGTACAATTTAGGTACAATAAATATCAAATATGGGTCATGATGCTGAATGCAACCAAGGATGACATGCATTAAAAATTGGCAAAATATGACCAGTCTTTTTATTTTGTCTTGATGCTTACTGAACATGAAATGCAACACTTTAAGTGTAAAGCAAAAGTGGAATACATATGCATAATTAGTACAGACAATGATTATATTCAACTTGTAAATGTTCCCCCATCTATTTGTAGCATGTTTTTCTTAGATCAAGATTGATGTACTATTCCTATTGTATTCAAATAAAACTAATTTTCCATATATTGTTGAAGTTATAACTATTAATGAAGGATGTTTACCTATAGCTTGTTTTCACAAAATTTTATATTGAGTAACCTGATAGTTGCCTCAATATTTTATATACTTTAATAATTCAATTTTACCCACTTAAACAGTTCTATCTATAAATCTAATACTGAAAAATGAATATATTATCTCAAAATCCACATGAACACTAAAATTAATAAAAAATAGAATTGACTGTTTAAATAATTCAGCAATTTATTTTTCTAAGTTAGTCATGGAAATGACTCAATATTAATAAGTAAATTAAATATAGGTTATAGAATTTGGAGGTCATTGTTATTTTGTTTGTATGGTTCAGTTAACCAATGAATTGTGAGGGTTACTTAAAGCATCATGGACAAATTTGACCATTGAAGAAACAATCCCTTGTACTCCTAAGCCTTGTTCTTTGAAGAACTCCTATCTGCTGTTGAATTCCAATAACACTAGATATCATTCAAGTCATCCAAGCTGCCTTAATCACTTTTAAACTTAATTTAGTATTTTGTAAATTTAAAAGCTTAATTACTTTGAAACTGTGTTTGCTTTCCTTTAAGAAAATGAATTTTAAAAATAAAATTTGCTATTGGACTTCAAGCTTTTACATAAATCTAAAAAGTCACATATTTTGTACCCTAGGGTGTAAATTTTTATGTGTGGGTGAAATGTAATAATATGAAATATACTCTTAGGTATATGTTGATGTAGGGAGATTATTTTTTTTTCTGAATTGTGAATGGTTATAAAAATTGTTATTTCTTTCTCAAATAGTTACGATGCACACTACTAAAAGTCTGGTTTTTGCAGAACCAGTACTTTAATGTTCTCTTAATTCCCAGATAGATATTTGATTAGAATTTATATATTGAACTATAGGTAAATTTATATATATGTGCATTGGCTATGTCCTCAGAGACATCCCAAATTTGTCAATTCTAAATCACTACATCTCTTCAAATCTGTCTCTAAGTTTGTTTTAGTTTTAATTATGGTCTACCCAATGACATAAATAAGACACTCAAGATTAACTTAAGATTCATCTTTCTCATCTCTATCAAACTCTATCAATCACCATACAGTTTATAATTTAGAAATTTGTTACATTATTCTGATGGCTATAATTTTAAATTACTCTAATATTTTTCTAGCTGTATTTAATGCTTTCTTTTTTGTTCTACTTCATTTTGTATGTATCATCAATATTTATTGAAAAATATTGTTTATATAGGATATGTTCTATCACAATTTCCCTTTTTCTACTTCCCTCCAGATACTTCTCATCTCTCTACCTACCCAACTCCATTCCCTTTCTTTCTGTCTCTTGTTTGTGTTCAATGATTTCCTTTTAAGTTAAAGTATATTTACCTTACTATGGCTAAGTAATAATGCTTGTATCATTTTAAGAAATAATCATATGTAATTTTTCATCATTTTATTAAGAAATTTGGAGCTGGGCAGTGGTGGCGCCTGCCTTTAGTCCCAGCACTTGGGAAGCAGAGGCAGGTGGATTTCTGAGTTCAAGGCCAGCCTGGTCTACAGAGTGAGTTCCAGGACAGCCAGGGCTACACAGAGAAACCCTGTCTTGAAAAAACAAACAAACAACAACAAAAAAAGAAATTTGAACTTCACAGAATGAAATTCAAGGCTTTTCTTTGTTCACCACTTTCTTAATTAGGTACTATTTTTGCAACAGTTATATGTTTTTATCAATAATGATAAGGTCCTTCTACATGACTGAACCTTCCAAAGGCTAAGGCCTACAGTACTTTTCATATGCATGACAATTTGAGTAGTTATAATGTTTCAATTTTTATAGCAAATATCACATTTTTAAATTAATACTTCATTAATTCTTCAAAAAATTTCATTCTGACACACAATGTATTTTAATCATATTCATCACATATGTTCCCCTAGTTCTCTCCAAACCTGCTTTTGCCATCCCCTTCTTCTAATTTCTTGTTCTCTTTTGCTTTCTTCAATTATCCATCAAGTATATTTGTGCTGCCCATATAGCTTTAGGTGTGGGGCCATCTACTGAAGCATGGTGAATCTACCAGTAGCTGTAGGAAACTGTCTCCCTTTCCTTAATCCTTCAACTCTCAACAGTTATGCAGTTATGAATGGGGAATTTATGCTACAATAGTTATTGTCTTGACCTTAGGCCAGTCAACAGACCTGCAGTGAGTTCATGAAAGCAGTAGTCTTGTCATGTCCAGAGGATACCATTCCATTTGCTGCTGGTCCTCCCAATCTCTGACAATAATTGTCTTTCCAGTTCTCTTCTTCAATGGTCTCTGAGAAGTAGGAGGGAGAGAATGATTTACATATCCCATTTATTTATGAGACCTACACAGAAGTTTATTCTATTCTATATACTTTGATCAGTTATGCATTGCTGTGCTAAAAACATTCAATGCACAAAGAAAACATTTTGGTAAGATCTGAGAACTTCAGTAATTTATGGTCATAGAAATGTGAATTTAGAAGACAGTTTTATACCATGACTATTTATTCAAAATAATAATAATTGGTTCACTTCTGGAACTTTTGAGCTACCTAACAATAGATTCTTGACCAGATATGCACTGTCAGCATGTATTTTCTTTTATGGAGCAGGCCTTAAATTCAGACTCAAAGCGGTTGGTCTCCTCAATATTATAAGATGCATACCATTGTTGTGCTCATATAGATACCTAGACAGATGATCATAGATAGATAGATAGATAGATAGATAGATAGATAGATAGATAGAGATATTAATATATGTACATATCAATTGAAACATTGTGATACAAACATTGTGAACATTAATAACATGTATAGTACTGTATGAAACATGAACTGAATCTCTGTGCTAAATGAGCTGTTCAATGAAAACACTACTACAGATCCAAGAAGAACATTCACAAGGACAGTAACCATAAAGGCAGAAAGAAAAGCATGTATGTTTCTCAGAGTATGTGTCTTAGTCAGAGTTTTTATTACTGTGATGAAATTGTACAGCCAAAAAGCAAGTTGAGGAGGAAATAGTCTATTCAGCTTACACTTCTACATTGCTGCTCCTAACCAAAGGAAGACAGGACATGAATTCAAGCAAAGTTGGAATCTAAGGCAGGAGCTGAATTAAATGTCATGCAGGGATGCTGTCTACTGGCTTGTTTCCCATGGCTTGCTTATCCTTCTTTCTTACAGAACTCAGAATCCCCAGCCTAGAGGTGACACCACTCACCATAGGGTGAGCCCTTTCCCTTCAATCAGTAATTAAAATGCCTTAGGGCTGGATTTGATGGAGACATTTTCCCAACTGAGGCTCTTTCCTCTCTGATGAGGCTACCTTGTGTAGAGTTGACACACAAACCAGCCAAAAGAGTATCTAACCGCTGATGTCAGGGTAAAGCTGATGAGGACTTGAGATTTTGGCATGTGTTTAACATTTATAGAGAACTCTCCATGTACACTGTGCTTTTAGATATCTTCACTTAGCTTGTGACCTAAGTGCTGATTGTTCTCATGTTCCTAGCCACTCTGATTTACAGCATTTGTTTGGGCACAGTAATTACAATTTCAAGTAATTTCATCCTTAGCTGTAATCATTTTATAAATATAGACTTTTATGCTCTTCCCCTAGATAAGTTGCTTAAGCAGATTATCACTTGTTGACTTTACTTAATGCTTTTGTTTACTAACCTTATTTCATCAATCCAAAACATCTTTATTCTACAAGAAATAGTATATTTAGAGAAAATGGGAAACCTGTTTAAAAGTAAATATGACTAATACATTTTCTTTCAATTTTCTATTGGTAAACATGATTAAAATAAAAGATATCAAGACTTTAAAATGTTGAAAATGGAGCCATCATGCAATTTGGCTAGATTTTATTGCCACTTGAAATGATGGATTGTTTAAAATTTTTGGTACTGCAGTTTTATAAAATAACTGATATTTCATTTACAATATTTTAAAACTTGTGAGTGTGAAAATGTGTGTATTATATATGTTTTTTCAGTGTGGAAGTATATCTAAACATCAGGTCACATAAATGCAGCCATACATTCAGTTAATTCTTCGCTATGCTGATTTTAATTAATAACAATTTAGTTTAAAATATATCAATAGTTTAAACAGTTTAATTTGAAATATATCAATAGTTCTGCAAGAGTTCTGATTTAATTTTAAGAAAATTCAATGTCATTATTCTTAACTTTTGTGATTAGCATTGGCTTTTCATTTTAATCTATGTATTTTAGTTTTAAAATATCTCTTTTAAATAAACCATTTCTCTTTTTCTTTTAAGATAAAAAGAGTCACTGGAAACAGATTAATTTACATCCTCATATAACTGCTTTTGAGATATTATAACACTATATCCTAGAACTTTGTATGTGTATGTGTTTGTAAGACTTCTCAAAGCCCTTTACATCCCATGTATTAGTTTGTCATATTTTAGCTAGATACTCCTTCTAAGTCATGGGCTTAATTGTCCTATATTTCCCTTTCTTGTATGGCATATCATGAGAGCTTGCCAATGAGAGAAGATGGATGAGTTTTCTAACAAGGATAATGGATGAGCAGACACTCTTCTCAGAAGGTTACATTAACAGAGGCATTTTTACAATGTTTACAGACATTTGCATCCACTCCTGTGTCAGAGTTGTGCTACTCTTTCTATTCCTGAATGTAGTACTTCATAGCTTTTTCTACATAATCTTCCATTATTTCCTTGCATACTTTCCCATAGTCCTGGGTTCTTGTCATTCATTCACAAAAGTACACACACACACACACACACACACACACACACACACACACACAGAGAGAGAGAGAGAGAGAGAGAGAGAGAGAGAGAGAGAGAGAGAGAGAGAGAGAGAGAGAGAGAGAGAGAGAGAGAGAGAGATCTCATTCTTTTTTTGTGTATTTGCCCAATTTCTTTGGAACAAACTAATTATAGCCAAAATGGAATCTCTTCACTCACATAGCTTGCAAAATCTTAGTCTTCAAAATAAGACATCTTGGAAGGGCATGCATAGTATTTGAGGAGTCCATGATCAACCACATGCAAGCTTGGTCAGTCAAATAAACTGCTGTGATCAAGCAGTAACCAGTTTAAACTTCAACATGATTTTTTGATGACAAAGCAACTAGAACTTCAGTTATAGCTATATCAGAAACTTTTTAGCTTCACATCTTTAGCTTCAGAAGTTGCAAATAAAATGAGTGGCTTTAGCAGAAAAGTAAAGTTGTAATTCCTTTTTAAAGTGAGCTGACAAAGAATAAGAGGCTGTGGTAGTAATCCCTGTTCATAAAGCACATGCATGCTTTACTGTCTTGAGATGTTCTAATATGACTGCTATTTTATTAGTGATTATAGTATTATTAGTAGAACACAGAGATGAAATTGTATATATATATATATATATATATATAATTGTATAATGATTTACACAAAATCTGTCTAAAAGAAATTGAATTTGATTTAAAAAATGTTCTACTTTCTACTATCAAAAACTAATATGCAACTGACTTGAAGCTTTGTACTCTCAGAAGTAATAGCTTTTGTCCTTGGTTTGGTGATGTCTTTCTTAGTCCTTGGTTTGGTGATGTCTTAGTTTGAGTTGCTATTAGTGTAATGAGACACCATGATCATGTAAACTCTTATAAAAGAAAGCAATTAGTGGGCTGGTTTACAGTTTCAGAGGTTTAGTCCATTATTGTTGTTTTAGTTCGTTGTTTTCTATAGTTTCTAGAGTCACACACACACACACACACACACACACACACACACACACTAGGTGTCTAGCTAGTCTTTTGTATAATCTAGAATCCAAGGAACTAATATGTTTGCAAAGTGAAGGCAAGTGGGTGTAGAAAACAACAACAAAAACAATGCTTCCTTCTTCCATTCCCCAGTGGAAGGGATAGTCCAAATTAAAGGTGTGCCTCAGAGTCTTCAAGATCTAAATCAGAAGTGTGCCTTCTGTTTCTGGAATGTAATTTATTCCAGATATAGTCAAGTTGACAACCAAAAATAGCCATCACAGGAGCTCTTCAGGAAGGTCTATAGTCACTCTCAGAATGCAGATTAATGAAAATGAAAGAATATCACAGCAAAAGAGAAAATCTGAAGAGTAAAATTCAGAAGGCATATTTCAAAATTTTGGTTGAAATGCTCACCAAGGACATTCCATTTTCCCTGCAATATCTAGAACAGGCTATGTGAATTATTACATAGCAAAGTTCTCTAGAGCATCAGTACCTAGGCTTTTATCAAAATGTGGGGTCTGTACCCAATTGTACCTTGCAAATACCCAAGTCTCAGACTCCCAGAAAGAAAGGAGGAGCCGAGTACAAAGGTTATCTTTTTGTACAAATAGATCAGGACACTTTTACAAATTAATGTTGTGGGGCTGGAGAGATGACTCAGTGGCAAAGAGCACCCACTGATCTTCCAGAGGACCTGGACTTGATTTCAAGAAACCAAAAAGCGACTCAAAATTGCCTTTAGCTCCAGGTCCACTGGATATGATAGCCTATTCTGACCCTGGATGACAGGCAAATGGCCACGTTATATACATGTATAAAACCAGGCAAAACATTCATACACAAAATAAAATAAATTATTTTTAAACGCTAATGTTACAAACTTCCTTAGATCAAACTCAATGTGGCGGGCAGCCCTTCATTAGCCTTCTAAAAGGAGAGCAGGGTAAGACTGAATATTAACTCCTCCTTCACACCATGTTAATAATTTGGATGAAAGTATAAGTGAAAAAGCTTCAATGATGTGGTCATTAATACCAGGAGCTTTTAGTTTAAGAATGCCTGAGACTATGAAGAAATGCATCTATTTGAAGATGTTATAAAATCACCAATCCATGTAAAATAGCTGATGGCATATGGTTTAGCAGATTTTTCTCAGCTTGATAGTCATTGGTTTCTTAGTCAATTTCACAATTTTATACACTTACTGAGACATTGTCTTCTGAATTAGACAATTACTCTGGTTTTATTTTCTGCTTTTTGGGTTCATGAAAGAACTATAATTTAACTCACTTCATAGATACTTGTAAACTATAATACATCTATATATACTCTTTCCAGACCTGCTTAGATATCTTATGATCTAGATGCCTGTAGTTACTTTAATGTGTTTCTATGATAACATATCACAGTGTAGGGTGAAAATTTATTATTATTCCTTTGCAAAGAATAAACTGCTAAAAGAAGTCATGATTATATCCATATTTATTTACCATTGGTTGTTCAAAGTAATTATTTTCTAATATGTAAACTTTCAATGCTGTGGTATACATATTTCCTCTAAAGTAATATTTGATTGGATAAATAATAATTATTAGGAATCAATCAATTCTTTAAAAACTGAAACCAAAATTATAATATAATAAAAGATTATAATACAAAGAAGTCTGTGTGATATGGTGTTGTTAGAGACATGAATTACATTCATGTTTGACAAATTTAACTATAAGAATAAAAAGAAAACAAATGCGCATATTTTGAGACACCAAGAGGAAGCTCACAGTGCAAATAAATGCTAAGCATATTGTTACTGGAAAAAATGAAAAATTAAAAAAGAGTAATTCTCTTCTCCTCAAATTAGCCACTGTTCGTTTTATACCAAGTACCAGGCAGAGTTATATAAGCCCTCCCACAACAGCGGAGACTTAGATACAGACATGTTCCTTGGTATTTAGGAGCAGCTGTAGTCTGCAGAACTGGGGGAAGGCTTACCTCCCGGAGCTGTAGAATCTGCAAAGATCTGTGCATAACAAACAGGAACAGAAATAGTTGGAGCTACCAATTTCACATGATAGAAAAAAATGTTCTTCAAATTGGTGCTTGTATTAATCCCAAACAGTGCTTGAGAATTCTCTGTGCTTTGCATGTCTGTTTTCCATACAAGCTCTGCTCATTTGATGACTCTTAAAAAAGGATGGTTCTAAATAAAAGTTACAAAACCCCCAAAACCACAAGGCCACAAAGTTGTCCATTCCCTTTGATTTGTATCAGTATCTCCTAACAATATTTATATTGAAATGAAATTGTTATATCGAATCTCAATATAATTATGTCTATTTAGTTGAAATTCTTAGCTATTTACTCAAATTGTTTTTAGCTGCACAATTTTAGATTCAAACATTTTACTGTGTTATAAAATCACAGGTATAACCAATCTGTTCTCCTTTATTTTTTTCTCCATTATGTTGGAATAAAGAACTTTTTTCCATAAATATATATGTATATCTATGCATATAGATATACATATATATTGAACATATACACACATATGTATATATACATGCATACATACATATATACATTTATATGTATACATATATACATCTTCTGGGTTAGCTATTTGGTAGTTGCAATTCCTTGTTGGAATTAGAACATATAATGGTACTTTTGTGGTTTTTCTTACAATTCCTGCCTTCCAGTACTCATCAGCTAAAGCAATTTCATTTGCCTGGGCACCAGACCAGTGATAATGTGGGGTAAGTTCACAGTTTCTCTGTTTTCTAGACTTTTTTTAAATTACCATTTAGTAGTGAATTCATGCATGTGTTTAATGCAAACAATCTAGAAACTATTAAAAATTATTACATTTATTTACATTTAAAAGCCAAAACAACTTTCTGCTTGACTCCTATACCATGTTTAGGATAATTTTTCCCTAACCTCTTGAGAAATTATCATACATTTTAATTACTTTTTCCTAAAGGAACTATTTCTCTGTTACTAAAAAGAACATATGTTTGCAGCATTATTTGCTATGTAGTGTAAGGCAGTTTATGTGCTGAGATTTTCATGGTAGTTCAACATACAGTTCACCTATATCATTACTCTAGTCTTACAAATTTTATCTTCACAACCCTGCCATTGATCTCTCTCTCTCTCTCTCTCTCTCTCTCTCTCTCTGTCTCTGTCTCTCTCTCCCCCCTTCTCCTCCTCCTCCTCCTCCTCCTTCTCTCTTACTGGTTTTATAGTTTCAAACATTTTAAATATATTTTAACTTCCTGCTACATCAACTATATGTAATATCTCTTTTTATATCACATGGAAAACAATATTGTTTGAATATTTCCTGGTTGATAACATTTCTAATCTTGGTAAAAATCTCACATCCTATATCTACTCTTGTTTCTAAAATTGACTGAAAAATTAAGGACAGTTGAGCCCAAAGAGGTATTGCAATAATCAAGTTAAGAAACCTGAGCTTTGCCTTCTGGTCTTTGCCATTTGCCTTGGGCAAAACTCTGCAGGCAGTCCCACAGGAGGTTCCAAGCCCAGGCACACTAACACACCCAGGATCAGAAGATCACAGGATCCTAGGAGCTTGGTCACAGCGGGATCTCAGGGTCCCAGAGGTAGCTTGATTCCCGGGAACTCTGACACACCCAGAATCTTAGGATCACAGGATAAGAGAGACAGCTGGACTCTGAGAAGGTCTGACACAACCAGGACCACAGGAAGGACAGACTCCAGTCAGATATAGCAAGGGAAGGTGGCACTAGAGATAATCACATGGCTGGAGGCAAGCTTAAGAACATAAGTAACAGAAACCAAGGTTACTTGGCATCATCAGAACCCAATTCTCCCACCATAGTAAGTTCTGGATATACTATCACACAGGAAAAACAAGACTTAGATCTAAAATCACTTCTCATGATGACATGAGATGTCAAAGAGGACATAAACTTAAAAAATTACAGGAAAATGCAATCAAACAAGCTAAGGAAATGAACAAAACCATCCAAGACCTAAAAACAGAACTAGAAACAATAAAGAAATCTCAAAGGGAGACAACCCTGGAATTAAAAGACCTAGCTGGGCAGTGGTGGTGCACGCCTTTAATCCCAGCAGTTGGGAGGCAGAGGCAGGCAGATTTCTGAGTTCAAGGCCAGCCTGGTCTATAGAGTGAGTTCCAAGACAGCCAGGACTATATAGAGAAACCCTGTCTGGGAAAAAAAAAAAAAACAAACAAGCAAACAAAAAAGAACTAGGAAAGACATCAGGAGTCATAGATGCAAGCATCACTAACAGAATATAAGAGAGAGAAGAAAAAATCTCAGGGGCAGATATATCATAGAAAACATTGATACAGCAGTCAAAGAAAATGCAAAATGCAAAAAGCTCCTAATCTCAAAACATCCAGAAAATCCAGGACACAATGAGAAGACCAAACCTAGGGATAATAGGTATAGAAGAGAGTGAAGATTCCCAACTTAAAGGGCCAGTAAGTATCTTCAGCAAAATTATAGAAGAAAACTTCCCTACCCTAAAGAAAGAAATGCCCAAGATCATACAAGAAACCTGTAGAACTCCAAATAAAATGGACCAGAAAAGAAATTCTTCCCTTCATATAATAATCAAAACACCAAATGCATTAAACAAAGAAAGAATATTAAAAGCAGTAAGGGAATAATATCAAGTAATATATAAAGGCAGGCCTATCAGAATTAAACCAGACTTCTCACTTGACACTATGAAAGCTATAAGATCCTTGGGCAGATGCCATACAGACCCTAAGAGAACACAAATGCCAGCCCAGGCTACTATACCCAGCAAAACTCTCAATTACCATAGATGGAGAAAACAAGATATTCCATGAGAAAACAAAATTTACAAAATATCTTTCCACAAATCCAGCCCTACAAAGGATAATAGATGGAAAACACCAACAAAAGGAGGGAAACTACATTCTAGAAAAAACAAAAAAGTAATCTTTAACCTATAAGAAGATAGCCACACAAACATAATCCCAACTCTAACAACAAAAATAACAGGAAGTAACAATCACTTTTCCTTAATATATCATAACATCAATGGACTCAATTCACCAATAAAAAGACATGGACTAGTAGACAGGATACATAAACAGGAACCAAAATTTTGCTTCATACAGGAAATGTACCTCAGTGATGAAGACAGATCCTAACTCATAGTATAAGGCTGGAAAACAATTTTCCAAGCAAATGGTCACAAGAAAAAAGCTGCAGTATCTATTCTAATATCAAATAAAATTGATTTTCAACCAAAAGTTATCAAAAAAGATAAGGAAGAACACTTCATACTAGTCAAAGGAAAAATCTACAAAGATGAACATCTGAACACCTATGTTCCAAAATGCAAAGGCACCCACATTTATTGGATTTTTTTTTTCCAAGATGGAGTTTCTCTGTATAGCCTTGGCTGTCCTGGATATCACTCTGTAAACCAGGCTCACCACAAACTCAGAAATCCACCTGCCTCTGCCTCCCAAGTGCTGGGTGGGATTAAAGGTATATGCCTTTAATCACCACTGCCTGGTGGCACCCACATTCATAAAAGAAACTTTACTAAAGCTCAAAGCACACATCACACCCTACACAATAATAGTGAGATACTTTAACACCCCACTCTCAGGAATAGACAGATCATAAAAACAGAAACTAAACAGAGACACAGTGAAAATCACTGAAGTTATGATCCAAATGGATCTGGCAGATATCTATAGAATATTTCAGTCTACAGCAGAAGAATATACCTTCTTCTCCGCACCTCATGGTACCTTCTCCAAAACTGACCATATAATTGTTCACAAAACAGGCCTCAAGAGATACAAGAAGACTGAAATAACACCATGCACCCTATCAGATCACCATGGAATAAGGCTGTTCTTAAATTCCAAGAAAAACAAAGGAAAACACACATACACCTGGAAGCTGAACAACACTCTACTCAATGATAACTTGGTCAAGGAAGAACCAAATCCAAGAGTACATTAAACTGGTCATTCACCATGATTAAGTAGGCTTCATCCCAGGGATGCAGGGATGGTTCGATGCACAGAAATCCATCAACATAATCCACTACATAAACAAACTCAAAGGAAAAAAACACACATGATCATTTCATTAGATGCAGAAAAAGCATTTGACAAAATTCAACATACCTTCATGTAAAAAGCCTTGGAAAGATCAGGAATTCAAGGCCCATACCTAAACATAGTCAAAGCATTATACAGAAATCTAGTAGCCAATATCAAACTAAATGGAGAGAAACTTGAAGCAATCCCACTAAAATCAGGGAATAGACAAGATTACAAACTCTCTCCCTATCCAATACAGAACTCAAAGTTTTAGCTAGAGCAATTAGACAACAAGAGGAGGTCAAAGAGATACAAATTGGAAAGGTAGAAGTCAAAATATCACTATTTGCAGATGATAAGATCGTATACTTAAGTGACACCAAAAATTCTACCAGAGAACTCCTAAAGATGATAAACAACTTCAGCAAAATGGCTGGATATAAAATTAATTCAAACAAATCAGTAGCCTTCCTCTACTCAAAGGATAAACAGGCTGAGAAAGAAATTAGGGAAATGACACCTTTCACAATAGTCACAAATCATATTATATATGCTGGTGTAACTCTAAACAAGCAAGTAAAAGATCTGTATGACAAGGACTTCAAGTCTCTGAAGAAAGAAATTGAAGATCTCAGAAGATAGAAAGATCACCCATGCTAGTGGATTG
This sequence comes from Mastomys coucha, assembly GCF_008632895.1. NCBI lineage: Eukaryota > Metazoa > Chordata > Mammalia > Rodentia > Muridae > Mastomys > Mastomys coucha. Next base: position 7,172,230 of record NW_022196901.1, on the reverse strand, counting down.
GCAGTATTAAGATAGTAAAAATGGCCATCTTGCCAAAAGCAATCTCCAGATTCAATGCAATCCCTCTCAAAATTCTAACTCAATTCTTCTTAGAGTTAGAAAGATCAATTTGCAAATTTATTTGTAATAACAACAACAACAACCCAGGATAGCAAAAACTATTCTCTACAAAAAAAAAAAAAAAAAAAAAAAAAAAAAAAAAAAAAAAAAAAAAAAAAACCTTCTGGGGGAAATCACCATCCCTGACCTCAAGCTGTATTACAGAGAAATAGTTATAAAAACTTCATGGTATTGGTACAGAGACAGGCAGGAAGATCAATGTAATAGAATTGAAGACACAGAAATGAACCCACACATATGTGGTCACTTGTTATTTGACAAAGGAGCTAAATGCATCCAGTGGAAAAAGGACAGCATTTTTTACCTTTTCATGTAAATCTCACCAGCTTTTTTTTAGTTAGGTATTTTCTTTATTTATATTTCAAATGATATACCATTTCCCATTTTCCCCTCCAACTTCTTCGCTCCCCCTGCTCATCAACCCACTCTCTCTTACTTCCTGGCCCTGGCATTCCCCTACACTGGGGCACAGAGCCTTCACAGTACCAAGGACCTTTCCTCCCATTGATGACCAACAAGGCCATCCTATGCTACATATGCAGCTGGAGCCATAAGTCCCACCGTGTGTACTCTTTATTTGGTGGTTTAGTCCCTGGTAGCTCTGAGGGTACTTGTTAGTTCATATTGTTCATCCTATGGGGCTGCAAACCCCTTAAGCTCCTTGGGTTGTTTCTCTAGATCCTCATTGAGGACCCTGTGCCCAATTCAATGAATGGCTGTGAGCCTCTACTTCTGTATTTGTCAGGCACTATCAGAGCCTCTCAGGAGACAGCTATATCAGGCTCCTGTCAGCCAGCACTTGCTGGCATCCACAATAGTGTCTGAGTTTAGTGGTTGTATATGAGAAGGACTCTCAAGTGGGACAGTCTCTGGTTTGTCCTTCCTTCAGTCTCTACTCCATACTTTGTCTCTGCAACAGCTTCCATGGCTATTTTGTTCCCCCTTCTAAGAAGGAACAAAGTATCCACACTTTGGTCTTCTTGAGTTTCTTGTGGATTGTGGATTGTATCTTGGGTATTCCGAGCTTCTGGGCTAATATCTACTTATCAGTGAGTGCATACCATGTGTGTTCTTTTGTGATTGGGTTACTTCACTCAAGATTATATTCTCCAAATTCATCCACTTCCCTAAGAATTTCATAAATTCATTGTTTTTAATGGCTGAGTAGTACTCCATTGTGTAAATGTACCATATTTTCTGTATCCACTCCTCTGTTGAGGGGCATCTAGGTTGTTTCCAGCTTCTGGCTGCTATGAACATAGTGGAACACATGAAGGACAGCATTTTTAACAAATGGTGCTGGTTCACTTAGCAGTCAGCATGTAGAAAAATGCAAATTGACCCAATCTTATCTCCTTGTATAAAGTTCAAGTCCAAGTGGATCAAGGATCTCCGCATAAAGCCAGAAACACTGAAACTTATAGAGGAGAAAGTGGAAAAGATCCTCAAACAAATGGGCACTGGGGAAAATTCCCTGAACAGAACACCAATGGCTTATGCTCTAAGATCAAGAATCAACAAGTGGGACTTCATAAATTTATTGTTTTTAATAGCTGAGTAGTAAATTTATGAAATTCTTAGGGAAATGGATGGATCTGGAGAATATCATCCTGAGTGAGGTAACCCAATCACAAAAGAACAAACACGGTATGCACTCTCTGATAAGTGGTTATTAGCCCAGAAGTTTGGAATACAGAAAGAACAACACATAAACCACAAGGAACTCAAGAAGAAGGAAGACCAAAAGGTGGACATTTCACTCCTTCTTAAAAGGGGGA
>NW_022196901.1:7166250-7169883 GCF_008632895.1 Mastomys coucha | reverse complement strand
AAATATATAAAAAAATAAAACAAAACAAAACAAAACAAAAAAAAAACAAATGGGACCTCATAAAACTGCAAAGCTTCTGTAAGGCAAAGGACAGTCAATAGGACAAAATGACAACCAACAGATTGGGAAAAGATCGTTTCCAATCCTACATTCACTAGAGGGCTAATATCCAATATATACAAAGAAATCAAGAAGTTAGACTCCTGAGAATCAAATAACCCTATTAAAAAAATGGTATACAGAGCTAAATAAAAAAAAATTCAACTGAGAAAAACCAAATAACCCTATTAAAAATGGGGTACAGAGCTAAACAAAGAATTCTCAACTGACGAATACAGAATGGCTGAGAAGCATCTAAGGAAATGTTCAACATCCTTGATCATCAGGGAAATGCAAACCAAAACAACCATGAGATTCTACCTCACACAAGTCAGAATGGCTAAAATGAAAAACTCGGGTGATGCCAAATGCTGGCGAGGATGTGGAGACAGAGGAACACTCCTCCATTGCTGATGGGATTACAAGCTGTTACAACCACTCTGGAAATCAGTTTGATGGTTACTCAGAAAATTGGACATAATGCCTACTACTTGAGGACCCAGGTATACCACTCCTGGGCATATACCCATAAGATGCTCCTACATGTAATAAGGACACATGCTCCACTATGTTCATAGCAGCCTTATTTATAATCGCCAGGATCTGGAAAGAGCCCAGATATCCCTCAACAGAGGAATGCATACAAAAAGTGTGGTACATTTACACAATGGAGTACTAATCAGCTATTAAAAACAATGAGTTCATGAAATTCATAGGCAAATGGATAGAACTAGAAAATATCATCCTAAGTGAGGTAAACCAATTGCAAAAGAGCACACATGGTATGCACTCACTGATAAATGGATATTAGCCCAAAAGCTCCAAATAACCAAGCTACAATTCACAGGCAACATGAAGCTCAAGAAGAAGGATAACCAAAGTGTGGGTGCTTTGGTCCTTCTTAGAAGGAAAACAGAATCCTTCTAGGAGCAAATATGAAGATAAAGTATAGAGCAGACACTGAAGGAAAGGCCAACCAGACACTGTCCCACCTGGGGATTCATCCTATATACAGTTACCAAACCAAGATACTATTGTGGATGCCTGAAAGGAGCCTGATATGCCTGTCTCCTGAGAGGCCTTGCCAGAGCCTTACAAATACCGAGGTGGATGCTCTAAGCCAAACATTAGTATGAGCATAGGGTCCCCAATAGAGGAGTTAGAGAAAAACTGAAGGAGTTGAACAGGTTTGCAATGCCATAGGAAGAACAACAATACCAACCAACTATATGCCCCTCCCCCTCCAGAGCTCCCAGGGAGTAAACCATCAACAAAAGAGTACACATGGATCCAGCTGCATATGTAGCAGATGATGGCCTTGTCATGCTTCAATGAGAGGAGAGATCCTTTGTCATATGAAGGCTTGATAGATGCCCCAGTGTAGAGGATTTGAGGACTGGGGGTTGGGAGTGGGTGGGTAGGTGGAGGAACACTCTCAAAAAATCCAGGAGAGGGAGGATTAGATAGGGGGCTTCTGGGAGGCAGGGAAACTGGAAAAAGGGATAACATTTGAAAGGTAAATAAAGAAGATACCCAATAAAAAAGAAAAAAAAACCAAAAACCTAAATTTTATAAATCCAAACTTTTCATCCAGTCAGTGTTAAGGAATCTTCTGGAATCTCAGTGGATTAAATAATGACTTGACAAACAAACAAACAAAAAAAGGAATATGTCATAGCTTCATTGGAGAAATAGGTCCAATATTATACAATCCATATATACTTTCAGCTTGTTTGTTCGTGACAGTGTCTTGCTGTGTACAACATAATGGTCTTGAAATCTTGCTTCTCCTATCACAGCCTCTCTATTAGTAGTATTGTTTATTTTATGTTTTTACACTATACTATGGTTTTCAGAACAGCTTGCATATTTTAAAAGTATTTATATACCCAAAATGAATGTAGACAATTAAATTGGGAGGAGATTTGTAAGAGAACAACAAAGAGTAAGATTGAATGCTTTGCTTGATGTTTGTAACTCTAATATCAAGTTACCACAGTAAGAGCCAAGATTTTAAGTTCTACTAAATATAAAACAAACAAACAAACAAACAAAAACACTATATATTTATATTCATTTAAGAAAATATTAATAGTGATATATTATTTTGAAATATACAGTTAATATGTTTGGAGTTATTAAAAATTTATATTGAGAAAAAGTATGTATTTTCAGTGTTGTCATAAACAAGCATCTATATAAGACTGTTAAATTGATTGTTGTTTTATATCAAACAACTTTTATAATATTCATTTTTTTGTTATAATATTTTATAAATTTTAAAAAATATGACAAAAAAGATATTGTAGGTATTGAAGGAAGGGTCTCTGGGAGGAGTTGGGATACAAAAGGAAAACAATAATGTGATTTAATTCTAGTTGCTTAAAATATGTTTTTAAATGTTAACAAATTCAGATAAATTGAAATCATGTAACTTTTCTCATTATAATGCAATAAAACTTAAAAAAAAATCTTGCAGTTATTGTGTATTCTTCCCATATGACACAAGAGCCACAGGAACCGTAATTACTTATAAGGAATTTTGAAAATATAGAATCACAAGTATGGACCACAGATTAGAGACAAAGACACAAGTTACAAAAGAGATTAAGGAAAGCAAGATTCACTAAAACTGGGTGGCTTCCTGGTGCTACGCATTATGTACTGTGTTATTAATGACACATATATGTTCACAGGAGAACAATTACAAGTGTTATCTGTAAGTTCACGCAACACAATAGTTACTATTATTCTATACAATATCAAAAAATTTATACTTTTAAGCAGACTTATTGAAGTTGTTTCAGTCATCAGAAACAGACTTTTAACAGGTGCTCCAATTGACAATTTTCATGTGAGTGTGGTACAGCAGAATAGGTTTCAAGGCTTTGTTCACAAGAATGTGGAAGATACATAATAAGACTTTATCCCACAAAATAGTTATGATGGTCATATAAAATAACATAAGAAATATGATTTGGAATATAAACACCATATTTATTTATTATAATTTATTATTATTTTATCTTTTTATGTGTTTGTTTTGTATGTTTTTTTTTTTGAAAATAGATACTATATATTATAGATTCCAGTTGGGATGATCCACAAATATTGTACTTTCTGGTTTTGAAAAAGTGTGTTCTTGTGTTTTCTTTTGTCATTTGTAACTGATGCTATGGTGTCTTGCTGTCAAGATATGTAAATGTCAATTCTTCACTTTTTGAAAGGCAAGTTACCTTGGAGAAGGTGACACCCCAAAAGCCAACTCTTTGAGTAAGGAATGTAGCTTTTTGCATAATAATGACTGGTAAACAGAGTTGGGGCAGAAAATACAGGCAGAATTTCCAGTCAGCATAGACACGCAGATGTAGAAAGTCAGAGAAAGGCAGAAAGTAGGGAGATGAAACAAGATGGAGCTGGGAAGTGGGCAGTGAGAACCAAGTGGAGAGACACAATAGACAGCTCTGGTTGTAGTGGCTATTCCTGGTTGTCAACTTGACTGTATCTGAAATGAACTGCAATCCAGAATTGGAG
>NW_022196901.1:7148674-7165730 GCF_008632895.1 Mastomys coucha | reverse complement strand
CAATAAATTCCTTACTACATAGAGACTATCATAACTTCTGTGACTCTAAGGAACCCTGACTAATACACTGGTTAAGTTTGTGCCTGTCCCAGAAAAGGGTCCACAGCCTTAACCTATACAGATGTCTCTTTGTCTTGGTTAAACCTCAAGAGGGATCCTGCAAAAACCCCTCAATAGTTTCCCCTCCTCCCTTGTCTTTCCTACCTGCCCTACCCTCTGGATTCACTGCCTGTCTGTCTCTTATTAGAAAAGAAAAGGGTTCTGAGATAACAACCCAAACAAAGAGAGACCAAATCTTGGGTCAGACTCTGTCTTAGAGAACCTGATCTAAAGTTGAACTTAAGTAGACCAACAAGCCAGCATCTACAGATTACTCTCCATTAGCTGGCCTCTAGCACTAGTTTATAGGTTACTTACAAACAAAGCTGCACTTCCAGATTACTCTTTCTAACAAACCTGCCCTTGGCATTTTACTTACTAACAACCACCACTAAGGAGAAAAGCAGCAGTTAAGTTTACTGCTTAGCTCCCAGCAGCAGCCAATTATTTTAAAGGGCAACAAAATGCCATGATAGACACCCCAATCAGATGTGTGCTAGGCTAGAATCCCCTTGGGATCCGCCTTCCCATCCTCCTGTGTCAGAGTCAGCAGGAAGCCCAAGCTTGAGCTTGAATAAAAAAACACTAGTGTGACTGCATCAGAATCTGCTCCCTAACCACTGACCTATTATTGCTGCAGTACTGGATACAGAAATTGTGGTATGTCTACACAATGGAATACTACTCAGCTATTTAAAAAAAAATGAATTTATGAAATTCTAAAGAAAATGGATGGATCTGGAGAATATCATCCTGAGTGAGGTAACCCAATCACAAAAGAACACACATGATATGCACTCACTGATAAGTGGATCTTAGCCCAGAAGCTCGGAATACCCAAGATACAATTCACAGACCACATGAAGCTCAAGAAGAAGGAAGACCAAAGCGTGGATACTTCATTCCTTCTTAGAAGGGGTAACAAAATACCTATGGAAGGAGTTGCAGAGACAAAGTGTGGAGCAGAGACTGAAGAAAGGACAATCCAGAGACCATACCCACCTGTTCTCAGTAAGAAGTCTCCTAAATACTAAACTAATAGCTATATTATATACACAGAGGACCTGGTGTAGACTCATGTAGGCCTTGTGCTTCCTGATTCAGTCTCTGAGCTTATATGTACCAGGCTTAGTTGATTCAGAGGGCCAATAAATGCCATATTATAAAAATATTATACAATGCTATTTATTTTTTATAGCATTTTATAAGGTAATACTGTTAGCAATCAGATACCTCCCCAGACAGCCCAAGGGACCCTGCAAAAATGTTAGCAATCAGGCACCTTCCTGGCCAGCCCTGAGGAACATGGTGACAAGAAGACACATCATCAGTAGCTGCCCAAAGGAGATATATTTCCATTATCCATCCTGTCATGTGTCCTGCACATGCTCCATGACCCCAATAAAAGCCATGTTTTTTCTGCCCTCACACCTTCTTCCCTACAAATCCCGGAGGCAGCTTCTTTGTCTCCTCTATGGCTCTCTTGAAGAACCCACCCGATGTGAGACCTATTGCATTGTCTAATACTGTCAGAACCTGCTGCTTAGTTCCACTAGATACTATGAATACTATTATTAAAAAGATGTTTGAAATTGTCGTCATGAAATCTATGAGAAAATGATGTCTGTGGTCTCTACAGTCCTTCTTTTACCTTTTATTTTATTATTTATTTATTTTCCATTGACTCAAAGCTCCACCTGTCCACACACCTGAATTCTTTATATTTGTAACTAAACCAGCTGTGAATTAGAACCTGTGAAGACCCCCCCTTTCCATGAGTCCTCAGATGATATTTGACACCTGGTTTCAGAGGCATGCCACCACCGTTTCAACTCATTCAAAAGGAACAAAACAGTCCTGAAATGCTACACCAAATATAATGGTCTCTATGACAGCAATGGTTGAAATGAAAATTGTACTTTTAGTGCATCAGTCCTTTTTAACTCAATGAAGTGTGAAACATCTCCCACTGTTAAAAGTGATCAGAGTCTGAGGTGGGTTTTAAAAGGTCTTTGCGTGTTATAGAACTCCAGTGTCTCAGACTCTAAGATCAACAATTGATAAGTGGGACCTCATGAAACTGAAAAGAATCTGACAGGAAAATTGGCAACCTACAGATTGGGAAAACAATCTTCAATAACCTTACATCCAATAGAGGGCTAATATCCAAAATATAAAAGAAATCAAGAAGCTAATCTCCAAAAAAACCCAAATATCCCAATCAAAAAATAGGGTATAGAGCTAAACAGAGAATTCCCAACAGAGGAATCTGAAATGGCTGAGAAGCACTTAAAAACTGTTCAAAGTCATTAGTGATCAGGAAAATGCAAATCATAATGACCATGAGATTCCACCTTACACCAAACAGAATGGCTAAGATCAAAAACTCAGGTGACAGCACATACTGGTGAGAATGTGGAGAAAAAGGAACATTCCTATATTTCTGGTGGAATTGCAAACTGGTACAACCACTCTGGAAATCAATCTGGAAGTTCCTCAGAAAATTGGAAATAGATCTACCTGAAGACCCAGCTATACCATTGTTGGGCATATACCCAAAAGATGCCACACCATACCACAGGGGCAAGCACTCTACTATGTTTATAAAACCCCATCTGTGCTGGGCAGTGGTGGCGCACTCCTTTAATCCCAGCACTTGGGAGTCAGAGACAGGCAGATTTCTGAGTTTGAGGCCAGCGCCTGATCTACAGAGTGAGTTCCAGGACAGCCAGGGCTATACAGAGAAACCCTGTCTCAAAAATCAACCAATCAACCAAAAATAAAAAATAAAAATAAAAAAGCCTTATCTGTGATAACCAGAAGCTGGAAACAACCCAGATGTCCTACTGTGGAAAAATGGATACAGAAAATATGGTTCACTTACACAATGGAATACTATTTAGCTATTGAGAACAAGAACAGTCCACTTCAGGCCAATGGATTGAACTAGAAAATATCATCTTGAGGGAGGTAACTCAGACTCAAGAGGACATGCATAGTATGTACTCACTAATAAATGAATATTAGCCAAAACAGTACAGAATACTCAGGATAAAAGCCAGTAGAAAAACAGGGCATCAAGTGGAGTGATACGGTTGCCATCCCACAGTCAAAAACACTGACCCAGAATTGTTCCTGTGTAAAAGAATTTCAGGGACAAAAATGGAGAAGAGACTGAGGGAAAGAAGGTCCAGTGACTGGTCCAACTTGGGATCCATCTCAAGGAGAAGCTCCAACGTCTAACACTATTACTGATGCTATGGTGTGCTTATAAACAATAGCCTAACATGGCTGTCCTCCGAGAGGTCCAACAAGCAGCTGACTGAGACAGAAGAAGATACTTAACAGCCAACCAATATACTGAAGTCTGGGATTCCCGTAGTTGAATTAGGGAAAGGCTGGAAGAAGTTGAGGAGGAGGATGACCCCATAGGAAGACCAGAAATCTCAACTAACAGAGATCTCTGAGATACTGAGCCACCAACCAGGCACCATACATTAGCTGGTGGGAGGCCCCTGACATATATACACCAGAGGACTGCCTGGTCTGGCCTCAGTGAGAGATGTGTCTAACCCTGGAGAGACTTGGGAAGGCCTGGAGTGGTTGGGATGTGATAGGGGTATGAGGATATCCTCTTGGAGATGGGGGGGTGGGGAGAAATGCAAGATGATAGGTAGATAGATAGATAGATAGATAGATAGATAGATAGATAGATAGATGGATGGATGGATGGATGGATGGATGGATAGATAGATAGATAGATAGAGATGTGACACTCCTACAGTACACACAAAAATAAAATAAAATAAAATAAAATAAAATAAAATAAAGTAAAATAAAATAAAGACACAGAAATTTGCAAAAATAGTAAGGAAAATTTATTCAGAACAAAAGACTAGAACAGTCAGATTACACTGCAAGAGAGCAGTAGGCACATGAATGAAAATACCAAAGGACCCACCCTCAAGGATCCATCCAAAGGACTGTGTTTTGTTTTATGGTGCTAAAGACAAGGATAAGTTTGGTTACCAAAGCTGCAGTGAGAGAGGTTCGTTGTTTTGATTGATTAGATTATATAAATATTTTATTCTGTACTTTTCTCCTTCCATAATTAAGCATATATTCATGTCCATTCATACATATTGTGGATATGTATAGAAGGGTAAATAGGGGATTCTCTCTAAGGTTCACATAAGGAAAAAGTTTGCTTTATATGTACTTAGATTCAGGTTTTGGTTCATACTTAGCCATCCTCCCTGTCTTTACACATGGTTATATTGTGAATGTGTTTAGATGTAAATCGTCTGTGTTTGGTGGTTAATATGGAGATGAAAAATGAATTCCATAGTTCAGAGAGCAGTATATGTGTAGCCTTACAAAGCTGTCTTCCCAAGGATGCTGAGTGCATTGTTCAGACTTTGGATACTACATGTGCTTGACTGTTAAGTGCATAAGTCAAACCATTTTACTAAACTTTCCCTTACGCTCTCTTGTCTCATGGCAAGAAATAATAAATTATTTAAAAAAGTAAGTGCTAACCATATGCCAAACAATATTAGCAACATCATAAGTACTTTCTAAACAGTATTACTGCAGTGTGAGCATTGATTGAGTGCTTATAAATTCATGGCTCCAGTTAGAGTAAATTAAGTCAATGTTTCTAATTTCTAAAAAATAAATATTTTCCCTCTATCTTATTCACTGTAGTAGCCAATGTATTAGGTTACAATAATACAATAATATAATACAATAATACAATAATTTCAAAATATATCAGTCTCATCTCATTTTAATTTTATCCATATCAGGTCATCTCCATAAGCACTAAGATCCTAAATACTGAATTTTACTCCATCTGTAGAAGCAAATATTAGTTGAAGTGTATTGTATTCATTAAATAATTAAGAAAACCAAGCATATGCATACATACTGAGTATTTCAAGCTACAGATAGTAATATGCTAATTTTCTTGGCTGAAAGCTGTCCTGATAGGCTGTTTAAATTGCTTACAATTTCAAAAATTGTGTTAAAATGACTATCAGCAAGTTCATTTCTTACAATGTCTCTTCATCCATGTAGCCATTCCAGCTGCTGACAGGTGATCTATCATTTTATCTCAAGATGCTGCTGCAGCACTAGAGTAAAAATTGCTAGCTGAAGCACTGGTATCATGTGAAAAAAGAGAAAGAAAATTCAGTGAATATGCTTTGCCAGCATTTGGACTGCAATGCCATTTCATCCCTCTAGAGACACTGCCATTCAAGGAATACTTCACAGTACTTTCCATAATTCGAGCTTCCCTGTAAGCTTATAATCCCTTTTAAGATCATGGCTTGCTAACCCAATTTAATTGTATATCAAAATCTTTTCTACACACTTGAGACATTTCATGAAAGGAACATTATTTATAAACAAATATAGAACATGATACATTAGTTGGAACAGTATAAACCACATCTCTGCTGTCATGGTGTGTTTTAACTTTGTTTCGTGAGTAATTCCTTTTCATTTGGTTACTAATTCCTATTCACCTAAATAATGTCTAAATGCTCTGTACTTATTTATGCACATTATCATCAGTTTCTGAAGGAATTTACAAATGCTCCTGAAATCATTTGCATGTAGAGTATCTCACAATCCTATGCACTTAGGTGTTCATGATAATCTTCATACTCTATATTTAAAACTATGATGAAAGATGAAATTTATTTAAAAATAATCTTATTAGCTATTCTTCTGAAAGCATTTGTTACATCAAATCTAGAGGAGAGGAAATAGTAACAATTTTAAGATACTGGGATAAAAATAGCATCCTGTTCATGTTGGAATCCAACTTCTAAAATTTCCCTCTGTGTGACACCTTGTCATTCAACCTGTCTGTGAACAGTTCACTTGAAAGGCAAGTAGATGATATGGTATTAGCTGTCTGGAAGGATTATTATATACCTCTGAGAAGATTATATAACAGGTATGTGCTTAGAAGCATTGTCACTTTACTCCCTAAATTTATTTAATTTAAACATCACTAATGCTAAGGGGGACATTCTCAGAAAGTAGCATATGTATCTCAAGGATAATTTCTTATAGGCAATATATGATAATTAAGGATATAATTACTAATTAAACTAGATTGGGGTACACTAACATAACTTTTATTTTGTCTTTGTATTTTAAATTGGTCCCAACCAATTTTCATAGAAAGGAACTGAGAGTTGAAGTAATGTGTCATAAACTTAGTCCTGGCTCATGGGTGTTTGAGTGACAACCATTTTTCTTAAACTTTAAATTAACAATTAGATAATTTTATTTCTAAATTTTAAGATCAATTATATTATCACATGGTCTACAAAGCAATTGAACTTCCCTCTTCCAAAACTGAAGCCCACTGTAATGTAATTCAGAACCTGTACACAGTGACAACTGTGCCATTTTGTGAACTGCACTATGCTGTATTCTGTAACATCTGTGAACTAAAAACATTCTAAATACAATGGTGGTAATAGAATTCTAATTTAAATAAAATATTTACTTCAGAATTAAATTATACTGTAATGCAGGCATATCAATATCATTAGAAGATATTTGAATTATCTTTTCATTTATCAATGTGGCATATAACATCCATTATATGCTCCTGTTGATGAATATCAACATATCTAATTTATTCTTAAGCTCAATTGACATCTTTACTTTATTCACATGTTATTATGATGAATATATTCACCTGTCTCTACATCAATTTTTCTATTCCTTTCTAAGAAAAATTAAAATTTTTCTCATGATTTTGTCTTACCATTTTCCACAGAAAAAAATGATTAGTCACAGTTTATCTTAGTGCTTTTAAATATTGCTGCTATGTGCAAAAGAGGCAATTTGTGCTTTTATCCACAGCACATAGGATGTTGAAGCATAAAGTATTTTGATACCCAGAGGTTTTACAGCTCACCTATGCAAAAAGCAAGATTCTACTTTTAAAGAGAAAATGCAAACTGAAAATAATAACAAATATAAATACAAAATCAAAAATGCAAACCTGTAGGAATATAGAATACATAATATTACTCTTTCAATTTTAAAATTTCATACTAATTTATAAATGTAGATTTATTCATTTTAAGTATATCATCTTTTATTATATCCAGTACATAAAAAGAACTAGAAATATTTCAATTTTCCCAGAAACTATTAAAAGCCTTCCTACATACTAATGATGAATATACTAAGAAAGAAAACAGAAAGAATCCCTGTAAAGAAATTTTAATGGAGCAATGTGACTGCTCTGACAAGAGACAAAATCTAGACCTGTGTTATCTGGCTGAAATGACACACATTTAAGCCCCCTGGCTGGGTTAAAGAAATGTCCTTAATCAACACCTATTAAAGGTTAAAAGGATTAACCCCCCAAAATGAAGGTAAAGTTAGTTTGTAGATTGAAACAGCCATGTTTGTAAGTGACTTCTAAATGAGTAGCAGACAATGAAATGAATCTGAAAAATATTTGACAGAATGAGTCAGACTTTGAATACACTGATCTCTCCCAAGAAAAGGGACATCATTTAAATGTCAGTGCAAAGATCAGTGTGTATATACACATACATATACACACACATATATACATATACATATATACATACATATATATATACATACATATATATATACATATATATACATATATATATATGTGTGTGTATGTATGTGTGTGTGTATATATATATACATGTATACATGTATATATACATGTATACAAGAGAGTAAGGGGAGAAAAGGAAGTAGTTTGACTGGGACACTTTAACCAAGACAGTTTGCAGAGAGAACAACCTAAACACAGGTGAAGATAGAATGAGGCAAAGAATGAGAAGGAGCCAGAAGATGAGAACAGACTGTCAAAGTTAGGATGAGGCCAGGTAGAGTCAGGAAGAGGTAGAGCCATTAAGTCAGAAGCCAGGAAAAGTCAGATTGAAGCAGGGCACCAGAGTTCAGAAACTGCTAAGAAGCATAAGTTATGCAGCAGAAAAGTATCTGAAAAAAAAATTACATTGGGGGAATAAAAGTTACTTTTACAAATCTCATTTACAATACCCTTTAAAATAAATAGAACACCTTGAAATAAATATAACCAAGGAATAAACACTCCAATGAAAAATTAAAAATAATGATGAAAGAAATTTTAAAAGTTACCATAAGAAAGAAAGATTTCCCATGTTAATCAAAGCATTAAATTGTGAAAAAGCCATTCTACCATAGGCATTCTACTATAACTCTGTGAGAAATACAGTAGATGTTATTCTGAACAAAATGCAATAGAAAAAACTTAAAATACATATGAACATATGAAATATAATAGACCCTGGAAAGCCAAGAATTTATGAGTAAAATGGTAACAGAGGAATGGCCACATGGGATTTTATGGTACACCACAGAAGCATGGACACAACAATTTCACAACACCACAAAAGAAAAATAAAACAGTCCATTATTAGAACAAAATAAGAAAGGCATACAGCCTGTAAAGCTACAGACATCTAGTTATTGCCAAAATTAGACATTGGTGAAAAAATAGTATCCTTACAACAGTGCTTTGTAAATTACTGCCCACAGGTAAACAAATAAAGCAAGATTCTTATATTTGGCTGTACACACACACATACACACACACACACACACACACACACACACAAACTCCAATGTATCACAGACATAATTGTACACCTGAAACTGAACCTGTTAGAGGAGACAGCAAAGTGAAATGCAGAACTCTCTTAGCAAATACTGTTCCAGATATGAAGCCAGCACTAGATCAAGAGGACCTCAGAAACTGTTACATGCTCCTTTTTATATATATTTTTACATTTTTTTTATGGAATTTCATGCACAAGTATTACATTTACATTTTTTCCAACCATCATTGTTAAAAAAAATTGTTTTTTCAAAGACATATTCTGTTTGGCTTGTTTATATTCTTCTAATATCTTATAAATGATGCAAAGAAAGTCTGTATGCAGAAACATTTCAGATAACACAAAATATGATTTTATTGTAAAATTCATAAAAGTAATTTAATTTACCTTTTTTTCTATTCTGTCATATACAATGTATTTCTTCACAATTTGGATATTGACAAATAGGATAACAGCTCCTGGCTCTTAAGTGGTGATAATCAATATTTGAACATACTTCTAAAGCAATTAGTTTATCAGTTTATTTCCATTCATTCTATATTATGTACATTATGAAGAAAATGAATAAAGAAATAGGTGCAGAATACATGCTGCAAACCTGTTTTTAACATGCTAATATATATTAACATTTAACTTTGCATTGGTAACTAAAAAGAAGAGAAAGTTATCATAATACAGTAAGATAAACATATATTAATATTTAAAAATTAGTCTACTGTATGTTTGATATTTATAGCCTCATGTTACATAGAGCTTTAATTTTTATTTTAAATTATGAACTATTTTCAGGTATTTTCCAATTTACTTCATGTATTCTGTATTTCATCATTCAGTTGTTTAGTCCTATAAATATAAATATCAAGAATAATCATAGGTTACAAACTTCATTGTAGTTACACTGAGTTAATGAGAAATTTATCAAAATATAAAGACAGTTCTTTCAGTTTTCTACTAGATCAAAGAACTGTGCCAGACATCTATAAAGCTAAGGAAAATGTTTAAATTTTACAACTTGTCTGCTTTCCAGAGGAATCTGCTTCACATTCTCCTGGGTCCAAGAAAGACAGTCATTAATGTAAGACTGCTACCAGGAACTTGGCTGTTGATAGCCTCCACCCTGGACAACTATCTACCACACTTGAGACATGGTTTCTGTATATTATCTTTGCTCTATTCCTCTCTAGTAATCAGGACAAGAAAATGTAGGTGTACACATATTAACCATCTGATGTTTGATTTAATGGAGTTGGAAATGTCTTCCTTTTATGGTATGGGGAAAACATGGTAAACGACTCCCCTAAAATGTAGGAAAGTATTTTATACACACTATATGTGGTTCCTTAAATAAGAAATATTCTACCTAGGATCATGTTTTTGAATAGTTGGTTCCTAGTTGGTAGTACTATTTGAGAAGGTTATAGACCCATTAAGAGACTGAAGCTTGATGGAGGATGTATGTCTCTGGAGACAGTCCTTGAAGTTCTATAGCTAAGATGTATCTTCTGTGCTTTTTCTTTGCTTCTTGTGTATAGATGAAATAAAGTCCCTTTTGGCTCCTGATTGCCAGGTTGGCATCACTGGGCTACTGCCTTTTTCCATATATCTCTCTGGAATATAAGCTAAAGAAAGCCTTGTTTTCTTCAAAGCTATTATTGATAATAACTATTTTATCAAAACATATAAAAGTAACCAACCTAGTCTAAAACATTGAGACATTGTTAAAATAATGAAAGTGCATAATAATATATTTTGAAACCTAAAAGGATTTCAAAAATATTGGTGGCATTTATGGTTTTACAGTTATGAAAGAGGAAGAAGTATTTCTATAGGCCTATTAATTATGAAAATGCCGCTTTGTTGTCTCGACAAAAACAATGACAGTTTTAAAGGTAATGTTATTATTGATGTTCAGGAGACCAAGATAATAAAAATGCTGTACCTGGACATCACTGGCTCTACCTGACAAATCAATATTTTTGGCTTTATGCTGACCACCATGTCTCAGTCATCAGAAGACTCAGTGGTACTAAGAGATTTGACAGATGAGAGGAGTGATAGTATTTTTATTAAGGTAGAGGAGCCTCGATGCTTTGTAAATAAACAATTACCACATATGCTGCATAACTCCAGCAAAAGAAGAATACAACCATTTACATGTCAAACACAATTACTTCTCTTAAAATGTATTTATCTTTATTCTTGAGAGTTGGTGTTTGTGTGTGTGTGTGTGTGTGTGTGTGTGTGTGTGTGTGTGTGTGTGTGGCATAGCTTGCATATGGACATCAGAAGACAATTCTTGGAAGTCAGTTCTATTTTGATGCATTATAGAATCCACGGGCAGAAGTCAGGTCATCAGGATTACATGCAAATCCTTCAACCACCTTGCAGAGCCATCTCCATGGCCCCAAGGATAATTATTTCTTAAAGAACTAATAAGAAGTTTCAAAAGAAAATTAACAGTATTTCAAAGATATGAAAAAAAAATCAACCATTATTTCAAAAACTAAGTTTTATTCCAAACTTGAGTTACATGAGATCTGAAGTACACTTTGGTCTTACGGTTTTGAACTGGTAACATTTTAATATTGTAAGAGAATTCACTGTCAATAATTTACATGATTTAATCTGTATAATTTGAAAATGGTCAAGGGTTTCATACAAAACACATACAATTAACATGTCAGTAAACTTAAATATCAGACTCTAGTCCCTAAAGAAGCAAATGCACAGCATTCTGGATAGGGCACAAGAAGATAGTCTGTTCTGCATGGACCTGATGCGTGGAGAAAGTTGATGAATGCAAATGTAATGGAACTACGGGTCTACTTAATATAGAAAACTATAGAAAACGTAACTAGTTACTAGATGAGAATAGTTTCTTGATAACTTGACATGTCTGCATACTAGTCAATAACTTCCTGTATTCAAGGAGATTTAACTTAGCAATGATACAACTATCCTTGGAGTTTAACAGTGTTTGAATTCATCCACTGTGTGAACTATAAGTTAATCCCACAGTAAACTTCTACTTTAATGATGGGCAAACCATGTTTTATTTTGAAAGATACTGCCTGTAATTCACATTTTAAGGCTCTAAGTAGGTAATAAATTCCAACTTGCTTTTACTTGAAGACATATTTCTTGGAAATTAAGCACGTTTAAGCTAGTAATTAGCTGCTGACATTACTTGGAAACAATCTCAAAATAGATATATAAAAGTAGAAGGGGAAAGCCATAATGCCTCAACCAACATGAGAAAACTACATGCAACTACATGCGACTGTTGAGAGTAGCGAAACAGTCTTACCAAGGGGAGAAGACATCTATTTGTGATCAAAGACCATATGGTCAGCCTTGAAAACATACACACAAGTAATATTACTCAGAATGAGCAGATTGTTTTATGCATTTAGAAATATTTATGTATATGCATATATGTATGTAACAATAATAATGAAAGAAAGAAATCATGAATGTGAAATAGAGCAAGAATGGATGTATTGGAGGACATGGAGGGAGAAAATGAGTAGGAAAAATAATAATAGGAGATATAATGACAGACTGTCATAATCTCAAAAAATCCTAGCAATTAATGTCTTTAAAGTGCTGAGAAGAAGTACTGGGTAGGGAAGAATGTAATCCATGAGAGCACTGTCCTATGAACATCATACTGACTGTTAAAGCATGTTTACCTATTTGTATCCAAGACCTTTCGAAAGAAGTCATTTGTGATCAACACAAGATAATCTGATAAGCAATGGAGTATCAAAGGATAATAGATAATTGATAAACAGATTTAAGAACTGTTTTAGTTTAATTAAGCATGTAATAGATACAGAGTTCCAGGTTAGGAGATCAGAATGTATTTCTTGCCTTAGGATGACCAGGTTTGTTTTCTTCTTGGACTCTGATGAATCTCTCTGCTTAAACAAATATAAAACCAGATTTTTTTTAAATTTAATATTTTTTTTTTTTACTTATTCACTTTACATCGTGCTCACTGACCCCCTTCCTGTTACCCCCTCCCACAATCCTTCCCTCATTCCCCCTCCCCTTCTTCTCTGAGCAGGTAGAGCACTCCAGTGGGCATTTCCACTCTCCTGATCCCATGCCTCGTCCCTGGCACTTCAAGTCTCGGCAAGGCTAGGCGCAGCTTCACCCACTAAGGTCAGGCATGGCAGCCCAACTAGAAAAATATATCCCACAGACAAACAACAACCTGGGACCCACATCAAGATCAAGCTGCATGTCTGATACATATATGCAGGGAGGCCTAGTTCTAGCCCATGTAGGTGCTTTGGTTGGTAGATCAGTCTGGCGAGAGCCAAAAGTGTCCAGTCTTCCAGTGGAATTCCTGTGCCATTCAGGGATCATAGTTGCTCCTCCTTTTCTTTCAAAAACTCCATTCACTCTTTGGCTGTGGGTGTCTGCATCTGTCTGAGGCGGCTGCTGAGTGGACCCTCTCAGAGGACTCCATGCTAGGCTACTGTCTGCAAGCATAGCAAGTCTCGTTAATGGTGTTAGGAATTGGTGCTTGCCCATGGATGTATCTCAAATTGGGTAGGTTATTAGTTGGCTATCCCTAGTTTCTTCTCCATCCGTTGTACCTGCATTTCTTGTAGACAGTATACATTCTGGATTGAAAGTTTTGTAGGTGGGTTGCTGTCTCAATTGCTCCACTGGGCTTCCTACCATGTTACAGAAGATGGCCTGTTCAAGTTTCACATCCCCAGTACTGTGAGTAATAGCTAAGGTCACCTCCATTGATTCTTGGGCAACTCCCTACCTATGTCATGTCCTGGAGATGCCCCCACCTCCACACCCCTTCAGTTGAAGCTTTCCATTCATTATCATGGCCATGTGGCCATCACTCCTGTCCTTCCCTATACCTGATCCTGGCCCTGCCTCCATTTTCCTACGTATATCCTCTTTTTTTTTTTCTAGTTCTCTCCCTCCATCTGCCTTCTATAACTATTTTATTCCCCCTTCTATGTGAGATTCATGCATCCTCGCTTGTGCCTTCTTTCTTTACCTTCGGATCTGTGGAGTATAACATTGGTATTCTGTATTTTTATGCTAATATCCACTTAAAGTAAGTACATACATTAAAGTGAGTATATACATGTCCTCTTGGGTCTGGTTACCTCACTCAGGATGATATTCTTAAATTTCATCTATTGTGCCTGCGAAATTAATGATGTTTTGCTTTAATAGCTGAGTAGTACTCCATTGTGTAGATGTACTTTTATCCATTCTTCAGTTGAGGGACATCTAGGTTATTTCCAATTTTTGGCTATTATGATTAAAGCTGCAAGGAACATAGTTGAACAAGTGTCTTTGTATGATGGTAAAGCATGCTTTTGGGCATATGCCCAGGAGTGTTATAGGTGTGGTGCTAAGGTAGAACTATTCCCAGTTTTCTGAGAGTTGCCAAATTGATTTCCAAAGTTGTTAGATGAGTTTTTACCCCACCAGCAATGGAAGACAGTTCCCTTGTCAGACATCTTCAACAGTGTGTGTTATCTCTTGAGTTTTTAATCTTAACCCTTCTGACAGGTGTAAAATAGAACCTCAGAATTATTGTTATTTGTATTTCTCTGATGATTAAGGACTTTGAACATTTCTTTAAGTGCTTCTCAGCCATTTGAGAATCATCTGTTAAGAATTCTATTTAGCTGTGTACCACATTTTTTAAAAAAGTATTCTTATTGTAATTACTCTTGCATGCCCATAGTGCAACTATATTGCTATGAGATACTATACATAAAATAGTTCTAGGGGAGTTATTGTAATAATAAGATAAAATTTGCAAAAAAAAAAAAAAAAAAAAAAAAAAAAAAAAAAAAAAAACAAACAAAAAAAAAACCAAAAAACAAAAATGTGACCAAATATTTTACTTGTTAACAAATAATATCCATTGGTTTGAAATATAGCAAGTTCTTAAAACTGATATTTCACTTGATTAAAGAAGTATTCTTAATTTCACTTTAAGACAACCTAATTTTAATATTATTCTATAATAATTAAAATTATTTAAGTTAATTTTTGGTTGAACAAGATACCAATTACATCTTATTTCAGATATATATTTATAAAGTATTTTGATTGTGATGAATAGAAATATGTGAGAAACCAGGAAAATCATGGGTTTTGTTTTGTAAAGAATGAAACTAGTTCTTTATTTACATTTCTTCTGTTTTGTTAAAATTTATTTTCTCATACAACATATCTTTCCCCTCTCCTCCCATACTCTCACCCACCTCTCCTTTCTTCCATATTCAAAGTTCCACAATTTCCCCACAGAGAAATTTTAATCCAGCAACATGGCTGCTCTGGCAAGGGATCTCATGCAAAGATATGGTCAGCCAGGATGCAGACTTACCCTGGATTACCGTATGATCTCGCTAGAATACAGACACTGCCTTAGTCAATGCTTTTAATCCCAACAATAAAAGTAAAGTTAATTTATAATGTATTTAGTTCAGAGAAGGAAACAGCCATGCTTGTAAGTAACATCTAATTGAGGAACAGAAAATATGATGAATCAGAAAAATATTTGTCAGAATGAGAGTGAGAGAATATGCCCAAAACTCATGGCAACAGCACAGGAGAAAACAACAGCGGAAAGACATCCTACTTAAGAAACCAGTGCAAGGAGAGAACGAGGAGACAGTTTTACTGGGATAGTTTTATAGAGACAGGTTGCAGGTAAAGACAGAGTGAGCCAGAAAATTAGAATTGGTTGTCAGAGTTGACTTGACATCAAGCAGAGCAATTCATTCCAAAGCTGAGAGAAGCCAGATTGAATCAGTCAGCTTGGAGAGGAGATTGAGCCAGAACAGCTGAGTCAAACCAGCTAGCTAGGGTTTGAAAAGAGCTAGAAAGGGTGTATTTCTTCATCCTTAATCCTCTGAGATGACAATTACATCTGGCAAGTGAAAGACACATTTATAAAAGTTGCAGTTACATCTGACACCTAATTAATTACAGAAGAAGAAAGCCCACCATTGTTGGAGGAAGCTGAGGACATCTGATAGACTCATTAGAGATGACAGGAGACATCTGACAGAAATCCACAGAGAAGAAACATGCCTGGGATCATCTCCAGATGAAAAATCAGTTCTTCAAGTTCAGATGGATGCCAAAGAAAGTTTGGAAACTCCAGAGCCAGCCAAAAGAAAGCACAGTTAGCCTAATGATAATTCTAATTATAAGGACAGAGGTTTCCTATATTAAAAAAAGAAGGGGACATTGATGTCAGGTCCTTTAAATGTGAGGGTAAGATGTGGGGATAGAAGTGTTACTTTAAAAAGTTACCACAGGACTTACTGCACTTTTGACCAGTGGAGTAAGCGCCTCCCTATTTTTTATTTCAATCTTTATCTTTTCCCTCTTTAAAAAGGTTTAAAAAATAGCTATACAACAAAAATAATCATAAAAGTATACATGCTTGAGAGGAGAGAGAGAGAGAGAGAGAGAGAACATGAGATATTTATCTGTACACCTATGGGACATAATTAAATTTAGGGCCAAGATAGCTCACTGACAATGGGTAAGAAACCCTTGCTTTCTGGCGTGGAGCCAGGTATGGAATGTGAGTGCCTACTTGTTCAGTATATTGTGGATTCATAAAGATCTAATTGCACTTTGATAAACAGAAATTGGGAGTAAGATTAGCCAAAAGCCACTGTATTGTAGAAAAATTGCTGAATTAGATCAACCTGTGTACTTTGATGTTTTAGCATCAAAATCCAGGATGATTTTCCAATACAGGGATAGCTCAACA
The DNA here is from genome assembly GCF_008632895.1 of Mastomys coucha. Lineage (NCBI taxonomy): Eukaryota > Metazoa > Chordata > Mammalia > Rodentia > Muridae > Mastomys > Mastomys coucha. The sequence goes on along the minus strand of NW_022196901.1, from coordinate 7,149,164 downwards.
AACCAGATGAAGGACAAATCATTGACGAGACAGGCAGACTGGCAGACTGAAAGACAAGCAGACTGAACACCTTGATGCTGAATGGACATTTGCTGAAGGACCATCACATCAACAGGTTTTCATGAGTGTTGAAGCCTGCCCCATTGCCATAGCTGTAGCCATTTGTTCCTATGCCTGCCAGCTATTTGATATTGTTGCTGTAATATACCTGCTGGCTGTTTCATATTGTTGACAGAAAAATAAATTGACTCAGAGCAGGGTCAAGCTTACTACATACTCTGTTATGTTCTATATATTGTGAGTTTTGTTAAACTTATGAAATTCCACAACCATCAGCTCAATTTATGACAAATCAGAATAAATGCCAGTTAGAACTGTTCTGTCTATCTAGCCAAACTATCTTGAGTCAGAGCTGACTAATGGGCAGCACTTCCTCCACCTGCACATGAACTGTTTTTTTTTTAGTTGTTTTTGTTTTGGTTTATATATA
>NW_022196901.1:7145187-7148569 GCF_008632895.1 Mastomys coucha | reverse complement strand
CACGTACACACACACACACACACACACACACACACACACACACACACACACTGGCTCTGAGAAATGTTAAAGGTCCAATCTAACTCCCAGGTCTATGCTGTGACCTAGATCCATAAGTCTTAGGGTGTGTATGTGGGACAATTCCTGAACCCCAATATTAAGGACATTCTGACTGTTAAGTTTGTGGGATTTGCAATTGTTTCTGTTGTAATAACTTGTACACTTTTTAGCTTAAACAGAAATGTGGATGATGTAAAAGAATTTTAATCTAGAAACATGAGTATACTAGGAAGGGATCACATCAAAATATATGATTGGGTTGGAATGCAGACATGCACTAGATTACATTATTATCTGGGTGGAATATAGATACATCCTCAGTATACACTTTCAACTCCAAAAAATGAAAGTAAGTTTACTTTATAGAGGGAAACAGCCAGTAAGTCTCAAAGACAACAATTATATCTGATAAATAAGAGATAGAATTTCAGAAGTTACTTTTACATTTCCCTTCAGAAATTAGCAAGTCTTCCAGAAATATCAACTGATAATAGCAAAACAAGATGCAATAAGACTAGACACAAACCCTCATATCAAGACTGGACAAGACAACTCAGTAGCAATAAAAGGGTCCTAAGAGCAGATAAAAGAGTCAGAGACAGCCCCCACTCCCACTTTTAGGAGTCCCACAAAAACATCAAGTTCAAAAACATAACATACATACAGAAAACTTAGGATTATGTAGTTGATTTTGTGGATTCTATTTTCATAGTGACCTTGACTCTGCCTCCTACAATCCTTCTCTCATATGGCTTCCAGAGTTCTACCTCATCTTTGGCTGTGGAAACTCCCACTTTAAAAAAGTAAAAATATAGTATCTCTTAAGAGTTAGAGCTTAGTATGTAACATTATCCAAGATCTATTTCATGAGAGTTATTATGTTACCGAAGACTTTTATGAAATAACATGATAAAGAAAATCTTGAAGTATTTATTTTCAACAAAGAGAATTGTTTTCAAAAATAATATTACATTAATCCTTTAACTTCCTCCACAAACTATTATATTTAGATAAAACTAGTCTCTGGGTGGTATATTATGACATTGGCATTAAAATGAGACAGATTAGAAGAAAGAGAATAGAACTGGCAGCTGATTACAGAGATGGCTCTATTTCTACTTAGACATTCTGGGTCATCAAGAGCAATTCTCCCCTCCCCTTTTCATCATATTTGGTTCCTGAAGATGATCCTTCCTATAGCTACTGTAACAGTATAGCCTGCCAGTTTTTATGGTTAGTTTTAGTTTGAAAGGCTTAGGGAAGTAAGAAGATGGAAAAACTAAGTGAGAGAACAATGCTGTTTCACTGTTTAATTTTCAATAATTGATCTTATTTTCATTGATGTCTTTGTAACTCACTAGCTGTAATAGGGTCATGTAAGTGAAAATTCCTGGTCATTTCTTTGATATCATGAAAACACTTTCTTTTATTAAATTTTCAAAACACTGTCTGTCCCTTGTGGATACATTTAAGTTTTGATTATAGAGGCATTTTTTTCTGGGACTCATGGTAAATTGTCTCACTGGTTTTAACACTGCTTTGTGGAATGCTTTAGTGATGCCTAAATACCAACAAAGAAAAAGGGGGGACAAGTAGATGGCTCTCCATCCATGAACATTCTGGAATATGTCTTTCTACCTTTTGTAATAACAGATAGATAGAAAATTGTTTTCAATTGAATAACAAATAAGCTGCTACTATAATCCAAATTTCTTTTTCTGTATCATTGTTTTAGACATAGAAAAGTTGTAGCTGATTTCATTCTTCAAGTGATTTTCTACAATTACTTAACTATTCTATTTTATTTAATTATTCATTTATCAAAACTTTCAAATATATAAATAGCCCCCACATATGAGAGTATCATCTCCTTTTGTATTTACCTTAAGATGTTCTGCTTGTATAAAATTTTGAAAATTTTCAGTGAAGCTTAAGATATCAGAGAAAAATTTTTCTTTTTTTTAAACTTTTATTGTATTATGATGAGAAAAGTTACATGATTTCAATTTATCTGAATTTGTTAACATTTAAAAACATATTTTAATTAAATAGAATTAAGTCACATTCTTGTTTCCCTTTTGCACCCCCACTTCTCCCAGAGACACCTCTTTCAATACATACAGTATCTTTTTTGTCATATTCCTTAAAAATTTATAAAATATTATAACAATAAAATGAGTATTATAAAAGTTGTTTGATATAAAACAACAATCAATGTTAACAGTCTTATGTAGATGCTCATCTATAACAATAGTGAAAATATATTTTTCTCAATATAAATTTTAAATAACTCCAAACATATTTACTGTACACATCAAAATAATACATCACTACTAGTATTTTCTTAAATGAACATGAATATATAAAGTCTTTTTGTTTTGTATTTAGTAGAGTTTAAAATCCTGGCTCTTATTAACTATGGAGCAGAGAGTGAAGGAAGGGCAAGCCAGCCTAAATATAGCTATCTCCTGAGAGGCTCTGACAGTATCTGACTAACACAGATGTAGAGGCTCACAGCTATTCATCGAACTGAGTACAGGGTCCCCAGTGAAGGAATTAGAGAAAGGACCAATGGAGCTGAGGGGTTTGCAGCCCCTTAGGAGGAACAACAATATGAACTAAGTAGTACCCTCAGAGCTCCCAGGGTCTCAACCACCAACCAAAGACTGCACATGGAGGGGTCTGATTGTTCAGGCAGCATGTGTATAGTAGAGGATTGCAAAATCGATCATCAATAGGAGGAGAGGACCTCGGCCCTGTGAAGGTTCTGAGCCCCAGTGTAGGGGAATGCCAGGGCCAGAAAGTGGGAGAGGGCAGGGTGGCAGGCATGGGGAAGGGGGAGGCAACAGGTGTTTGTTTTTGTTGTTTTTGTTTGTTTCTTTGTTTTTTGGAGGGGAAACTGGGAATGGAGAAATTCGCATGTAAATAAAGAAAATACCTAAAATAAAATAATAAATAAAATCTTGGCTCTTACTGTGGTACAAGCCCAAAATAAGAACAATTTTTAGACATTGGGTTTCATTGTAATAACGCTGTACTTCAATGACACTCACATCACCAAGGGATTTTACCTCCATTGTAGCTAAGTTGAGATTTGATAGTTCTGCTGCATCAAGAAATGAATTGTAGGCTTGATTTTTGGATACAGACTTCCTGCTATGGTCAAAGCTATTTGACTTGAGTGAGTGACTTTATTTTCAGCCCACAGAGAACAGGTTACATTCATTTAAGAAATTGTGTAGGTATTAAGATGTTTTATCCATAAAGTCATTCACCAACTGTTTCAATGAACAATGGTTCTGCTTGGAGGGTGGCACAGACA
>NW_022196901.1:7139339-7145078 GCF_008632895.1 Mastomys coucha | reverse complement strand
ATTAGTAGTATTGTTTATTTCATGTCTTTACACTATATTATGGTTTTCAGAACAGCTTATATATTTCAGCTTACATATTTTATATATTTTGGTATTTATATACCCAAAATAAACATAGACGATTAACTAGGGAAGTGGCTTGTAAGAGAACAACAAAGAGTGAGACTGAATGCTTTGCTTGACATTTGTAACTCTTGTATCAATTTTGAAGAAGAGGACTTTATAAGTTACTCTTTTTCTGAGATGAATGCTTTTCCAAATTATCACAGATAAGAAAAATTTTTCTAAAGGAGAGAAAATCATTCTTATACTACAAAATTACATTATGTGGTTATTACAATTAAGATTTGCTTGAAACAACTGCACTGTTATGAGCTATTTCCTTAGAAATGGTTAAATTGAATAGCAGTGTCCAGAATCATACCTTACATCCTGAAAGTTATCCTGAAGAAATAAAGCTTTAAAAAGCAGTGAAAATTTGAAGCAAAGTATTCATTTTGAGTGTTCAAATCTTGTGCAGAGCCAAAGTATCTAAGAATTGGTTTGGGCCCTCCTGAATTATCTTTGTTGGTCTGCAAAGAAGAAAACTAAAAGCTTGTTTCATAAAACAAATGGCATGTGACAGGATGTTGTCTTTTTGTAGCTAAACACCATTTTATTTCATCTATAGAGGTGGAAGGTCACACCTAGCATTATTCCATAAAACTCAACACACTCATTTCTCAGACCTACTGAAAGAACGCAGGAAAAAACGATTCATAATTCTGACACAATACAGTCGCTCCTTAAACTTTCCCATCATAACTGCTACTCTGGACACTGAAAGGCACAGGCTTTGAAAGTAAGTATAAATTTTCTAGTTATAGCCGTCGATTCATAGCTTTCATTCATGGTATTATTGCAGGTTTAGAATATAGGGCTTCACTGGGGACCCTGCACTCAGTTCGATGGATGGCTGTGAGCCTCTACATCTGTGTCAGTCAGATACTGTCAGAGCCTCTAGAATATAGGGCTTTAGAAATTAAGATCCAATAGAGTAGTGTTTTTATTCTCACTCAAAGTTGATATTCAATAGTTTTTAACCAAGCGCTTTACAACTTGAAACTTCCTTTTTCCTCTCATTATCTGATAGTCACAAGTTACTCTATGAATTGAGATTTCACAAAGATTGAATTAGCTTAGTCTCAAAGCCCCACTTACTCTATAGCACATAACGAACATGGTTTCTCCCCATGTAACAGTGTACATCCTCCAATCAAATCACAAGTATAAAATACAGAAAATTGTAGCATATCTTATATTTTTGACAAATGTGATATAAAAATTATTTATTTTTATTTTTGGAATGGTATCAGAATAGTAGTAATCACTTCCTTTACCCTTTGATAGAGCATTTGCTATAGCTCAAAAGTTATTCAATTTGATGTTCAGTGACAGCAATTAGACTGGGCTGGTAAGTTCTACATTTAGATCATGTGTTTTTAACTCTATTGTGCTTTTAAACTCTATCCCAGGGTTTTAAATGGAAGTTTAAATGGAAGTTTAAATATGTCTATTGAATAGGTCTTTCTTGCTTAAAACACAAACCAGAATAAGCCTATCAAATTCATAGACTGGAATAAGTGAAATAAAATCATTGAAGTATGTTTAATAGACCATTGTAAGCAAGGTAAGAAAGCATTAGATAAAAACATAACATGATAAGGTGCATATATATGTATGTATATGTATGTGGAGGCCAGGGGTAAATGCCAGGTATCATTCTTTATTGCTCCCCACCTTATATTTCTTTAGATAAGGTCTCTCACTGAACCTAGAACTCAGTGAGCAAGAGTAATTTGTAATGAGCTTCAGGATACTCCTGTCTCTGCTTTCTGGCATTAGCTTTAAAGGTTGACTAAGGGGGGTATGGTGAAAATATGATTTACATACATTTTTCACATATTTTTCTTAATTATATACCGAATCATAACTGGTATATAAATGTAATAGATTGTGACATTATGTGTTTGTGTAGAAATTTGTAAATCTTTATTTGAATATTTAATAATTTTTTCATTTGTTCTTATAGAAAATCATGCTGTTATCATCATAGAAATTTACAAGAAATTAACAATAATTGAGCTTCTTTTTTCTTTTTGTTTCCTAACAAATACTGATAATTGTTTCTTGTCTTAGCATGCCAGCTATCCATATTTACTAATGCTGTGCCTAAATCATTTGAGCAAGAATGCTCTTATTTGACATTTATAAAATACTTTTTGTATGTTTTTAACATAATAGAAATTAAAAACATGTTTTTCTATGAAAGGTAGTTCTATTCTTTTTAATGAGTTTTATGAGTGTTACATTTCACTAGTTTTAAGTCCTACAGTAGTTAAAAACCTGAAATTAGCCGGGCGGTGGTGGCGCACGCCTATAATCCCAGCACTTGGGAGGCAGAGGCAGGCGGATTTCTGAGTTCGAGGCCAGCCTGGTCTACAGAGTGAGTTCCAGGACAGCCAAGGCTACACAGAGAAACCCTGTCTTGAAAAACCAAAAAAAATAAATAAAAAAAAAAAAACCTGAAATTATGTGTATTCCCATTTTAAAATAATACATGAAATCATGTATTAACAAAATTTATTTTTTTAAAAATAATGCTGTGCTGCATTTAAATAATGTTGTACAATGGTTTATACAATGTTAGATAAGCTATTTTATAGTATTTTTCAGGAATTGTATCCACAAAGAAGGTAATTGGGAGACTTAAATTTTTTCTGATATGTTAAACTAAATTAACTTCTTATTAATCTAAAACATTAATTGATTTTCTAATATCTCTGGTAGTCTCTCTATTACATTATTACATAAAGTAATAAATTGTTTCTTTGTAGCAATTATTTTTAAATAACTTATAGGGGTGTTTCTGAGGCTGTTCTGTTCTCCCAATTATTTCTTGATATGTCAGTAAAGAAGCCATGGACCAATTGCTGGAATAGGCTGGACTTCCAGGTCCCTGGAGGAAAAGAAAGAGAGATGCAAGAAATAAGGAGAGTTCAGGATGCTTTAGAGAGGAAAGCCAAGCAGCCATGTGAGGTCTCCTGAGGAGCTGAGGTCTGTGGCTACTCCTATAGGTGGGTGGTCAGGGATGTTTAGCAGGAACTAGATATAACTGGGCACTAAAGTCTAGGGCAGGCAGGAGGTGCCGAGCTAAGAGCGTTGATAAGGAAATGCTAGCAGGAAGACTTTAATACTGCCCAGCAATTGTGCCAAGAAGGCAAGTTGAAATTGAACAACTGTGTGTGTGCGTGTGCGTGTGTGTGTTCTATCCGTGGATTCAAGGGAGGTTTGGGGGACTGGTATCGGGCTCTCCCTGAGCTTAAGCGGGGTAGCTAAGGCTACATGCAACGATAACTTTTATTGATTTGTTTTGAAGATCATGATATATACTATACATTTTACTAACTGATTAAATGCACCGCATAACAATTGATCTTAATTTTTTAAGAGTTACTTATTTTATGTGTAGGAATGTTTTGCCTGTACCACATGAGTGCCAGGTGCTTACAGAGGGTGTAGCTGTCCATGGCATTAGATTTAGGGATGATTGTGAGCCAACACTTGGGTGCTTGGAACTGAACCTCTTAGAGAATAGCAAGTGCTCTTAACTGCTGAGCCATCTGTCCAAAGTGAAATCAGTTTAAAGACTTGGGTTTGGTTTGCCTTTTTAATGTTTGTTTGTTTGTTTGCTTACTTGCTTGTTCTTGAGGTAGATTTCTCTGCATATCCCTGGTTATCCTGGAACTCCGTATGACCAGTCTATTTCTCAAAGATAATAAACAGCTTTACATAGATTTGGGAGCACATACTTTTAGTTCTATCACTCAGGAGGTAACCAAGTCTCTGTGAGCTTGAGGTCTAGTCCATTTTAATTTAATTTGTTGCTCATTTGATACAACTTTTACTCTAAATAGTATGTTCTTATTCACATTGTATAGTTGCCTTCTCCATTTTGAAATATTTGTAGTAGCTTGACTTTGTAACTTTTTCTGCCTAGAATACAGTTCTTTAGGACTAGCTTTTACACAATCTTTGGGCTCTCTTATGTTTTGTCTACTTTACTATTGTATCAAACAACAGAAAATTTAAAATTGTATTCACTTCATTGTTTCTTTTTTCACTTTATCAAAATGTAATAAGATATACAAATAGTTAACTCTTTCCAAGATATTTCATACTCTTCAATATCCAAACTTTAAATCACTTTAAAGATGCTTGGTTTCATCTTTCATAGTTTATGAGTGTTTTTGTATTTGTAATTACTTTTCTTTATACAATGTAACATCAGAAAATATTTACTTTATATTATGATCATGTCCAGATATATCCTTGCATATTTTGTTAATTTGTAAAATGCTCTAAATGCATATTAATTTTGAAAGATTGCTTTAATTTCCCCTTCACTATATAACAACTACTTTTTAATCTTTCAAGTGTCTAATTATTCTTATAACTTCTGATATTTTATAAGGGCATAGATGTATTTCTAGAGACCATTTATCTTTTCTAGGTACTTAAGAATGCTATGAAGTATTTACTTGATACTTAGTCTTTGACTTAGTAAACTACTCAAGAATTATAAACTCAAAAAATTGTGTGAAGCTTGCCATATCTTTATAATTTATAAATATTTTACATTCTTAATTAGTTTTTAAAGTATACCTTGGATCATGCCTGGTATTGATTTGCATTATTAATGTCTGGCAATGACTGTGGGAAGAGTTTTTATTTAAATCTACCTTCTTCAATGTGAAACGTTTTAATAATTGTGGTTGAAGCTGAACTTGAATTTTATTTCCCTTCCCCACTTATGCATGCTAAAATCCTCTTCTCTGTTTTCTTCTGCAAACATCAAAAGGCACGGTTTGAGTTACTGAACTCAGGAAATGTCCACAGGGCACTAGAATACCAGGACACGCTTAATAATGTATTTTCAGCTTCTGTTTCAGCCTTTATTTCTGGGGATTTCCTTCAGTGGTTTGTGGTTTGCAAGGTCAGCTGTGCATTGATAAAAAAAAAAAAAAAAGCCTTTCTATATAACCTATTTCACTTTTTTCTCAAATGTAAAGTCAGCACTGTTACTGAAAATAGAATGTGTGATATATCTTTCAACAGAAAATAGAAACTTTTTCCCCCAGGATGCAAAAATTGATATTTCCAAAATCTTGGAAATCCCACTCTCAAATATTAGATACTGTCAGAAAGAAACATGCATTGTGGCTGATACCATTTATAGACATGACCTAAAGCCTAGGCAGGGCTGTTATTTCACAAATCTGAAAACTGTGTTAAAAAATTTTATACTGCTTCCATTTTTAAAAAAATCCCCAAGATTCAAGAATATGCTGAGTGTAGAACAGAGATATTTTCCTCTCTCATTCTCTCTCCTCTCTCTCTCCCTCCAGTCCCTTGTGTGTGTGTGTGTGTGTGTGTGTGTGTGTGTGTGTGTATGCATGTGCACATATGCTAAAGATAACCCCAAATGTTTTTTTCTCAGGAAAAACCCAGTTTTTTTGTTTGTTTGAGACAGTGTCTCTCATTGAACTTCAGTTTGCAGAGTAGGCTAACAATCAACTAGAGACATTTGCTCTGTCAGTCTATTCAGGGCTGAGACTATATGAAATATGAAATATGAAACATGATATAGGATTGATGTATTTTACACACACACATATGTATACGTATATATATATATAT
>NW_022196901.1:7137038-7139329 GCF_008632895.1 Mastomys coucha | reverse complement strand
ATATATATATATATATATATACACTTATATACGTTGGCTCTTTGCCAGCAGGTCCAGATGAGAGGAGAGAACCCGGTCCAGCTGGGTCTGTCTGGGGCTGAACTGGATGGGGAGTGTCTATAGCCCAAAAGAAACACACCAGGCCAGAAGTCTTGTCCAAGCAGGAACTCAACTTTATTTCATCAGCCCTACACTTATATAAGTTTGGGGTATAGGGTGGGGGATTTTTGGTAGGGTGGGATGACATAGGATACAGGGAAGGGTGACAGAGTTTAAGGGGTGACTGACAGGGCTAATGGCAAGTTTTCACATTAGCAATGGTGGGGCAGAGGCAGGGCCAGACAGGTCTTGTTGAGTCACCCCAATATGAAAGTGACTGAGACAAATCTCAAAACTCGAGCCAGGCTTATGTTCTCCCACAAGGTCGCAGGAACTCGAGCCAGGTTTGACATGGCCATATATATATATATGTGTGTATACGTATGTGTGTGTGTATACACACACACACACACACACACCACACATTCCCACACTATGAAAGACAACCATCAGGGGGGAGATTCCTAGTCATCCAAAATTGATTTCTCTGTGTATGTATATGTATGTATTAACAGGCCTTGCAATTTCAACTAATTCTGAAAATTCTGCTACTGAATCATCTTCCCGGTAATAATTCACTCATAATTTACAACTCTTGAGAAACCAGCTATTTAACAACTGAAGACAAAGTTGGAAATACCTCAGGCCGATGGAATACTGTATTTTGAAGACTTGGTATGATCTATAATACCTCAGAAAATATGATACCTTGGAAAAATGTGACCAAATTCATGTTTTCATGACAACCAAGCTAAGGATTGTAAGGTTTGTTTTTGTTTCTGGGAGTGGTTTCATATTCCATGTGCAAGTGGGACCACTCACCCAAAACAATATTAGTATCTCTCAGTAGCTGCCAATTTCTAGTGGCCCCTCAGCTAGAGATGAGGACCATGTATCTCTTTTCCCATCAATGATGGATGTTCAGTTGGCTGGGCCTTCCATAGGACACCACAGCTGCTGTGAATCCAGTGGTCAACAGCCATGTCATGTGCACACAGTAGCGTTTTGTAGTGCCACTGCCCATCTTCTGATTCTGAGATTCTTTCTCATATTTTTCCATGATGTTCCCTAAACCCTATGTGGGGGTTAATGTAGGTGTTTCATCTATGGCTGCACATGCACAGATTTTTGGTCTTGCTACTTTGAACAATAATGCATTTCTGTATTAACCACTCCCTACTGTGTAAAGTTGTTCTGTCTAAAGTGTGGAGTAACACAAAAGCTAAGGATATGAAGGCAAATGTTTAGATGGCAGTTTGTAAACATAAAAAAGTAAACCAGTAGATTCACTCTCTAAGAAGAATGACCTCCTCAGTCATGTGTTTTGATCATAATTATACTACTAGACATGAATTGCCACTTGTGTATTTGTCAAACCAGTCAAGAATGGACAGTTTCTCACATCTGTTCTTTTGCACTATTGGACCAATTGAAAATTTTACCTGCAACGTCAGTATTGTAGCATGCAGGACACAGGATATGGTAAGACTTTGCTGTCTTTAATCACCGAGCAGCCTACGCAGCATCTTCCCACACTATGAAAGACAGCCATCAGGCAGGAAGATTCCTACCCATTCAAGGTTGCTTTCTCTGCGTCTTATAAACAAAATGTATACTGCCTTTAGCAATAGAGTTTGTCCATCTACTTCAGTTTCACACATTCTCTTCATTTCCTCTGGGGCTTTGTAGACTAATAACTGTTACAGAAGTATCTTGTGACTGGCATTGAAATTTCATTTAATAATTCATGTCTTCTGGAAGCCATATTGCTCATGTATGCAAAGTACAAATGTCCAAATTCCTGCTTAAAGTATTAGCTCTCAGGTTTTCCTCCATGCTTGCAAATATATCATATCATTTTTTTCTTAAGTTGCTAAGTTATTGTAAGTATATTATTTTAATATACTGCATTTTAATCAAACCTTCCCCCACCATCTCTCTTCTCTATTCTTACCTCTCTACTGTCTGTTCAACCATACACGTTCAGTGTCCCCATTCCTATTTTTATTTTACCTATATTGTGTTACCTGGACATAAAACTGCATATACTCCCAATGGCTCATATGCAGTTTCCTGGCTTCTGTGTAGACTCCAAATTAAACAGTGAATGAAATATTTGCTGCTGTGGATCAGGGACCTCCACATCAAAGCAGATACATTAAAACTAATAGAAGAGAAAGTAGGGAAGAACC
>NW_022196901.1:7127241-7135667 GCF_008632895.1 Mastomys coucha | reverse complement strand
GAAACTGGGAATGGAGAAATTCACATGTAAATAAAGAAAATATCTAAAATAAAAAAAAAAAGAAATATTTGCTGCTATAACCTCACATTAAGGAGCATATAGATGTTTGTCTTTTTTTACCTAGGTGTACTTGTACTTGGAAAAACTCTTTTGCAATTTTATGAATTGACCAGCAAATGTCATGATTTCCATTTTTCTTGCTAAGAAATATCCATTGGTGTATATGCATCACATTTGTATCTGAGAACTCCTTTAAATGAACAGAAATAGGAAAGACAAATCTAACTGAAATTATATGTGGAAACAGAGATCTGCCCTTTATCTGAATAAAATTATTTGTGATAATTGTAATACCAAGGTGTTTTTCCAAATGATATATGAGAACATAAAGTTTAAAAAAAAGAAAAAAAAGAGTCCTTGCAACTGACATGTGACTTCGGCTAGGGAAACCTCTTCCACTATGGATTAGAATAGAGATGCTCTGGGTGTTAGTGTGTGCCATGATTAACAGGACACAGGAAAAAGAATCAGAGGCCTACTATACAGTAGGTGTTCTACCTACCTCAGAATCCACCAGCATAGTATTCAGTACCAGAATGGGGAACCTCAAATGATCACACAGTCACTCTGAAAGGAAAAGTATTCTGGTCAGCATCTCCTTTAGATTAAGGCAATGAATGCTAGTGATTATATGTACCAATCCAACAAAAATATTTCTGGTCTCTAATGCTGCTCCATTATTTGGGCATCTTCACAGAATGATTAGATAGTAAGAAGAAACGAAATAGTTAACTGTGACCTTCTTTTTTTGGTGCTGACAAAAGTAGAATTATTGGGGGATATTATTACATTCAAATAAAATCTGTAGACTTCACTCCTGAAAGGAGATTATGCCAGTGATCAGAAGTGACAGCAGGGATTTCTGCCATCTAAGCATGACTGCATAAATTGTAGGACTTGCCCTAGATTTTATACAAGAGTCAGAATGTTAGCTATAGGAAACAGAAGATTTGTGTGCTTTCAAACTCATCTGACTGGGTTTATATTATAAATATTATTTCACACAAGAGACAATCAGACTTATAGTAGGTACTTTAGAAAGTATTTGTTGATGAATGTTATATTATAGCTATAGAATTGATAACAAGTTTCATGACTTATTATAAAACTACCTTAACTTAAGAAGTATTTGTGTTCTACAGAATAAGATGTTTATTAAGATGTCTATTTCCATATGCTCACAATATTTTTAATATTTATCTTTATTTTATATTAATTAGTGTTTTCTCGAATGCATGTCCTTATGATTGTGACAGATGCCATGGAGCTGAATTTAAAAACAGTTATGAGCTGTAAGGTGGGTGCTGGGGATTCAATCAAGGTCCTTTCAAAGAGTACCCAATTGATATCCCTGGGGAGCCTGCTTTTTTTTTAAGGGAAACAGAGGAGTGGATCTGGGGTAATCGGGAGCTGGAGGTGGGGGGATTTGGATGAGTGGAGGGAAAATGCATTGTATGAGAGAATACACTTTATAAAGGAAGTCTAATTAATAAATTTCAGTAATGGAGGAATATGTTTGTTATTTCCATATACATTCTTGAAACCAACTATCCAAACCAGATGTTGAGTCTATTTTTGGAGATAATACTGCTGCTGGGTATTGTGACTATAATTAAAACTATTAGATATTTTCTTGATTAGTGTTTTACTTTTTTAAATTCTTCTCTCATAAATTACATCCTGAACAGTGTTTCTCCTCCCTTCACTCTTCAGTGTCCACTGTATTAGTTAGGTTTGCCATTGCTGTGAAAAGACACCATGACCAAGGCAACTCTTATAAAGGATGGTATTTAATTCGGGCTGGTCTATAGGTTCTATCCACTATCATCATGTTGGGAAGCATAGCACTTCCTAGGCAGGCATGGTGCAGAAGGAGCTGAGAGTTCTACCTCTTGATCTGAAGCCCACGAGAAGACAGTCTCTTCTAGGCAGCTAGGAGAAGCATCACATTGCCCACCCTCACAATGACACACTTCCTGCAACAAGGCCACATCTAATAATGCCACTCCCTGGGCCAAACATTTCCATACCAGCACACCCATTCCAAATTTCCCCTCAACCTCAGATCTCTTCCTTCTCTGTTTCCTTTCAGAAACAACAACAACAACAAAAAAGTAGGCCTTCCAGGGGTATCAACTGAACATTACATAGTAAGATGTGATAAGACCAGGCACAAACCCTCATATCAAGGCTAGACAAGGCAACACAGTAGGGATAAAAAGGTCTGAAGAGGAGACAAAAGAGTCAGAGTTCTCCCCAACCCCTGACACACACACACACATTTAGAGGACCATGGAAACACGACACTACACAACCATAACATATATCCAGAGGATGTAGTTCAGACCCATACAGGCACCATGATTATTGCTGTAGTCTGTGTGAGCCTCTAGTAGCCTTCCTTAATTGATTCTATGGGCCATAATCTCTTGATGTCCTTGATCCCAACTAGTTCCCTCAATTCTTATTTCTCCTGTTCTGCAGGATCCCCTTAGCACTACCTAATATTTAACTGTTGGTCTTCGTATCTGCTCCCATCTGCTTAGAGAATGAAGCCTCTGTGGCTCTCTGATGATGATTTTACTAGGTTCAAGTCTATGAGCACAACAGAATATCATTAGAAATCACATTTATTTATTTATTTATTCATTTATTCAATCAGTCATGTTTGTTCCTACCATTGGTCTCTGAGCCATCCAGGCTCTGGTTTCCTGCCATCCAACAAGTGTCAAGAATGGATTTTCTCTCATGGCATTGGTCTCAAATTAGAGCAAACATTGGATAGCCACTACTACAAGTTATATGCTATTATTACTCAAACAAACCTTTCATATAGGGCAAATTATAGGTTGAAGAGTTTGTGTCCTAGTCCCACAACTAGAAGCCTTTCCTCGTTTCAGAGAATGACTGGTTAAGACTGTATATCTTTCATTATAAGGAGTCTTCCATAGGGTCAGCCTTGTAGAATCCATGGAGTTTCCATTTCATTGGGTTTCCACATTACCCCCAAGTACCTCTCAATTCTAGTTGTCTCTCCCAGTATTCTCTTCCTATACCCTACCTACCCAATTGACCAGCAATATCTAGGCAATTTCCCCTTCCCAAGAAGATCTATGCACCCCTCTTCCAGAGTCTTCCTTGTTGCTTAGTCTCTCTTAGTCTGTGGATTGCAGCATGATTATATTTTTACTTGACAGATAATATCCACATATAATGCAGACCATACCATGTTTGTCTTTCTGGATCTGAATTACCTCACTCAAAAAAAATTTTCTTTTCTTTTAGTTCATCCATTTGCCTGCAATTTTCATGATGTCACTTTTTTAACAGCTAAGTAAAACTCCATTGTGTATATGTACCACATTATCTTTCACAATTTTTTGGTTGAAGAATATCTAGGTTATATCCAGTTTCTGGTTATTAGGAATAAAAGTTCTATGACCATAACTGAGTGAGTGTCCTTGTGGTAGGATGAAGAGATTTTTGGGTATATGACCAAGCTGGATCTTCAGGTAGAACAATTCACAATTTTCTGAGGAACTACCACATTGATTTTTGTATAGTATAGATTGTATAGTGGATATATACATTTGCACTCATACCAGCAATGAAGTAGTGTTTCATTTGCTCCACATCCTCACCAGTATGAGCTGTTCCTTGTTATCTTAGCCCTTCCAAAAGGTGTATGTGAAATCTCAAAGTAATTTTGATTTGCATTTCTCTGGTAGCTGTGGATGTTGAACATGTCCTTGTTTCTCAGCCATGTGAGAGTTCTCTGTTGAGAATTCTCTACTTAGATCTGTACTCCATTTTTAAATTGGATTATGTGTTTTATTGATATCTAATCTCATAGGTAAGAAGATACTTAGGAAATGTATTAAAAATATAGGTTTTGTTTTTTAATACATAGTGGTTGGTGAGAACATTTAACTAGAAATGATCAATTCTGTCTTCTTCATTAATAAGGAAAAGATGCCTTGTAAGTCTGTTACATCCAAGTGAAGCAAGTGAAGTGTGAGAAGATGATTAAGATTATACAGAGGTCAATAAAATCTTTAAGGGCATGGTAATTGGTTTTAGCAGGTAAAGATTCTTGAAACTAAACATCACATCCTGAGTTTTATCTCTTGGACATTGTGAGAGAGAAGAATTAATATCCAGAATTTGTCTTTTCACCTCCACTTACACTATAGCACATATATAACACACACGTGCATACACATTAAAGTAAATTAATAAATAATTTTTACTTAATTTAATTAAAATAACAATTTTATTGTTGACAGAATGTTTGATACAAAAGAATCTAATGTAAAATTATATTCATTGTTGTTAAACCTCAGGAATGCTTGGAAGTATAATGTATGGAAAGAATGATCAAGGAACAATCATGTCCTACCCACAGTGGAGGCAGGAAGGGTCTTCTGCGCAGCTCTATCTGTGATCTGGTCCTTTCATGTATTATTTTTTCTAAAGTCACTCTATGTATGTGAAGCAAACACAATTTTAATTAAGGGTATAAGAAAGAACGTAGGGCTGCTGAGATGACTACTTGGCTAAGGACTCTAGCCTCCAAGCTAGATGACTTAAGTTTTATCTCTAGAACTTACAAGGTAATAGACAAGAACCAACTTTTACAAATTATTCTCTGAACCCCACATTTAGGCTGATGCATGTGTGCAATCACATACACACCCATTCCTAGACACTAAGTAAATAAAATACTTTTAATTTGAAAAATAAATATTATTATGAGTAAAAAAAGCAGGACACTATTCAGATAAAAGATATTGAATATAAATTTATAAAATTAATATATAAAATAAATTAAAGGTTCACAAGGACAATAAATGATCCAAAATGATGAGGAGTAGTATGCTTGAGGGGGAGAGTAACAGAATAAAGGTGACATTAAAATGAAACAAATAATGTAGAGGCTTTAACTGGAGATAAGGAAGGTAGGTCAATGCAGATGGAGAAGGAGGGTTGAGGGAAATTAACACACACACATACATGAGCATTCATGCAAACAAACGCACAGAGGATCTTAAAAAGATTAAGCCATTTAGGCTAAAAATTCTCTCTACAAGAGCCATAAATTAGTCAAAACCCCATTACAAGGCATAAAATATCTCCTTAGGAGAGTCCAAGTGACTTTCTTGAATTTATTTAGTTATTTATTTTGCATGACCACAGCCAGTTTTGAGGCTGAAGGCTGGCTTATTTTTCCCAATCTGCTTTTATACCATTTTAATTACATGCAAGTAATAAGTTCAAACAGTACAATAAACACAAATAGTCAAGAAACAAGTAAGACAATTAAAGAGTCCTGTGATCTGTCCTGTGATCACTGTTTCTAAGGGCTTATCAGGATTACCGAAATATCTGAGCCTACTTCCCTGTCCTAGCCCAAAGTCATATTCATGCCTGAAGCCTACTTCTTTGTTCTAACCTAAAATCAGATTCCTCCCTGAAATTACTTCCCTGTTTCAGTCTAAAATTAGATTCCAGCCTGAGCTTACTTCCTTGTCATGGCCCATCATCTGATTCCTGCCTGAAGCCCATTTCCTTGGCCTGATCCAATGTCAGATTTCTGCCAAGTGGCCCCCAAAAGCTCTCCACATCTCCCCCTTTTTTATTTCATAAACAACACTGTGCCTGTCTTAGGTGGTTCAGACAAGAAAGCCTTCTTTACCCGTCATGGAATATACATTGTCAGAAGAAATGCATTTCTGTCTTAGGTTAGTAAGGCTCAGTGCAGAACTCATTGTTAGCTGCTGGCCTGTTAAATTAATAACTCTGTCTAGAGGTTCATTTTTAGTTTCAAGCAATATATTTTGGCTGCCAACATATTGATGTCATTAAAGGCATGTTTTATTACAGTGGGCAGGAATAAAAGTATTCCCAGATTAAAAAGGGGTAGCATGATCAAGCTATATATGCCATTATTTAAGCTTGACCAACATGGAAATATGGACCATAAACCATGAATAATGTTATTAGCAAGATATATATATATATATATATATATATATATATATATATATCATCAAAGCTCAGCAGAGTAGCATTCTTTAAATTCATAATTCCACTATGCAACGTTAAAACATCCAGAGAGGTGTTAGAATTATGTCAATACCCTGTAAGTGTCTTTGAATTTTCCCCCAATAATAATAACTGTCATTGTAAAATTTAGAAGTAACACAAATTCATTGGTATTTAGTACGACACTTGAGATGGCTTCTTACTCTTAAACTCTGAACCTTCTCTCCAACAATTTGCTGAATAGTACCAACAAAGAGCATCAATCCACTGTTCCAAATGCATATATAAATCCTCTTGAATATCAGAACATTAGTGACAATTTTTGCTAAGTGATTAACATAACTAACTGCCTTAACTTCTGTCAAAGAAATTGCAGAAGCAGTGGTGCTAGCTATTAACTTAATTAAAGCTGCTATACCAGCAATAATCAAGCCCACTATCCTCTTGCTTCTGCTTAAAGCCTGTCTCACTTCTTTCAGTATTATACTTCATGTCCTGGTTATATCTCAGGGGTTAGGGATACAAGGTATTGTTGAAGACACACTTAGGGCACAAGACTAGGAAGATTCAAGTTGGATCTGATCTAAAAGCATCTTTCCTACATTTCATGGTACCAGAAGAAAATACGAAGGGAGTGAACCCAACTTTAACATCTGTGAATCATGACAATGACTAGCATGATAAAATATGAATAATGATGCAAGAAATGGCCCACATACATTAGTGGCAAGCAACAACTGAATAATTGGACATAAGCCCACTCAACAGTAAGGAAATTTGGCCTTGTACTAGAAATTTACCCAGCTTCCTGTGACTCTTGACAACATAAACCTTAGAATTTACTATTACCACATTGCTAGACTAGCATAATTCCTTATTTAAATCATAATCCTACATCCAAAGAGAAGTATAGCAACCACCATCAAGGAATCACCTCTTTACAGCAAATTAAGACCATCATTAAAAACATAACCATACACAATGAAGATATAAGTAAAACATTGGGATGTTCATCCCAACAGATTTATCTATATCTATATTCTGCATCTATGGCTGAGCCAAGATTGCAGAAATGGGGGCAAAAGGATTGAATATGAATACATGAATATATAAATCAGAGTACATGCAAGTATTTTTTGAAATGGTCTGTCCTAGAAATGGCTGTATAAACCAGATTGTTACAGTGGAAATACCAATGAACATATTAATGTGGGAGGGAGAATTTTTCTCAGAGTTCTAGTCTTACACAAGAACAACAAGCAATTAATGACTGCTGAGAGAGGGAGAATTAGCCTTTCCCAGGGATGACAGAATTTCCTTATAGGTTGCTAAACGTAAAGTGATTAGCCCTGAAATCACATATACAAAAAAGCAAAATGGGGTCAGCAGGTTGTATTTATATGTTTGTACACACATACATACATACACACACACACACACACACACACACACACACACACACACACACACACTTTTATAGGTTAATTGAACTCAAGTTCTCTTTATTTTACAGAAAATGTTTTATCCACAAAGACATCTTTCAAACCCAATTTTAAGTACATAACCAAAGCAAATTTTAAAAATATATCATAAAAAGACAGAACTGGGCAGCCAGTCCCAAACACCGAGAGGAAGCTCCACTCCCAGGTGCGCTAACACACCCAGGATCAGAGATGAGCAGGAACCAACATCTGTCCTAACACTGGGAGTAACTGGGACCAGCGGGACTAGGCACACAGGAATTCCACCAGCCCAGTGACTGGTTCCTTCCAGTCTGTCTGGGTTACTGTTCTGAGCAGACCTTGGGCACAAGCTCTGCAGCCAGTCCCACAACACACAGAGAAAGCCACATTCCCAGGTGATCTAACAAGCTCGGGATCCCAGGATCCCAGAATCACAGGATCACAGATACAGGTTGACTCTGAGGAGTTCTGATACAACCAGGATCACAGGAAGGACAAGCTCCAGTCATATTTAGCAAGGGCAGGTAGCACTAGAGTTAACCAGATGGTGGGGGGCAAGCATAGGAAAATAAACAACACAAACCAAGGTCACTTGCCATCATCAGACCCTAACTCTCCTACCATAGGAAGTCCTGGACACACCATCACACCGCAAAAGCAAGATTCAGACCTAAAATCACTTCTCATGATGATGATACAGGACATTAAGAAAGACATAAATAGTACCCTCAAAGAAATACAGGAGAACACAGGTGAAGAACTAGAAGCTCTTATAGAGGAAACACAAAACTCCCTTAAAAAACTACAGGAAAACACAATCAAACAGGTGAAGGAAATGAGCAAAACCATCCAGAATCT